>NC_090072.1:3574760-3913781 GCF_038355195.1 Osmerus mordax | reverse complement strand
GGGGGTTAAGGAAACAATGGTGCTGATGGAGCAGATGAGTCTCTACTTTCTCACACCCTCTCTCCTCCCATCCTGCTGCACCTCTATTCCTCACCATGCCGACAGCGAGAGGAAGAGAGACGATGACAGAAGAGAAGTGAACTATAAAACAAAAGAAATGGATTGCTTCTCTTGTGTTTTTTTGGCGGTGAGGTCGGCATGGTCGACCCCTCAGAGATGAATGAACAGGAAAGGATGTGTGTCGTTGTCGTTCTGCAACCTTGTGACTGTCGTCACTCCTATGTCCTTCCAAAGAACTGTTAAAACACGGGTCACTCCCGGTGACAAACAGACGATGGCAACACAGCATGGACACCTAACCTGATAAAAGGTCATGTAGGTTCTCCGTTGGTGTACACCCTCGAATTAATATATGCCCTTGAGAGAAGAAAGTGGTAGACGATTATTGGACGTGGTGGTTCCGTGACATTCATGCCACTGCCATGCAAATAATACATTTCCATCTAACAACCAGTTACAAATGTAGTGGTGAGGAAATAGATATACAGGACAAAGATGACTCACTCGTTTCCTGAAAAGACCTTGCTGCTCGGCCAAATGCAACTCATCAAACGCAACAACCTTAAACCAGCACCTGAGACATGTTCAGATCCTCTTTAAGAGACTATCTAGGACCCTCCTGGCATGAAGCTAGCACAGTGGCTACAAACTCTTATAAAGTCATTTTGCAATCCTAAAATGACACAAAATCACACTGACTCACAAGGGGGCTTAATCTATATGATCCCAGCTATATCCCCTTTAATCAACTTTAATCAACAGGAGTGATGAATCCAAGCTGTGCTTGCTACATGGGACACATGGCTTAATGGAAACTTAATGGTACTGGGATTGTCATAAGCTACAATGTGTCAGTGTCAAGAAACTCTGAATCCATGGCAACTGCATAATAACATCATTAACACCTGGTAATAGGCTATCCATTACCACAACAGTTCATTGTTACCAAGAAAATATTGAATCCATTAAACAACTAACCACTGGGTAATACTAATTACCAGTATATTATAAGTAGCTGTACAGAAAAGGAATGCAAGCTAAACATATATAAAGCTTTTGCAAACATGTTTGTATTGAGCTGGGTTACATTTTCGGTTGCATTTTGAGCAGCTTCTCAGCGGATCTCAAACTAACTGCTGTCCGAACAGTAGACCTGCTAGGCCAGCCTTGTTTCGTTTGACAGAATGGACTTGGACAGCCAGCATTGGTAAAGGCAACATCTAGTTTTAGATACTATGAAATGGGCCAACAGACCACCTGCTGCACAGCATGCTCAAAACCATGTGCCCTGAAGACAGCACTGGGCCATATGTGACTGTGTACCCAACGGGTAGGTTGCCAGAGCGAAGGCACCCAGGAAGGGGGATAGGCTACACAACCCTATGTGTATGCTATATCTCTCTCTCTCTGTTTGCTTTCCACTCTATCTCTCTATCACACACACACTCTGCAACACAACCTTCTCTCTATCGTACACTCCCTCCGTACCACCACTCTCTCACACACGCAAATGCACACTCGCACATACCTCCCTCTCTTCATCCATCTCCATCTCCTGGGCCTAGGGGGGCCTCAAAAAACTTGGAGAGCGGGTGTGAGAGGAGAATCACATAAGGCTTGAAAACACTTATCGTTTGCCCAGCCAGCTGTCGTTGCCGGGTTTCCAGGGGCAACAATAAGAAAGGTGATCTATATCTGACGGGTCCTCTGGTGGGCCGAGAGAATAAGAGCGTGTGAGGGAGAGAAGGATAAAGAGAGAGAGAGAGATAAAGAGAAAATAGACAATGACATAAAAGGGACATCAGACTGAGCTCATCATCTCATTAAGCGATGAACACACAAAATAATAATCTACATGTGATTTGGGATGACATGGGATGATAATAAGTCATCAGAATCCATTCAAATAAAGACTATTAATATCGAACAATTCGTAGCTCCATTTTTATATCTGATAACACGTTTCCCTCGCAGTTGTAGTTCACCATGTAACCTCTTTTTAAAGAGAAATTGAGTTTTCGATATGCATTCCTGGTAATGATGTATTTTTCCTGTTTACACTGCACACTGGGCTTCTTCCACACCATCCATTCCGACACCTTTTCCCAGTGTTTCATCTCTCCCTCCCTCCTCTCTTGGGGGCATATGCCCAGCAGACGGGGAGAGAAACCTGTGATCGCACAGCCAGGCTCCCAGCGAAGAAGCGTCGTTTTGAATGGCAAGTGATAACACTTCTATTCTCCCACCCCCAGTGTCTGTGAACTTGCAAAGGGGGAGGCACCGGGGGGGGAGGGGGGGGGGGGCAGTGAGTGAGCATGATATCCCACTTCCCTGGGGGCATGAATCTCCCATCAGCCTCTCTGAGTCTCCCTCTCCGGCTTGGCTGTGCATCACAGCGAACGAATGAGGACGCTCGAAACCGTCGGGATCCGCTCCGGTTCTGATGTCAGCATGAGGGTGGCTTGGCTAACCTCTCTCCCTCCATTTCATCTTCTCTCACGTCAACCAAATCTCGGACGAGATTTGTCTCTTCCTCCTCCTCCTCCTCCTTCTCCTCCCTTTTCTTTCGCAACAGGTTCATCTTCTACTCTTTCTTCACGGCGTTTCCCTCGTCCCTTCTGGACACATTGCACCCTCATCCCTCACCTCCCAATGGAGGTGACGTTCCATCCCTCTACCTTCCCCCTGTCATCGTTCCACAGGACCCAAGTGCTAAACCCCATCACGGAAAGTGTGCAGTGAGAGAGAGGGATTCTCTATAGTGACGGTCCTTAACTAGACCATCTTGAACCAATGGAACTTTTTCCTCGGAGCCCATGGGATGAGAAGAGGGCTCGGCAAGCCATGCATGTCTGTGTACGTATGCGCATCCAGATCAAAATGCCTGAGTAGGTTCGGGAGCAATATAGAGAGCTCACTGCAATAAAGAACCTTTTGACGAAACGAAGCTGGGGTCGGGGCATAATAAGAGCATGGCTTTGTTCCCAATTTTGACAGTAAAAAAAAAAAAAAAAGATTGATGGAGAGTTTTGCCTCCCAAGCCACTTAAGGTTACATAACTCAATAATCGTTTCAATAGCAACTGACACTCGCTCCTTCATAAAAGGTTTCGCAATTATCTGTTGTGTAATAAACCCTTATTCTTTCGAGTGGATATAAACTTTCCTCAAATGGAGCAAATACTGAACTAGGGCAGCAAGCACAGAGACAAGCAGGAGAAGAACGCACTAGATAGCTTAGCTATCAGAAATAGAGTGCACTGTTGAACCCCCCTACACAATGTGTCCGTGCCACGCATAAACACAGTGCTAGTAAAATGAATAATGACTCTGAAAGACACCCACACAGTCAAACAAAACAGCCCTCTTCTTCCCCTGGGCGACCCGGAATAAAACCATGTAGGGTTGTTTCGGAATATTCCGGAACAAACCTCTGAGAGGATGACCAGCAGCGTTAACCCGGCAGGGCTTTTGCTGGGGAGGGGTTGAAAACAGAGGCCGACTTAGCATTTAGGAAGTGATCTCTAATGGTAGCCTATCTGAAGTGTGGTTTAGGGTATAATAGTCCACGCTCCGGCTCGTCACGCCCTCTGTCCTCCCTCCCTGGAGACACAACCTACGCTCTCCAGACTCCTCATCCCTTTACAGATTCCGCCAGCCTCGGAGTGGTCCAGTCAGTCACACACAGTCAGTCATTCAGTCTAGGCCGTTCCACGCGGCGAAGCATGTGGAGGGCAGACGGCGCTGTGTCCTCGGCCGACGGATCGCCGCGCTTCCGAAAATGTGCTGCGTTAGGGGCAGATGTTTTGCTGATCTGAAATCTGCCTGCAACCCAGCTGATTACATTTACATTTAGTCCTTTAGCAGACGCTCTTATCCAGAGCGACTTACAGTAAGTACAGGGACATTCCCCCTGAGGCAAGTAGAGTGAAGTGCCTTGCCAAAGGACACAACGTCATTTGACATTTGTTCAGATTACTAGCCCGATTCCCTAACCGCTCAGCCACATGACTCCCTGATGCATTATACAGAAATCCACTCCTTTAATATAAGTGTACTATGCAAAATGTGAGATACAAGTGAAGGAACAACGTAATTGGCCCCAGAGAGAACCTTGCACCCAAACAGAGTGAGATGGAGAACTCTTAGAATATGACCCACAGAACCGACTAATAGTACTCCAGGAAATGTTGACTGATTTTGACAGACTCGTACAGCGCATTTAAACACAGTGGGCGAGATTAGCTTGTCCAATTAGTGTGGATAGTGTTGAGAAAAATAGAAATGGGACAGGCGAAGGGAATGAAGTCCTAATGGTTATGGCGGCCTCAACATTCCTTGAAAGGGTCGTGTGTAACACTACTGATATTGATGGCATCTGAGATCTCTTGTTTCAAATGCATTAGTTGTGCCAAGAGAGATGGGGGGGGGGGGGGGGGAGGGAGGAATTAAATTGAGTTTGCAAACGTCCCAGGAAAAAAAAATCCCTCTCGCTCCCTCAGATTTGTTTGTTATGTGAGTTATAGAAGACTATGTTAGTTTTGTGCGATTAAATCACTCTCTCATCTCTCCCTCAAAATTGTAGGACATGATTTCTATTAGCTTTCCTCATGGACGTGGCAATGGTTAGATTGTTTTGGCTCATGTTGAGCCGGTATTAAAGGGAATGTTACTTCAAACTTCTTCAGAAGATGAACTGAAACAAATTGTTTTGTTTCCATATTTTATCACCACAAACGACATGTCCCATAGTGATCCTCTCAGGTACCCACTCCTTTCTTATCATAAGTTGAGGTCATAAGAGCATGATCTTGACCATGGACAAATCACACATAGGCTAGGATAGTTGACTTTATGACCTGTTAGTAAGTAAAGATGCTATCCATTACATCTGTAACTGACCTACTAAAGTATAACCAAGGATTATGTAATACCCTGAGTTAGTGTTTCTGATTTCTACATCACTCCACATCCACTAACGTCAACCCACTGTTGAAGCCCTGTTTTGTCTGTCCTTTTTATTTATTTATAGAGACACGGGGACATAAACTTAGGATAACAACATGCTTTTCCTCCTTTGTTTCATTACACTTTATGATAAATTCCAGGGGTATTTAATAGAGCGCCACCCCAAGCAAAATCATTAAATAAGGTTTAATGTCTTGGCACCAGCAATTTCCGTTATTTGCGTAACTAGCCATGAATCTATAATTTACAAGCAAATCAAACCATTTCACACACCGACCGTCATGTGTTTAGAATAATGTTGGCACGGCCAAAAGTACATATAGCTTAAGTACATATAGCTTAGACGGCCTTCTCCAAGGCTCTTCCTTTTAAGGCCATTCGAAAAGCAATAGCAGGCACAAGAAAGTTTGACTGATCAAATTACACTACAGCATTATTTAGCCAAGGCTAGAATAGAAAACACAAAGCGATGGGCTAATGTCAGCGTCTAGTTATTTGTAACATCATATCAACACACATCTCGTGTTGCCACAAGCAACTGGTGAAAAAAGAGGGGGGAGAGAACTTTTATGACTGAAGGCGTGCGCGGCTCTTTTCTGTTACCTTGCTCTCTGGGGTCTCCGCTCGCCCTCTCCAGAATGCCATTCAGCAGCAGGAAAGACAACATGACAAGCAGACGTCCACAATGTGCCGCTGATATTTGGCCATTTTTCTGCCTATGTTTGCTGTACATCCCTGTAGTCCTCGGTACCGATATCTGTCCTCCCTTTCCTCGCTCTCACCGATTCCCTCTCGCCCTCTTCTTCTATCTCGGCTCAAAAGAAAACAAGGACTGGATCACGAGAGCAAGCAAGCCCAACCCATATCTAGTAGAAGCACAGGCTGGCCCGATAACCGAAAACGAATAGGGCTTGCATTTAGGTACTTCCCATATTTATTGAAAGCTAAAATTATATAACAGGCTTAATTCACTAGCAGTAATATATATAAATTGAACCAGGAATACAACTTTTTAATATTGGCATTTTGAAAGCTAACCACGCAAACCTAACAAATGCATTGTTGTTCATCTCAAAGCCCATCAAAGTAAGGACCCTTTACACAAGCCCCTGACCTGGAGACCTGTTCATCCACTCAATAATGCCCCGAAGAAAACATTGGTGGAAGGCGGCATGCTTGAAAGTTTTAGGTTGCACAATTCCTCGGAGTGGTATCAGATCACATAATCCCAGTCCTCCTCCCACTTTAATGTCTATGAATTATTTGTGAACAATTAGCATAAATTCAGTCAAATGAGATTAAAAATGAATAATGCATATGGAAGTGTTGGAAGTGGTGCCATTTACAATCCAATTCCCATTTACAAATCTTTAAAGATCCATATTGAGACTTAGAGAGACGAAGAGGGTACCTTACCAAGCACAGCAGATGGATCGAGGTATCTAATGCTTACAGCACCATTAATGGAACATTTCAGTCAAAAACAGATGTTTACAAACCATTGGAGAGCTTCCTTGCAATTATTTTGCAGATGTTATGACTGAACCTCTAAAAGGCTGGAGAACATATAGTTGGAAATAAGATAGTAGCTCTTTATCTTTAATTTAGCCAAAAGCATTTCTCCCAAATAAATGTTAATCATAGCTGTTTTTGTTTTTTGTTTTTACAAATCCCCTTACTCAAACAATGGTAAAAAATAAAGTAGCAGCTTTAACTAGGATACATACCCCCCTTTCCACCATATGTGTCTTCCTTATGATAACAAGACCATTCTACCAGCTTCCCACTCTTTTCCTCTTCTATGTTCAACATCAGACAACATCAGTAACATTGAATTGAGAAACCTCTCCAAACACAAGGTTATTGTCTTTTTTGCCACCCCAAACCATCTAGGGAAGACAAAATGAAACCCCCAATGCACTCCAAAAAGCGATCGGTTTCTCCAGAGTACTAAGATCATGTGCCAGCCAGCTGCTAACCCCTATTATGTCCATGCCTGCTAGCACTTGGAGAGCGTCCGCCAGCCAGGAAGGTGGCCAAAACCATTGTTCTCCTCTTCCCCCTTCTGACAGACCAATGTGGCGCAGACACACTCATGCTCTCTGACTTTGGAATTACTGGCTTTTGGACTTCCCGCTGGAGGGATGAAGCGGATTTAATTCACCTCATCTGGAAAATGTCTTCCGTGCCACCCCACCACCCCAGTGATTCCTGATCCTACTTAGAGGGAGGATGGACGCTGCAGTCGTCCTTTCAGTGGCTGCATGGTTGGTTGGGCTTTTTGTGTGCTGTTGGCCGACTTCATTTTCTGATATTGTTGCAACCACTTGTTTCCTAGAAAGGTCAAGAGCTTAGACAAACAGATGGGCACGGCCATTGTACCATATACAAAGCATGGGGAGAAAAGGTCAGTGGTCCAGACCCAGACCTTAGAGGAGACATCAAGGGCCTCTTTTCTGTTCCTCCATGTAACGCCTGCCCAATCTCCTTTCACAGAAACAAACTCCACTAACACTTACAATCTAACGTTTGCACTCCGAGGGAATACTTTGTGTGCCGACTTCTCCCTCAGTCTGGAAAATGGAAAAGCCAGTCTTCATCCTGAACCGAATTGAGCTGTCTTGCTTCCCTTTGTGGCAGACAGAGTTTGTGGTATTCAGTCAACGTCATGATTAAAATCACGGAGAGCTTGAGGAGACCTAGAGGAATGAGACGTTTTCTTTTTAGATGTGCAATTGACTTCAGGCACCCTCCCATTTATTCTTCTTCTCCAACTCCCCCTCTTTTAGCCTCCCACCTCAGCTAGCTCTCTTGTTTACACCAAATGTTATCCCTTCATACAACATCATGATTTCTATTGATCGACCATATTGGGGTTGGGAATGTGGTAGAGTGGATGGAGTCAAAAGAAAACAAATCCCACATAGATGCTACACATATTGCAGTCAATCTGCCATGATCACGATGACTTCATCTTTATATGAGCTGGTAATCTTTGTAAACCCCAGTATTAAAGAATGCTCCTGAGCATTGAAATTAATAATAGGATTTCGCCGAGGCGTCATTTCCTTTATTTGCCAATGGTGGATTATCATGGAAGTTGGCCTTTTCATTATTCTGGCTCTCTCCATTTGTTTTTTTGTTTGAGGACTGGTATTAAACACTGACTCATCATTGCTGGAATGGCCTGATCTCTCGCGTGTTGTCTGTGCTCGATCTCTCGCGTGTTGTCCTCTCTCTCTCTCTCTCTCTCTCTCTCTCTCTCTCTCTCTCTCTCTCTCTCTCTCTCTATGTGTCTCTCTCTCTCTCTCTCTCTCTCTCTGCTGCCAATATTATGAAGCAGACTCGATCGATCACTCATCAGTGCAGCAAGATCTCTAACCCCCAATTACCTTCCCACCCTATCTCCCCCTTTGACGCTATTCAATTTTTTATATCAAAGGCCTCGTAGGGAACCCTACGACACAAATGCTCTACCTAGCCTTGGTTGAAAACTGAAGCGAGACTTGATGCCAAAAATAACCCCCCGCTCCTGCTGTTTGGCTTGTTGTCGAGAGAACATCTCAGTGCCATAAATATCTTTTATATAAAATCTTAGTGTGTCGATAAAGGATGATTCCCAGCAGTCATTTCATTACCTGTTTAGATGAGATATTTACTGTCAAATGTGAAGGAAGGATATCGGTTTCGCAAACAAGTTATTTGAGGATTGGGGATTGTCAATACACATTAATACACCCTAAATAACATTAACTATTTCCATACACATTTTCTACATGTTCCTGTGTTTGGAAAGAATGACGAAGAACATGGAGGATAAGTTGGATATACTCTGAAGTCAAAGTCAAGACATGAAGAGTGCCAAAGTGATGCCAAAATATCACAGAAAATGTATATTGGGCACTTAAGGAGAGGAGCAGAACTGTTTTGAAACAGAAAACCATGGCAAAGGGAACTGTTCTTAGGTTTAATTAAAATACTGGAGAGGACCCCCCTTCCTCTTCACCCAAGTAGTTTCATCAGAAATGTCCTGTATTGTTTTTGTCCTTTCATCTTCTGTTTTGAGTATAAAGTCAACTATAATGTCTCTATAGAAACAGTTTCCTACTCTGCAGCACATAACAAAGAGCCAAGTAGAGGCCTTGAGCTACCCTCTCAGTGGCATGCAACTGCTGTGGAGCAAGCAGCAGTTGCCAACTCCCAAAACAACAACAACCAACAAACAACAACAAAAACATCCCCTTGAAATATGGAGCGCTATGCTCTACTATGACAAAAAAGAAAATGCGTATTTACAAAAGTTGGGAAAAAATGGCTGGGATGTGACGCAGTTCATTACAGAGTGTAACTGGGAAGGAATAATAAATTGACGTAGCCTCAGAGTAGGCCTGTGGGGTTGAGAGAGAGCCTCTATCTGTAAGAACAATGCAGCTCAAAGCTGGTTAGTCAAACGCAAGATAAGTGGCAGCCGGTTCCCTTTGTGTCCTCAAGCTGTTTGCGAGGAGATACACAAAAGCACCACTCTGCACCCCTATCGAATTGAGGGGGATAGAGCCAGAGGAATGGGATGATGTGGGTTTCCGATTCTGCATGGTACAGGCTATGCCTCTGTCACCCCAAAGGACAAGATGGCAGTTGAACTGCTGGGATGTGACAATGTGATTTTTCAGAGCAAGCCGTTTTCGCGCCTGGCATTGCTGGTGGGAGTAAAATGTCATAACAACCCAATGGCAGTGGAGGAGGGGGGGGCAGAATAGCTCTAATTGTGATTACAGGGTTTGCCCTGTTTATTTCCACATACCATACAGCTGTTTGGAGTTTGAGCAGTCGTAAATGCCTGCGGATCTTCTCCATATTCCGTATGGTCCCCCAGTAAGAGGCATGCGAGCGCACTTCTGTTTAATTCTGAAGAAGAAACGAAACGTCGCTGACATCCTGTCTGAGGAAAAAACGAAGTCAAGCATTTCCTTCCTCTTGTTCGTGTCGATAGCGGAACCCCGTGCGAGCGTCTGACACAGAACATCAGAACATCTTCCCAGCTTTCTCAATCACAGTTCACTCCCTGCTACACACCACTATAGAAAGCATTGGGACAGAGACACCCCCCTCCCATAACAGACCACAGAACAATCAATTTTAAAAAGCTTGTTTTGAGAGAGAAAGATGTTTGTTCAATTAACGTGACTCCTGAGCGCATATGTCTCCCGGAGACAATTTAGAGCATGCACCGTAGGCCAGAAATCATTTGCAGAGAGAATAAGTTAATTAGGTACAGTACGAGAATGATAAGAACCGTGTATTCGGCTCCTGTAGTACAGTAATTACGTCTCACAGCAAGCATTTGAGGCAGGGGTCATTGTGTATCTGAGGACCACACACTAGGAAGATAAGGTACCTAATTACACTACCAGGCCAAAACGGTGTCTGACAAATCGCTGGTAACTTTTTCTGCCTGGGGACGTGGTGAGTGTGTGTGTGTCTACAGAATGTGTCCTACTTATTGATTATTTAATAAGTCCAGTATACTCTAAGGGGCAAGCTTGGCAATTAAAGTGTGTAATCAGTCTAGCCAGTCTTCAATTTATTTTTTCACTGTGGAAAGATTTGGTCTGCTGACTTCAACTAAGTTGTTGGGCCTTCAAATGAACAATCAGTGTGCTGTACATGTGTGTGTGTATCCATGGGTCATCCTGTTTTTGTACTATATCCTGTATAATATAGTGATGTCTGCAAATCTTGATGGAAATGAATGCTCAATGGATATAAACATAATTGAAAAATGTTTTACTTTGTAGTCATGTAGGATTCTGTATAGCATCTCATTATTGCCAATAAAAATGCATTGGTATGGACGGCAGGGAAGGAAAGAACCTTTCCATTTCTGTGGTCATATCATGGGCAAAGTAGCTTTCTCTTTCTTCAATTACCTAGCCGAGTGAATCCAATCCAACTGAAATTGACAAAAGAGGCGGGCTGCACATCTCTCTCCGTGTAAATGTTAATATTGGAAGTATTAAAAAAGCCCTTGTGGCGGCCTCACAGTCTAGCGGCTGAATCCCTCAGACCATTCGAATCGATCTCCGCAGGGGTGATTAAGAAACTGATTGGACTCTGCGGGGTAATGTCGTTCTGTCCAATACGATCCATGGCGAATGATATTGCGGCGTTAAAAATCAGGATGGATATATCCTATTAAAACACTACAGCCTATGCTGCTTATTCTCCATTTTATTTACCTACGGGTAGGAGAGAAAAAAGTTAATCCCATCGGAATAATACCTTTTAGTTAAGGAAAAACACTGTGACATTGTCCTCAATACTTCATAGATTAAGTCTTGTATTGGAGGAAACTGTTGACTGGCAGACCTCTTAACCCTGGAGAATCTGAGATCCTTTTTGAGACCAACCAAATCTTTGAATCCTCTGAAAGTTAATACTTCTTAATTAATCAACTCTTCTGGCTGTGTTTGCGTGTGTGTGTAACAATCTCTGTTAAAGCCCTCTTGGACAACTCTTCACACCATACACTATAGCCAAATATGGTGTTAGCATATTCTATTACTTGTACTATTTTCAGGTTATTCCGTTTTAGTTTTAGTTTCCCAATCCAAATGTAAAAATACCGATTATTTGTTTCTACACGCCATCGTATGGCCATAATGGATTACTACAGCTAATCCATGGATCTAGGGTTCAGAGGTCATTAGCTGGGCGCAGGCGTACAACACCAACAGTCTGCTGGAGACTTGACGTTGGATCAGCTAATATTTAATGCTAGGAAGTTGACTATTTACAACAGAGGACATGTGGTATTAATTGTGAACTTCACACATTGTGTATTGCCAGCAAGGCATAGTTAGTATTGGGTTGAGTACCTGAAAAAAGAAATCATGACTGCCAACGAGGATCAAGAGGTAGCTAAGTTTGCTAGCTACTATATGCATGATAACATGTTAGCTAGCGAGGTTAGCTTCAAGCTTTTACTAAGCAAATACTCTACAGCCTTGTCACTCTGTGAATGATGCAAATCCACCCGTTCACTAAAATTACCTGTTAATTTCCTGGAGATGAACAAACCAAGCTCACTAATCACGTAAAACAAACGCAGCTAGCTAGCTATGTGTTTATCATCTGGATAGCCTAACAAGCTTGTAGTTTAACCATCTAGCATCGGTTACAATTCTCACGCCTGACTCCTGTGTACTGGCAGTGGCATGCTTCTGATACTCATCGCAGTGCTCTGGCATACCTAATTTTCTATGATCTCATATCCCACCGTCATACAGATGGAGTTAGAAGCTCTTCGCTCCATATACGAAGGAGACGAATGCTTCAGAGAGATCAGCCCAGTGTCTTTTCAGTTTAGGGTGAGTAGAGCAACAAAATCGCACTCGCACACCTGTTGAGATGATAGCGTTAGGCCAATTGCTTCACGATGGCAGTGGAAGTGAATTGGTCAAACTTTCCTCATTTAAACTTGTATGTTACAGATAGGAGACCATGAAGACTCCAAAGCATTTCTGATAGATATTTCATGGCCAGAGACCTATCCTGAAACTTCTCCCCAAATATCATTAGATGCCTTTTTCAACAACAGAATGTAAGTAAAGTATAGCAGACTACTATGGACAGTGTGCAAACCTTAGTACACTCCATATTGATGAAAGCTTGCCAATAAAGCTGTTTAATTTGTCACCTTGTATTGCCCCGCCTCAAAACACTTTCTCTTGATAAATGTTTTTTATGGTTATTTATTTAAGGTAAGCACCTTGTGTGTGATGATCTCTCTCTCTCTCTCTCTCTCTCTCTCTCTCTCTCTCTCTCTCTCTCTCTCTCTCTCCAGTTCTCCAATCACCAAGCAGATGATCATCTCAAAGCTGGAGGAGCAGGTGGAGGCCAACCTGGGCACAGCCATGATGTACACCCTGTTTGACTGGGCCAAGGAGAATCAGGAGAGCCTAATGGAGAACCACCAGCCTGTGGTCACTGCTGTGGTCAGTGGGCTGGGAAATCTGTCAACTAACTATCACTGTAGTTTGTTCTAGAAAATGCTAATGGCTTCAATGAACCCCTATGGGGAAATCCTAGGTGTGTTTCCTTGCATGGGTAAACCACACCAGGCTGTTGCACCAATGTTTGTCTTATGTGCCAGAATTTCTGATTTCTGGCTCGTTGTTTTTTCACAGACGTTAACGTCCAACAACGACAACACTAGTAACGTCGGCACCGCCAAGAAGAAGGAGAGGAAGGAACAACTGACCAAAGCACAGAAGAGGAAAATGACCAGCAGAACAGGTAACATTTCAGACTTATTGCTTTGGCGGAATGACACTTACTAATACGATAGGCAGGTTTGCTACAAGGAAATAATGTATCTCTGTATGATGTATCTCACTGGCATATCTGCTTGCCAACAGATAATAAGGGGGAGCTGCCAAGGGGCTGGGACTGGGTGGACGTTGTCAAGGTAAGTTGTTTGTACTTGCTGTATCCCTGCAGTTTTTTTCCTATCCAGAAGATGGTACACTTTATTGTCAATTTACTGTGTAGTATATGGTTTATCAGTTATACTATACAACGGAAAATAGCTTTTCAGAGTCAGTTACTCTGGGTCGGGGCAAAAATCACTGGGTAAGATGTGGTATGACAGGACTTTTGGTGATTATGTAGACCAGCTTATACCTTAGCAGATCTACCTCAACACTGCAGGTGTATTTTACCCAGCATTCCACGTGAGGTTTAAACGCCTGAGCAACATGGTTAATAACTGCTTTTCCGTTCTCCCCATATCAACACCACTCCATGGTACTCCAGCATGTAAGTTCAAACATTTTCTTCTTCTTCCACTTTTGTAACATATCTTTTCATTCATAAGAGTAATTACTGAGCTACAGAGAAGGCAAAAAGTTTGTGATTTTCCATAAGGTCTTCCCTTTGTCGTTTTTTTTTTCCAGCTGAGCAAAACAGGTGGAAAAGAGGAAGATTAGAGAGCTGGGGGAACGGGCAGGATGGGTGGAATTCTGGTGCGGCTCTACCCAGGAAGTGTAATGATGAACTTCCTCCAACCACACCTACCCAGACGCCGCTGTGTTCATACAGTACCTTCCAGTCGAGCACCAGAGACCACGTGCCCAAGATGGCTGCTCTTCCCCCCCCAAAGAAAGATGGGGGTCCACCAAAACAGACACAGCATCAGTATCTCTCGGCTGTTTATTAAAGAGCGGTTAGGTTATGGTTTGCTGAATTTCACATCGTACGCGGGATGTTAAATTATTTTGGCCTTATATTTCCCCCGCTTGGATAAGAGCCCAGAGTCTGTGTATTTTTACTTTTAGGATTTTAACTGTTGCGATGACAGTGCAGTGCGTGTGGCACCCTTGTGCTGTGTCAGGGTACAGTGTGCCAGTATGAGTGCTGCTGCTTCACAGTATAGGTCAAAGTAAACACGCTGAAATGCTGGTTACAACGAGTCTCACCTGTATTCATTCGTTTAAGTTGGAGGAGTGCATAAGAAATATCTTGACCCGACTGCGCCTCATTGTCACCAGGAAACAGACATGCATTACTGTCACTGCCAGGGTACAAACATATCTCCACCTTGAGACTGTTGCCCAGTTGCTAGGCGTTAGACACATACATTTTAGCACATTAATCATGGGTGTCAATCCGGGCCATAGAGCCTGGCTGCAGTGTGGGAAAGTAACACCAACTGGATGTGATGTTAATACCATGATACCTTTCAATAAAGGTGAGTTCTTTACAGTCAACTGAGAAACTTACGTTTTTAATAAAATATATATAAAATGACTACTGCGTCTTTTTTTAATCACTTAATATGAATGGTCGGGTCGTATCCTGAGCGGTACGCCAAATTCAATACCAGCCTTTCAGTAAGTCGTTTCCATGGGGATGTATCTGAAAAGTACTTCGGAATAACAAAACATTGCGATGGGAACTGTTGGAGGCTAATCTTCTGAATCTTAAATAAATCATTAAACCATGTGGATAATAGGAACGTCAATATAACCCAAACACCATAGGTTTAATACATGCAAAGCGCGCACGCCAGTGGCAAAAGTTCAATGATGGAACGTGAACCGTGAACTCCTCCTCGAACTAGTATTTAGTAGCCTGAGTTGTTACCTTAGGAAACACTGACATCATTCGCTGCTTGTTGCTGCAATGCCGAACGACCTCAATACAGTTGCAAGAATTATGACATAATGTGGACCTATTATAGAAATGGAACTGTACTCAAGAAGAAGAAAGACAGGGTAAGTCATGTAGTGTATACTTAAAATTGCCCTTGACTTCAAAAAAATGTGGTTTTATTATATAAACATTATATTCATATAAGGGTTTTCTTTTTAACAGGAGAACAAAGATATAACATTTCCAGCCATTTCCAATGGACCTACTTCTTTCTCCAAGGTTAAAACAGCATATTTCCCAGGCATTTTGAATTCTTGCGTCCAATTTATATAATTGAGCACACTTATTCGTCAGTGGCTGTGCCTGGAAAGGTTTGTTCACTAGGATTACCAGTCTGCATCTATTTCTAATTGAAAATCCATCCATTTATTAGGGTAACAAGAACAAGTCTCACTCTCAGCGGGTTCAGGATCTCTTCTTTTCCCACTGTCTTTCCGATCATGGCATCGTGGACAGGAAGGTCAGAACCACTAAGGTAAAGCGTGCTAAAACACTCAATAACAATAATTTCGCTTAGAACAGTCCGTTCTTTAGAACAGAAAGTAGAACGGATCAAATCAACAATTTCTCACGGGATGCTGTTGCGGTAAACTTGTGCGTCTGTTTTGCATTCTAGAAGGCGGACAACCAGTTGAGTACCCCTTTCACCAAAGTGAATGAGGAGGCAGAGTCGCACATAAAGGCACATCTCAGGGTATCTCAGGGTAAGAACTAAGCGCTTCTGTCAGTAGCACTGCCCTAAATGCAGATAGACAGCATCCTCTTCTGCCTCACACTTTTACAAAATCTATTATTAAGACAGGTTTCTATTACAGTATCATTTACATCAACGCCATGTTAAGGCTTACACTCGAAGCACACGGGAAGAGGAGAAAGAGGCCGGAATGCTACACCTGCTGAATACACAGGGTCATTTATTTAAGGTGAACAAGATAATCTCTTCATTCCCATTTGTGAGTTGAATGCTATTGATAGAAAACTTGAATGGTTATTATCTTATCATGTAATGGATCCCGTTTTCACCATCCAATTGGTATCGGTGTAGGACAAGACATTGAAGACTTTATTAGGTGTGAACGGGCATGAAGGCCTCCAGGATGACTGTCCTGAGATGCTGCAGAGTCTGGTGGACCTGGGGCAGGTGGAGGAAGACAGGGAAGAGGAAAAGGTGAAGGAACAGTCGGCGTCCGGAAGAACGTCGACTCCTGGAACCAAATCTTTACAGGAAGTGGGAAACGTCCACCAGATTGGTCGTCCACAGGTCATGTGGACGACCACACGGAGGAATACCCAACAGAAAGGGGTCCTCGTCATGCAAGTCACACTGTGTCAGATGACCTTAAAGGAGAGGTGGTCCCTCCCTTCTGTGCCAAGAAGAGAAGGTTCATGGTTTACATATGTGGAGGATACAAGGGTAAGGATCTATAGACGAATGCTAAAGGATGTCGGAACTAACTAACTAACCTCAGGTTTGAACGTGCACAGAGTGTGTAGAGTAGAAGGGGATGTATACGTTTGTGTGTGTGTGTGACAGACACCGTGGCAGAGAGGAGTACCCTGATGGAGAATGTTTTCCCCCGGCTGTACCTCTACTGTATAAAGAGAGGCTATGGCTTCAAGATGGTGGACCTGCGCTTGGGGGTGGGAGACCCTGTGTGGGACACACACGACACAGCAGAGCTACATGTGGACGCCCTCCGACAGTGCCAGCAGACCGAGGGACCAAACTGTGTCGTAAGACGTGTTTGTAGAATGTCACTTGTTGAAATTGTCTCGCATGAAATGTTTTAAGTTCTCGAATTTGGAAAGATATATACTGTATTTGGCCTTCTCACAATCATACCACTGTAAATGCTAGGACTGTGATTCGTGTGATTGATGAAGTCATCTCTTTCATTTTGAAGCTCTTTCTAGGCCAGAAGCATGAGGTCCAGACCCTTCCCAGAACCATCCCCAAAGAGGCGTTTGAGTCCATCGTCAGGATCGTGGAGAGAGACCGCCAGAGGATGTCTAAGAGGAAGCCTTCAGGCATGGACGACAGCACTGTCCAATCCCAGTCCAGCCTCGCCACAGGCAGTGACACAGGCAGTTCCGTCTTCGAACCCTTTGACCTGAGGTACGTCGACCCACTCAAGAGTTCAGGGGTGGAAAGCGAGAATTCCATATCCCAGGATGCCCTGTCAGATGCAGACGAGGACAGGATTAGTCCCGTGGGGGCCAGGAGTTGGGCAGACTACGACAAGGATCTGACCTTACTGCACATGTGGTACAAGCTGGACGAGAACTATTATCCTCCTGTGTATCATCTGCTTCCAATAAGGTAACAACTGATTTTATTCATTATCTATTCATTAACAATAAATAATTCAGTTGTTTTTGTCTTGATTGAAAATGATTATGTTAAATGACTCAATGTGGAACAGTTACTTAGTGTGTGTCTTAAGGGACCTCTAAGATGAGGAAGAATTAAATGTATTTTATATTTTTTTAATAAAAAAAGTAATTTCCTCTTTTGAAGCTGGCTATAGCTAGTAAAATCTGTTAACAACATATCACATGGCCCAGCAGTGACACAGCTGACGTATGACTGGCTTTGTTTGGTTTCCATGGCTCTTTCTGATAGGCTGTGTATTGTTGATAATGTTTGAGAGTAGCCAAATAACCCGGACGGACAGAAAGAGAGAGTGAAGCGAACCAACTGAAAAGGAATGGTCATCTCACAGAACAAAGCTTCTTTTGAAACCCTGTCATCCCATTGTCTAGAGTCTTAAATCAATCCTCTCTTTCTCTGTACGTACACACATGTATTGGACCAAGACGACGTCACCCTTTGCGTGAACCACATTAAGTACAGTTAAACTCTCTACGCACTCCTGAATAAAAGTAGCAGATTTGAAAGGATCTTACATTGTCATGTTTTTAATGGCATATAATAAAATATATATTATGGCTATTAAGTGCAATCTAATCAGTTGAGAACATTACATTTACATTAATATAGATTTTATGAGTAACTGAATCTATAGTGGCACTGTAGGCTATCAGAAAGTTAAATACTGTACAATAGGCCCAGAATATAGAAATAAATAACACTAGAACAAAAATACAAAGACAATCACTCACCCCAAGGTCATATGTAAGGTAATGGGTCTGCTAATAGTTACTCACATTGAGCATTCACTGAAATGTCAAACGAACAGTACATTTGACTTCCTGTCTGTGCTCCTCCCCCTGCAGCTCCCACCACCCAGACTTCCTGAGTCGAGACGGGCAGCGGCGGCGGCAGGCGAGGAAGACGTGGCACGCCACCTGCCTGCGCCTGTGGGGGGTGCTGCAGCGCAACGCAGCGGGGGCCCTGGGAGAGGACGAGGCTGCTCCACTCCTCAGGACAGGTGGGTGGAGAGAGGGAGGGAGGGAGGGAGGGAGGGAGGGAGGGAGGGGGAGGGAGGGAGGGAGGGGGGGAGGGAGGGGGGGAGGGAGGGGGGGAGGGAGGGGGGGAGGGGGGAGGGAGGGGGGGAGGGAGGGAGGGGGGGAGGGGGGAGGGAGGGGGGGAGGGAGGGAGGGAGGGAGGGGGGGAGGGAGGGAGGGGGGGAGGGAGGGAGGGAGGGAGGGGGGGAGGGAGGTCATGTAGTTATGGTCATTTAAGCTAAGGTTAGACCAGAGAATACATGTAATACTCCCCCGACCACCACCAGTTCTGGACTGGGAGATAGAGCAGGGCCTGCAGGCGCTCGGAGAGGACACCCCCCCAGAGGCCCACTGCCACTGCTACAAGAGGCTCATCCCAGACCTGCAGCACCACCTGAAGGATGAGCACGTGGCCCACTACATCGACCTGCTGAAGGGGCGACCGCAGGTCAACCACACACTGACCGCAGCACACCAGGCCTTCATGGACCGCGTTCACAAAAAGGTGTCACAAAGGGTTGGGTGAGCGCTGAACAAGGTAGAGAGACAGACTCAATTCCCAAGTTTGTCGATTGATGATGTTCGTTGTTTTTGTCGCGTCGTCAAGCTGCGCCACACCAACATCTACGAGCGTAATGTGGGCTGGGGCAGGAAGGGCCTCGATCCCAAACGCAACAGGTCCCACCAGTTCTACACAGAACGCATCTCCTCACACTTTTACAGGACTGTGTTCAACTCCCTCAAAAAGTAGGAGAAACCAATCCAATACACTTATACTGAATAACCTTCTACATCTGTTCAAATGTATTGATACTGTGCATAAATGACCTGTTCTTTATACGTGTGATAAATACAAATGATTTAGGTATTCGTCACTGCTTGTTATTCATAGAAGGCAGCAAAGTTTAATCAATATTTGGACCTCTTTTGCAGAGTTATAGAGGTGAGCAAAACCAGAGGTTCTTTTGACATAAGAAGGAGAGAAGCTTCCAGACTCAGGATACAGGAAGAAATCCGCAGGCACGGCATCCATGGGCAAGCTATGTTAGTCCCAGTCTTCAACAGACATTTAACACAATATTCTTCCAAATACAAAAAGAAATCCTTTCCCCAAATTCTTCTGCTATTGTCTTAATGTTAGTAAGTGACTCTTGCCCTTCTTTGCATAGCATGTCACAACAATTTCATTGTTCAGAATAACCTTCTGTTATACGTTGTGAGCACGATTATACATCCCTTTGACTTGACCTTTGACTTCTACATTCAGTTTTGACAAAATAGCTGTTTCTTCAGGCAGAAAAACTGTGTGTTGAGAGAGTCCTTCCTGCCTGAGCTCCAGAAGGCTGTAATGGGGCCCACGCCTCTCCTCCTAATGGGGCCCCCAGGCTGGGGAAAGACCACCACCCTGGCCAGGCTGGCTCACCTGGCCCCCTCCTGGATACCTGGGTAATCTACCCCTGCTCCCCAGAGGAAAGCTGGACAGACAGGGCAGATTTTTTTCTTTTTTGGGGGGGGAAATAGGAAGAATTTTTAACTGTTATTAGTTTTCTGGGTAAAGTTAAAGGCTTTGTATGTTCCAAAAAAATCTAATTGTGAAAATGTCTCAGACGACTTAAGCTTTAAGGAGAGTCAGTGTGTGAGTGCGTATACTGAGGTGTAGTTGTCTGCTGCTCTGTGTGTGGTGTGGCCCTCCTCTGTGTGTGTCCGCGGCTCAGTGCCGTGGTGCTGGTGAGTTTCATAGCTCTGACCGGGGAGAGCAGGAACGTCCGCCTGGTCCTCCAGAACATATGTGTGCAGCTGGTCCAAGCCTACAGCCCCGGAACCGAGCTCTCAGAGGTACAGGAGAACTTAAACAGAATACTGTAATGTACTATACTCTCTACTATTGATACTACTATGTATCCAAAAAAAACACTTCTTTCCCTAGGTTCAGATAGAGTGGGAGCGACGTTAAACGCTGTTGAACAGCTGTAGAAATTGTAGACAAAAGAAACTCTCACTGTTTATCCCTCCCATTCCCTCCTCTCTAGGGTCTCCCCCAGCTGGTGAATGAGTTCCACTTCCTGCTGGGGCGGGTGGGGGCCGAGCGCCCCTTGGTCCTAGTGCTGGACGGGTTAGATGAGCTGTCGGAGGAACACGGCCCAGATTTGACCTGGCTCTCTGTTCCTGTCCCTCCTCACGTCCACCTTGTCCTGTCGGCCACCACAGGCTCCGCCTGCGCCCACACTCTGCAGGTAAGGATCCCTGAAATATTCAGTTTTGCTGGCGCAGACATCGTTTGTTCTGGAATAAGCAGATGTCAAACTGAATCCTCACATCATTAGCACATTACTTCTTTTCCGATTCGTTGTGCATCGAAAACGCAAGCCACCACCCAACGTTCACATCTCATCTAAGCCGTTTCCCCCTCACTCACTAGCCACCTCTCTCTCTCTCTCTCTCTCTCTCTCTCTCTCTCTCTCTCTCTCTCTCTCTCTCTCTCTCTCTCTTCCTAGACTTCACCCCAGCTCTCGGTCCTCTCTCTCCCACCGCTCAGCCCCGATGACGTCACCGTGGGGTTAGAGACCAGACTCCACTCTGACCGGCGGCGTCTCCAGGCCTGGCAGCAGCAGCTCCTCCTCCAGGCCTGCGTCTCCTGCCCCTGCCCTCTCTACCTGGAGTCAGCCTACCTGGAGACGCTCCACTGGAGCTCCTTCAGCGCCCAGGGCAGCCTGGGGCTGGCGGCCGACCTCGTGGGCCTCTACCTGGGCCTGCTGGCTCGCCTGGAGAGGGCGCATGGGGAGCGGCTGGTGAGGCGGGCAGCGGCGGTCATGTCACTGTCCCGTGGAGGTGTCACTGAAGAGGTGGGGCCTGACACGAAAAGAGTGGAACATCCAGTTAAAACATAATACATAATGATTGTGTAAAAAAAAAAAATACATTACCAATAATTGATTTGCAGTTTTTTGTTCGGATCAGATTTCCCTGTGCTGTGTTGTTTGTATTATTTAAATGTTTTAAAGAGACCGAAAGAGTTCAAATTTCATTGCAAAATGACCTATTATGTCTTGGACTTAATACGTGGAACGTGTGTGTTAACCGTTCAATAGGAGTTGCTGTATATGTTGGCGAGAGACGGGAAGGTGCTACAGGAAGTGTCGTTATCCCACCCCACGTCCTCCATCCATCCCAGGGTGCCGTCTGTTCTGTGGGCACGCCTGAGGCGGGATCTGGGCGCTCACGTGACCGAGGTGGAGACGGACGGCACGTGGGTATTCCGCTGGACGCACTCCCAGATGGCGAGGGTGTGCGTGGAGCGCTACCTAAAAACGGACGAGGCTCGCATGCTCGTGCACGCGGACTACGCCGACTACTACAGGGCAGGCGGCGAGCACGCCCACGTCTTTCAGCCGCTGGCGTGGACGCTGGGGGAGGGGGGGGAGGAGGAGGAGGAGGGCGAGGGGGAGGAGGAGAGAGGGATGAAGAGTTACGTGTTCAACCTGAGGAAACTCAACGGGTTGCCGCATCACCTGGTGCTCTCTGGTCAGATCCTGCCCTTCCTGTCTGAGTGCGCGTTCAACTACGAGTTCCTGTTGCACAAAGCCTGGGGCCTGTCCGTGCTGCACGTAGAGGAAGATCTGAAGAAAGCCGTGTTGCCTGACAAGTGGGTGTACTGCACTTGTTTTGTTTTTGACAGAGTCATGTAAGAGACATCACAGGCCGAGCTGATCAGAACAGCGTTCTGTGTTGTTTGGTTCTTTCTCTTTTCTCTGGTGCCCCTTTCCCCCCCCGCCGTCTCTCCTTCCCTCTCATCCGCTCTCCCTCCTTCTTGCGCCCCTTCATGACCTCTCCCTCCCTCCTTCCGTCTCTCATCTCCCTCCCCCTCTCTGTTCCCCCTCCCTCTCCCCCCTGCCTCCCTCTCCCCCTCCCTCCCTCTCCCCCTCCCTCCCTCTCTGCCCTGCCTCCCTCTCTCCCTCTCCCCCCTGCCTCCCTCTCTCCCCTCCCTCTCTCCCCTCCCTCTCTCCCTCTCCCCCCTGCCTCCTCCCTCTCCCCCCTTCCTCCCTCTCCCCCTCCCTCCCTCTCCCCCCTCCCTCCCTCTCTGCCCTGCCTCCCCCTCCCTCAGAGAGCTGCTGGATGTGAAGGTGTGGGCGGGGGCTCTGCAGCTTGCCAGGCCCGTGTTAGAAAGCGACCCCTGTCAGCTGGCCTCCCAGATCCTGGGCCGCCTGGGTCAGATGGTCATCCAGGACCGCCCCGTGGCTCCAGGTACATCCACAAAGCAACACACGGCCACGGCGACGAAGGTCGACATCATCAAAAACTCGAATTAAATAAATGTTTAAGGGTATGGGTAAGAGAATAGATGGGCTATATTGTGTGACTGCATTGGTGTTGCAACAAGACTGTTTGTACCGGTTGCGTGTTAAACAGTGTGATGTGTGATGTCCAGGCGACCCTCGTATGTTCACCTACCTCCACGCCCTGCTGGCCCAGTGTGCCCAGTCCTCCGTGCCAGCCCTGGTGCCCTCCTACACCTGCCTGCTGCCCCCCGGGGGGCTGCAGCACACCCTGCTGGCAGGTCAGGATGTAGCCCCCTGTCTCACACAGGCTGGTTCTGTCATCTCTACCCTCACTCCCCTTCTCTCCTCTCCTCCCTTCCCCTTCACTCCTCTAATCTCCCCTCCTCTGCCCTGACCCAGGCCACAGCGCCACTGTGACCGCCGTGGGAGGGGGTCAGCGGGGGACAGTGGCGGTGTCGGGCGGGGGAGACGGGACCCTGACGCTGTGGGACCTGGAGCTGGGGCGGGCTGTGAGGACCCTGGAGGGGGAGGGGGGCGTGGTGGGGGACGCCCTCACCCTGGGACTGGGGGATAAGATGGTAGCCGTCCGCATGGGACAGACTCTACAGGTCAGAGGGTTTCACACTTCAGTTTCCTGTCCGATTATCGGACTGTGTTCCACATTTTTGCTTTGAATCTGAAGTCGGTGGCCCATATTTGTTTGAACATTTGGAGACTATTTTGATGAGTCAAAATGACTCATTTGTTTGTGTCTGGTTCAGGTGAGAGAGGTGGATTCTGGAAAAGTGGTGTACACCGATAGGGACTCGATGGATGTTCCCGTGGTAACCACGGCCTGTGACGGACAGCTGCTGGTGGCCTTCTATGACGGCAGTCACCTGGTGAAGGTAATGAAGTGGCATTGTATTGTAAAAATCGAAATCACTTGCATGATTACTTATTAGAAGAACTGTGTGTGTGTGTTTGGCTGTGTGTGTGTGTGCGTGCGTGTGTTTGGCTGTGTGTGTGTTTGTTTCAGGTGTTTGACCTGGCCTCCTCCTGCTCTCTGGTGTGTTGCGTCAACATCACTCTGGAGTGTGACCCCATCCACAAGGACAGTTCCATCCTGGTGTCACACAACTCCATCAAAGACTTTGTCCTCTTCGCCTACAGGTCAGCGCTCATAGGTTTAATCCCATCTTCATTTAAAATGCACATAAAATCTAATAAAAACGGAATGCCAGAATGCCTCAATATTGCTGTTGTAGGTCAATGGATCCATGTCCAGATATTTTGGAAACCTTTTCATTTTATGACAGCTAAAAGGCGAGGGCTGTCACGCCTCGCTCTGAATTACAATCCATTAGTTACCAGTGTCACTTCAGGCGGCCTTGTTCTGAAACGACATCACATATTCCATTGTCCACGCACCTTTCAAATCAGGTCAGGGTATAGTACCAGGACTGATTTCACCACCTGCCACTGAAAACACTGTTCAATTATTCAGGGCTGGCTTCTTCACAGGTGGCCCGCTGCTGTAATTCAGCACGTCGGAGGTCCGTTCCACGTCTGAGTCGATGTCTCACAGACAAATGATGTTGACAGCTCAGCTCAGACTGTTCCTACGTGATATATAATACCAGTGGTGGTCCAGAGGGTATTTCTTCTTCTTAATCTGATGTCATTCACAGGTGAAAAGACAGGGTGAATAATCTGTTAGCGTAATTGAGATATGATATCTAGGATATGATAAGCCCGCGACAACGTTGAGAGTTTCGAGGAATTAGGTTGCATTGTTTTCCAACAGGTGATGTCATTTAGAACGTTATGGGCCCCTAATGAGGCGCTTGTTAGTAATCCAAACCGGGTGTGGATTGTGGACGGTTTAGGACACGCTCTAGTGCTAACTGGGCTTAATTTGTCATTGGTGTCAGAACAGCTGGTCTGCCTGTGTTAAAGTTATGCTCTGGCGGGCAGCCATACTCATCTTAGTCAGGCTGGTGTATGTTATTTGGTAAATATGAATTACATGAAAATGATCTTTTGAAAACGGAAAAAATCACATTTGACATTATGGACTTTTTCCTGTAAAGATAGTCTGTAAAACAACTTAAACATAAAGCAATGTTGCTAGATGTTAACCAAGAGGTAAATGGATGTCACAAGTTCACCCAGCTTGCAGCTGGATCGTGAAGAAGAGTAACAGGCCGCAGCAGTGTATAAAACCTCTCTAACCGGCACGCTAACTTCAGCGGGCTCTCTGAAGTGTTTTATCTCTGAGTTGGTTTATAGGGTGTATTGGCTGACTGTACGGGGCAGTAGCAGCTCTGGCAGGGCAGCTAAGTCTTTGTATTGATGGAGGTTTAATAAGGTTGGGGGCCCCAGTCACAGTAGTTTATGGATGGTTTTTTTATAGTCTTGTTTTCCTCTCTCTCTTCTTTTTCTTGACATCTCGCTCCTCCCTGCTCCTCCCTTCCCCCGTCTTTCTCCCACGATCCTGTTCTGTCCTCTCATGTACTTACCTCCAACCCCCCCACCTCACCCCCCTCGATTCGCTATTTCTTTCTCATACACACATTCACGCCTTCCTCCCCCCCCCCCAACTCGCCTCAGGTCTGCGTGCCAGGCAGCTGTGCTCAGTGCCAGAGGGGGGGCGGTGAGGTGTGTGCTGACCGCCCGGCACGGGGCTGCCTCCATCCAGGGGGTGGAGATGACCTCCGAGTACCTGCTGCTCTTCTGCAGGTTCTTACCTCGCCTCCACCTCCACCACCGAGCTGCCAATCAATGGAGCTCTCTCGTGATGTCGATTTTTTATCGTTTCCCGGTCATCAACCTTTTAGGAACGAATCCTTTCGAAGAGGACGATTTGTGATTTGTGAGAGAACAGTGGAGATCGCACAACCGCTCTGCTTGTAAGTGTGTCGGTCTTGTTGTGTTCTTTGCTCGCCTCTGTCCATGGCAGGTACCCTTACAAGCTGGACGGCGAGATCATCCACATCGAGCTCTTCGGCGTGGCCTCCTTCCAGTACTTGCGTTCCATCCTGGGCTGCGGCCAGGACTACATCTCCCAGGTCACTGTCAACCGCTCAGGGACGTACGCCGTAGCCTTCTGCCCCTCCCCCCGCACCGGGCTCACGGACGTGGTGACCTGGAACCTGGAGACGGAGGACCACAAACACATTGCACGATTCCCCGGGGTTCTGACCGCAGGTCAGCAGGAGGCGGTTTAACCAATCACGAGCAAGGCTTAGCACAATGGCGGTAGTGCACTGCACAGTGGAATGGGAGTAGTAGGATTTGTGTGAATGAACACGATACCTCTATGGTCGTAAGTCTAGAGATGGGAAGAGGATGAGGTAGGTCCTAGATAGTATGCTTGAAGGATGTATTTTAGGATGTGTATCTGCGATACTGACCCCTGTCTCTGGTCCTCTTCCCGGAGGTGTGTGTCTGGACCTGCGCTTCTGTCTGGGGGTGTGCAGCGGAGAGAGGTACCTGAGACTCTGGGACCTGGTGTCCCGCATCCACGACCAGACTCTCACCTACAACGTTCACAAGCAGAAGAGCGACGGCACACGGGAGGTCGTCGTCGTAACAACGACCCCACGGTACACAGGCACAGTGTCGAGAACCGAGTCCACCGGACAGTTGGCGTTCGTGGAACGATCGTGCGATGAAATGTGCTGTCGTCTTCCTCTGTGAAAGAGAGAAACCAGCGTACGCTAATTGAGATGCGTTCTCTCGGTCTCTGTCTCCCCCTGGTGGTAGGTACGCTGTGTGCAGGTCGCTGCGTCCAGGCACCGTGCGCGTGTGGAACCTGGCCAGGAAAAGGTTTGTCGGAAGGCCGGTGCGAGTGGAGCACGGCCTCTACGGCAGCACGGACGTAGCCCTGGTCCACAACCTCAAACTCTACATTCTGACGGACAGGGGGACAGCTACCGTCACAGACACCCCCTCACCCATATTTCAGGTCATTACCCCGCCCCCCACCACCACCAACGCCACTGAAACCTATTTTCCATCTCCATGATAGCATGTGAATTCATTGCTTTGAAATGTGTGCGTGCATGACTATTCATCGACAGCAGTTCATGCATGTTTTACGATGACTTCATAAGTATACAACTGTGACCAAATCCGGAGTCAGTTGGCTGAGCGGTGAGGGAATCGGGCTAGTAATCCGAAGGTTGCCAGTTCGATTCCCGGTCATGCCAACTGACGTTGTGTCCTTGGGCAAGGCACTTCACCCTACTTGCCTCGGGGGAAATGTCCCTGTACTTACTGTAAGTCGCTCTGGATAAGAGCGTCTGCTAAATGACTAAATGTAAATGTAAATCCATGGAAACGTGTTTGTCGAGATTGCTGTTAAGAGGAAGGTTTCCGTTCATGGTACTGAGAGGTTGCTTGTGATACGGCCCCAGACTCTGCTGGTGTATGACCTGATCAAGAGGAGCTACTCCAGGAGGCAGACCGGCCTCTACATTGTTCCCTGTCCCCAGCATGAGTACAGGCTTCTGGATGGACAGATACTGCTGGGCCTCTCTGAGACTAGGTGAGGGAACATTCTGGTACCTGGCTATCATATACCTCCAAACTTGTAGGGTCTGTGTTCCAGAGCATTTTGGATCTAGACAACAACAAAAACAAATTTTTTGAGAATCTTTGTTGTGTTCTTTATTCTAGACTTCTATGCTTCACCTATTACGGCACAGACTCTTATTTTGAAGGGGCAAATGATCTGAGCGCCCTGAGTGTGTCGTTTCAGGGACCATCTGATTCTGTGGGACCTGGAGTCTGGCTATATCAAAGGAAGGATCAAGCCTTTCCACAAAGAGTCCCTTCTGTCTAGCAACAGCACAATCAGAGAACGGCAGTCGCAGATATTACCGCCCAAAGAGCCCACAAGTTAGCTGCCGCTCCTATTTGAGTCATTTGTAATATGTATGTCATCTGAGCATGAATTCACGTGTATTTAAAGTTATGATCCACTTTTTGTGTAAAACTACAGTTGTTATTATTACGCTTATGTTTGAAAACTCTATTTCCTTGTACTTGTAAGTTAGTCACTTAATGAGACACAAACCCTGTTATCCTGCGCTAGCTCTGCTAGCTCTGATAATGCCGTGGGACAGACGCACAGAGAGCCGCTCTGCTAGGAAGAGGAGACTGGAGAGGGAGGCGCAGAGGGAGAAGGAGGAGCAGCACAGACTGGACCGGGAGAAATATAACGCCATTGACCAGTACCTTCTCAGTGACGACCAACAGGTGGGCAACGTGGGGCGTGTGTCAAATGAGGCGAAGTAGATATCACTTCAGGAAAACAGCTCACGGTCCTCTTTACCTCTCTCGCCCCGCTCTCTTTCTTCTTCTTCTCTCTCTTCCTGCCCCTACCCTGAGCTTCCTCTTTACCTCTCCGACACGCTCTCGTGCTTTCTTTCACACCTCTTCCTCTTTCCCGCTTCTCCTTTTCTCTTCCAGGTGGTGGTGTGCTCCTACTTTGCTCACCACCTCAGCGTGTTTAGCGTGGCGTCTCAGGACCACCTCCACACCCTGGAAGACAGGGCCTCCCTGCTGACCCTTCACACCGCCGCCATGACCCGGCCTGGGACACACCTGGTGCTGGCCAACTACAGCCAGGCAGAACACACCTCCTACCTCACCCTCTGGGACCTGCACAAGGGCACGGTAAGCCAGAGAGAGGCCTCCAAATCTCCAAAACATTTTCAGGCCCAAACGAGTACATGCAAGGTCTAGGCGATTTTATTTCAAAAATGGTCTCGGTGTGATTCACATTAGAGATGAATAGCTGAGGGGATTATAGTTGGGTTTGAATATGTCGCTGTGTTGTCGAAGGTGAGGAAGAGGCTGAAGAATGAGCCGGGGGTCTGTTGTGTTGCGATCACAGAAGACGCCATCAGGGTCGTCTTCGGCGTCACTGGAAGTAACAAGTAAAATACTTTGTGTGGATGGACACGTTTCTCTTGTGAACTCTAAAACTAAAATCATTTGTCAGTGGCTGTTTTGTACCGTACTGTAAAGCATTGCTATTTCCTATGGGTTAGGTTGAAAGTGTGGGACCCCTTCAGGAGAAATCACAAGACCATTTCTGGCTACAGAAACCTGAGGATAGAAGTGTCCAGCCAATTGTACATCACCGAAGGAGGTGCCAAAGCTATTCTGCTCTCAGGTAAATTAATGGCTGGATCAACTTTAAACCAAGACTTACACCATAGAGCACATGTTGCATGTACATCAAGTCCTTTCTGATACAGAATGAATGAAATCACCCCAAAGTGTGACTGCAACTTCCTCCAACAGGTGAAGTCAGCCTTTGGGATCTGGAGGCTTGCAGCGTTCTGTCAGTGCTGACCCCTGACGCCCACGTCCAATGCCTCACCGTACTGGCCGGAACCAGCAGTAGGCTACTGCTGGGCCTTAGCCACAGCCCTGCCCTAATCACAGTCAGGCTCACATCACAGACCGTTGCTAAAGCTACCAAGAACACCAGGGAAGAAGACCTCTTTGGAGAGTCCAGTAGCAGCGAGGATGAAGACTTGTAGATTTTAATGAAGATTTTGTTATTCTTGAACGTTTTTGGGGGGAGCCGCAATGCTGCCTTAAATGGCCAATTCAGCTGCATTAGTTAAGAATACAATGTATCATAGGTAAAAAATAAAAAAGAAATTAAAGGATTGAATACCAGCTTGCCATAGAACTTTGTTTTAATGGATATAAAAAGAAACATTTTACACAAATACGTGATATTAAACTAGTTTGACAAAGAATATATATATATGTCTCCACAAACAAGTACACTCCAGTGTCCAACAGACCATCATTGCCACAACTTACTGAAGGGCTGTATGCCTGAGAATCATTGATTGAAATGACAAACGTGGAAAACATTAACTCTGGTATCAAGCTCACATAAAAGTAAGAGGTATTGAGCAACTTTAACCAAATAAAGTGTAGCTTACTACTGCATGAGAAATGCAGATAAAGAAGACTAATCAAGAAAATGAAACTCAATCATGGGAAATAAGACTCCAAACATAATATTTTATTTCAACAAAGAGAGACAACATTATTCCAATAGACCTTGTATCAAATAAGCAGTCAAAGAGGATGGTGATTCAAAAGCTTGAGATACTTTCATTCTGTTCTGTCATGTGGGGAGAAGAAAGTGAAATGTCTTAAAAGAACATTTTTAGAAAAACTTTAAACAAAAGGCGGATGATTTGTACAGCAACATCTGTCTCCCATAATTTGCTATATGGGCATCAGTGTCTTGTCAGAAGGGTAAAAGCACCATTTTAATGGCAGGTCCTTGTATTACGTACTGCTACAGATATTGTTGGATTGTGCTCTCACAACTTGCAGCCAACTGTCTCAACAGTCCACTAGTCCCACTTGTCAAGATATTCTAGGGAAGAGAGGGACCACCTTTCCCCTACCTCGACCTCCTGTCCTTTTTGTTCCTGTCCAGGCTTTTGTCCATCGTCTTTTCGTTGTCCCCCCTGCATTTGGGACAGTACCATTTCCCCTTGGGCTTGTAGGTCAGCCCCACACAGGTAAAGTGGAACCACTCGATCGGGCACTGATCGTTGTCGCAGCCGATCATCTCGCCGTACGACACCTGCTCGCAAAGGCAGTAGGTGGGCTCGTTGGGGTCGATGGCGAACTCCACCGGTGAGGCGTCCCGCTCCTGCTTGGCCGCCTTGCGTTTCTTCTTCTTGGCCGACTTGGACCTCTTCTCCCGCGGCTGAGACAGCGGCGGCTCCTCTCCGGGGTCGTCCGCCAGCGAGCCGTTGGCCGAAGCGTGGCACGAGTCGCGGCTCTCGCTGTTGCGCTGGCGCCGCGGACGGCGCGTGGACGAGCGCTCCGGGGGCGGGGCCTCCGGCACCGATCCGGAGCGCCTCTCGGCCACAACCCGCTCGCTTTCGCAGGGCTCCTGCAGGCACAGGGAGTGGGAGTCCATCTGGCGGGAGCGGTTCTCCACCAGCTCCGTCATCTGCGTGACCACGTGGATCTTCTCGTCGCCCAGCTCCTGGCTGGTGATGAGGGCCCGCTGCAGCTGGGTCTGAAGCCGCTTGCGCTGGGCAGCGTCCTGCTCGCCCTGGTACCTCTCAAACACATCATCCACCTCCTTCAGCACCTCTGAAAAAATGAACACACAAGCAGGATGGGGAAAATATTAGTACTATCTATATCATATCATATATACACAGTATATAGCTAGTAGGTTAAAAGAAGCAATGACAATGTATGTTTTGTACTTTTTACAGTTGAAAAGTTGATGTGAAAATATAAGGGGTTTATGAGGGATAAGTTAATTGACTTGCCCAATTGAGTTAATAAACCTAACCAACTACCTTGATTATGGCAATAAGAAAATATGCCATTGTAGTTTTCAACTTCCGCACTATTGTGAATGCAGGAAGTGACATCATCCGAGGTCTGACGAGCAGGGGGTTGTCTCACAATGAAAATCAACATGACAAGTGATACATTGTAGTAGTACAGCTCTACGCCTGGACACACACCTCGTCAAGGACTATCTGTACCAACATTTTAGTAGTCTTCCTGTTGTTTTTCATGTCAGTGACTACGGTTTGCAAAAGCAGTAATGGACTTACACTAGTTTTGAATGTTTAAGTGGACGGGATTTCAAATCTGACCACCTCGACCGATGGTTCAAAATGACGAGTAAAATAGCGAGTGCAATTCACGTTAGTTAGCTAGCTAGCTTACGTCGTGCTAACGAAGTAAAACTAGGTTTCAAACTAGCTAGCAACTCTGAATCCAAATTAAAAAGACGCCTTTACATACACTACAAAACGCTTATGTTAGCACTCGTTAAGTGCCTACAATAATAAGATCAACAACCATCTTAGTACTGCCAAAAAATGGCTGATCCTCGCTTAGCGACCGGACAAGCAGGGTGCTTGCGTCTAGTTTGGACTTAATGGTGCGGTGTCGGGAGAAAGGAAACGTAATGCAAGGCGAAAACTCTTACTGGTTTTTGTTTGGACACGCATTTAAAATGGCTAGCTAGCATTTGCCAATCGTGGTTAGTTAGCTTTGCTTGTTTCAAGTGTATACGATAGGGCGCGTGCAATGATCAATTCAGCACACCCAGTTTTCTATTACAGAAAGTATAAAGCCGTTCTCAAGCCTAGGTACACTATAAATAGACAGATCGCCAAGTTGACGCATAACTATCTCACCTTGATACCTGGAATCAATTTCTCGTAAAAGAGAAACATTTCTTTGTATGTCCAGAGGCAGGGACTCCACACATTCCAAATAATCCTCCACATAGCTGACCAGTTGTTGTGACTTTTCCACGTTGGGATAGTGATGGCCTAGCATTGTTCCACTGATGCATAAAGTCATGAAAGAAAATCTAGAAGAAGCAACGACAATTTATATGATGTACATTTATCTATGGTGATTCCTGTTCGTTTTCATGAACTGCTGCCATCCGCCTTGCAAGCTGCAGAAGATCACTTCAAACAAAACTATACAAACAGCGCATGCGCGGATACACCTTTTATGGTTATGCACCGCGTTTTCATGTTTTACTTGACAGTGGGTTGGGTTATTCGCTTGTAAAGCGTTTCGATTGGCTTAGAGAACAGCAAAGGCCGGCTAAATCGCAATGAAAATATCCCGGGAACAAAATCAAATAAATAGGAAGTTTTAGTATGTGTATTTGTGTTGTTGTAGCCTATGTGCTTGTGAGTGTAGATATTGTGTCTGGTTGTATGGTCAGATGGGGCATATTGTTATATTTTGGCAACAAAATTGTTGTTATACTATAAACTCTTAGGAAAGTAAGATAGGCCTTTTTAATGTTACTAATTGACATACAGCAACAACAAAAAATGGTCACATGAATAGGCCTAATAAAATAAGTAGCTTGCGTGAGAGTAACAACGTGCATAACCGCAGCTCCACAGTTATAAAAACATCTGTCTATAGGCTACACAATCTGCACAAGTCGTATACAGGTAGACTAAATCAGGGAGGTAAAATATAGCTAATGTTTAAAACGTGATGCACTTTATGGGTTTATGGATCGGTTTCGTTTACTTGCTTCGTTTGGTTTCAATTCATGGTCGTAATTGAGAAATATTCCCGGTAGAGTTCGTGACACAAGATCCTTAGTTTCGTTTTGGGGGTTTCACAGTGCGCAACGCAGCTGCAGATCATATTCGAACACGCTCTCTTTTCGGTCAGAACCTCACTGAAGGAGGTTAATGACAGGCGAGTCTACCGTAGGTCTACTATATTAAAGAACAGACATTGAAGAAACTTAAATTCAACGATGAAGGGATTTTTGTTACTTTGCACACTCGCCTTTGTCTCAGGTAAGCTTCATGCAAAAGTAGTTATTACTGTAGGCTCAAGTTTGTTTGACCGTGTGGCTGCTCTGTTCAAAAGTTCACGATGTTATTAAACAACGGAAATGTAACTATATGAACAAAAAGTTTTTTTAAACAGACCTATAATTGATAATAGCTAGGCTACTTTATGCTGGCCTATGTCAAATATATTTGATATGATAGTCATCCTTATTTAAGTAATTAAGTCATTTTTAGTTACCTGGAAAATATGAGTTTGTATTTTGTTTTCTCTTTACTTGTTTTATGCTTCAGACAGAGGACAGTTAATATTCAGGCCTATGTTATTTTGGATGAGTCACGCATGCAGGCAAATGTATCGTGCGTATTTTGATTGACGGGCAACAACTATAGGCTACGTAAAATACTTTTGTTGAAGTAAAGCGATGCAATTAACAATATTGTCTTTCAGTGTGTATCTGAAGTGATTTGTAATGTAGGATTGTATTCGTATCAAACTTCTACTTCCTGGAAAATTTTTAGAGCAGCGTTTCCGCAATCTATTGGCAATAAAATAGCTTGTCAAGTAGTGTCACGTGGCGGTAGATAAGCTAATATCACTGGCAAACATCAGCAAACACAAAACCAGTTCTCATGTAAAAAAAAAAAAAAAAAAAAGTACTCACAACTTGCTTGAGCGTTTGTAGTTGAAATCACAATTTGTCTTGAAAGTCCAAAAGATGTCATCAAATATCATGACATGAGGAAATAAAGAGTTTAGGTTAGCATTATGTAGTATCTTACCTACCACTTCCTTTGTTCCCAAGAACAAGGACCGTATGCCTGTTTATGAGTGATGTCTAACCATTTTTCTTACTCTTTCTGATCTAAGGGCTGTTGCCTGAGGGCAGCACAGCACTCAACCCGCCTGGAAGCATTTTCCCCCCCTCTGAATTTGATCTTAACACCACCACCACAACAAAAACCCCTCCTACCACCCACAACACAACAACCGCCTCTACTACCCCCCCCACCACAACAACCCCCCCTCCTACCACCCACAACACAACAACCCCCCCTCCTACGACCCACAACACAACAACCGCTTCTACTACCCGCCCCACCACAACAACCCCCCCTCCTACCACCCACAACACAACAACCGCCTCTACTACCCCCCCCACCACAACAACCCCCCCTCCTACCACCCACAACACAACAACCCCCCCTCCTACGACCCACAACACAACAACCGCTTCTACTACCCGCCCCACCACAACAACCCCCCCTCCTACCACCCACAACACAACAACCGCCTCTACTACCCCCCCCACCACAACAACCCCCCCTCCTACCACCCACAACACAACAACCCCCCCTCCTACGACCCACAACACAACAACCGCTTCTACTACCCCCCCTCCCACAGCAAAACCTAAGCCCACCAAGCATGCCAACCTGACCGTGGGCACCTACACCTTGCCAGGGGAGAAAGGTTTATGTCTGCGGGCACAGATGGCACTGGAATTCCAACTGGTAACTGACAAGGTACTGTGTGAGCCTAAGGGGTATTGTGAGTTGAATTCCTAGTGGGTTATGGATTTATCTATTAAAGTGGGGCCACAATAGTGGTGGTTCTCAGCTGCCTTCAATGTAGCATTCATTGTGGTGTCTGACCGAATGGTTTAGGTGGTATTAAGGTGGTGATATGTGGGCCAGGCTGTAGTGATTCCACAAAACTAAAGCTCAAAGCCATAGCCACTTTCGATGTACAATTTAGTCATCTTAATCTGATTCTGTTTGTCAGGCAAATGGGACATTCATTGTTCAACCGAGCATGACAAAAGCTTCCGGGAAATGTGAAACTTCTACAGCCAAATTGACCCTCAATTTCATTGAAGGATTCATCACCTTATCGTTCAACAAGGTAAGAGAGCCCGAAATAGATAGATAACAGATTTAGCAGGTTTGCAACATGTCCGAAGATAAAAGCAGCCACAGAGGTCTTTACATGTTAACCAGGATAACAAATGTGGCTCCCTTATAAAGATTGATTTTCCTAGCCACACATTTTAGCTACCTTATATTTTACTGAAATGTAGTGGATTAAATTAACCACATTCTCTTTAGAATTAGAAACAAAGTGCTGGCTGTTAAAGAGGAACTTAAATCTGAAAAGAGGAACAAGTTTGACGAAAGGCTTATTTCAGCAGCGACACTTGACTGCTCGGGAACAAATTGATGAATCAGTGCTCTAAGTTGTAGCCTTCCACGTTCCACAACGGACATGAATGCACAGTGTGGGGAAACCAAGTCACACTGTCCGACACCACAAGGCTGTTGTGAGCAATCAGTGTTGTCTCATGGGGTTTGCGACTTTGCGTGACCCAGTTTAAATCTGTTTTTCCAAAGTGTCCACTGTCCAACATAACCTTTGCGTGTCCTCTTTTTTTCAGAGCGCGGCTGACAAAATGGTCTATGTTGATGCTATTTCTTTTGAACTGTCCTACCCCTTCACATCTGGAGGTAAAAGCTGTTCAGTTTTTATGTGTCTCATTGACCTGTAGACATGGAGCACAGTCTTTGTAGGGTAGCTAGTAGCATTCGCATAGTTAGTCCTAGGCGATTTTCCACCAAATGCCCCTTGGAATTGACACTTTGGACTGTTCTGTTGAGGGTGTGTCAAGTGGCTAAATGTTAACTCTTACCAGATAACAACTAGCCTGTCTTTGTTGTTTGAGTATGTTGATCAAGCCCAGTTTATAAGGAAATTAAACTGTTGCCAAGATATACTCATGATCTCAAAGTTATGTTGAACAGCAAGTCTGACTCCATGCCACCTAACCAGTTGGGTCAAGGTGCATGTGATCTGCATCAGTGTTTACATGTATTAGAACAAGCTTTGTGACTGATTGTGTTTGGTCCAGTTTTGACTTGTCGCTCAGTATTTGTTCTAACGTTACAGGTAACCAAAAGTTCAGCCAACAGAACAATTCCCTACACCTCTTTGCCGCGGCAACAGGCTATTCATACTCCTGCAAGAGTGATTCCCTGTACATGGGGAATGGACTGTACCTGGACGTAACTCAGGACCAAATGCAGGCCTTCAACCTCGTCAACAACCAGGACTTTGGCAAGCGTAAGTATCCAGCCCCTAGTGGAGTCAGTTGGCTGAGCGGTGAGGGAGTCGGGCTAGTAATCCGAAGGTTGCCAGTTCGATTCCCGGTCATGCCAACTGACGTTGTGTCCTTGGGCAAGGCACTTCACCCTACTTGCCTCGGGGGGAATGTCCCTGTACTTACTGTAAGTCGCTCTGGATAAGAGCGTCTGCTAAATGACTAAATGTAAATGTACTATATTTGGTATACTATTGAACCAAAATACATCTATGGGACGTCCACACATGTCCCATAGATGTATTTTGGTTCCATTTGTGCTGTCATATTCTGATCAGTATTAATATATTGGCTTGACACTGGACAAGCACATGACATTGAAAGAAGCCGTCAGTGTTCTAGTTCACAGTGGAGGGAGCATTGTGGCCTGTACTGATCCAATTTAAACAATGTCAGTGTTTCCCCGACCATTATATTAGTTTTTTTTTAGCTGAACAAGAGAAAGCTTGACCAGGTAGAGTCACATGGATTTCGTTTTTTTTTTTGTCCTTACTGGATTATCCCAACCTAAAGCTGAATCTATTTGGAAATTGAAGTTTCTTTTGTCTACATACAGCCAATCTGAAAAGTAGCATCAGTGACATAGATGGAAATTAGATTTTTTAAACCAAAACGCCTCAAAGGATAGCTACAGTGTAGAACCAAATGTGAAGTATAATTTAAACAAAAGACAATGTGCATAGTTGCGGTCTGGATCATTCCGATTAGGGACCAGCTGGTTGCCATTCCACAGGAGGATTGGGTGAGCTGGGTGACATTTTTTGGTTTTACTGTCCTGTCTTTGATGATGTAAGGGATGTATTTTAGTTCAATGTTCTCCATTGATGTTTCTTTCATTTGGCTAGATGATTATGAAAAACTGGAGTTATGCTTCAGGAAGGAAACCTTTTTTGTATCAGCTATTATTGCCTTATCTTGGGAGACAAGTTTGTTTTAAAACCGAGCTGTAATATAACTTGTAAGTTTGTTTGTTTTTACCAATACTTACTCCAACTTCAGAATTGTCAACCATTTGCAGCTGGTGACTTGGTTTTCATGCAGTTGGATTGCTCCAGCTCACTTCGGGTTACCCTGACGCAGGGCTTCCTCCCAAATCTAACTTGTTATTCCCCTCTGCCTCTCCACAGCTCAGCCCTGCCCTGCCGACAAACCTGACTACCGCGTAGCCATCGCCGTGGGCGTGGTCCTATTGGTGCTCATTGTCATCGTGTTGATCGCCTATCTGCTGGGCCGGAGGAAGAGGACCAGTGGCTACCAGTCACTCTGAAGAGGTCACAGAGGTGTATCCGTGGGGGTTAAAGGGCGTGTTCGTTCCCCATCAATTTCCAGCTTGTTTGCCCACCATCTGACTCAAGTTGTTGCTATTTGCACTGTACTAACCACATCCTGTACCTTACATATCGACTAACCAGAAGTAGGGCTCCAGGGAACTTTTTGGTGTTGGTGATGAGTTTATTTGTTGATTCAGCGCCAAAGCTTGGCTTGCTCATCATAATTTGATTGGGTAGAAATGAAACTGACAGCACAGACATGTCGACTACATTCTTGTATTACTTCTAGAGCAGATGCACAACGTTCTGGAAGATCAGCAACATTAAGGGAAGCATCGATAATGGCCATGCCAACTCGTAGTCACACAGTCACTCCGCTAAGTAATTTGTGTTACTAACCTTTCCTATCAGTCATGTCTGCTTGCTTGTGTTTTCTAACATCCATACTGTTGCACCTTCCCCCCAAAGAGGACTGTAGTCACTGGTCTCTCTTTAACCAATTAATACAGGGTTGGAGCTTAACAGTGCTGCAAACTCTAGAGAACTGAGAAGACTTGAGTTTTGTAGGGCTCTTAAGCCGATCTGATAATTTTACCTTAACCTTAAAGTAGTTGATATGAGATTGGGGACTTTTTTATTAATAGGTCATTTTGATTTATAGATTCATGTTTAAGTATATCAACCCAGGAAATCAAAGGGATTTTAAAAATACTATTAATGCTAAAATGGTTTTGTCAACATTGTATTTAGTCATGAAAATAAATTGCAATAATAAGGGAATAGGCCTAGCTTGGAATCTGACTGGTCAAACCTGAAGAATATATTTGTGTGATTATGGTGGTGTTATGATTCTTGTATTTCTGTCACTTCGAAGGTGAAGGTATGCTACAGTATGTTTACAGACACCGTTTTATGCAGCATGTGGATCGTTGAGGTTGACAAAATCTAAATAAACATACATGAAGTCTGATTATTTCTGAATTTGTCCATGTGTCCTTTTATTTGAAAAGGAGTTGAAAAAGAAATAAAGCAGCACTACATAAATGGGTGAAACACAATTGATCTAGTCGACCACCCATCAAGATTGATTAGGATATAATCTTATTTGTTATCTCTGCTTTTGATGTATGACTGGTCTGCAGCGCTGTGTCACAGACTGGAAAAGGAGATTACGCACTGAATTGAGCCTCCCAAGGTTTCTTCAATTCGAGTTTTACAGGGAGTTTTTTCTTGTCTTCCTTGAGGTTTAGGTTGGTTTAGGTGCAGTTATATGGACGTAAAGGCCTCTGTGACACTATGTAAAAAGTGCTAAACAAATAACATTGTTAGCATTTGTTTGACCAGACAAATGAAATGCTGAGATTATTTTGTGGTTTCACGGCCATATAGGCCTAAACATTCTGGCCAACACCATTAATATGAATTTTTGTCGATAACAACATGGTTCTTCATGGGACAGTGGTGAGTTGTAGTACTGGGCTGCCTGCAACATCATAAGAAAGAGTCAAATTGCACAGAAAATCGGGGGAGGACCTAACGGGAATCCAAAACAAGTTTTGCCTGATAGTTGAAATAATCTTCCCGGTTTTATTTTTTTATAAAACCTAATAGGCCCTACCAGCGTGGAAACAGACATGGAAGGTATGCATTTTAACATAGCCCATGCTACCATCTTATACCCTAGTGTATGCTAATTAAACATGAATGTACAGGCTTCAAAAACAAAACGTTTTATAGTGTTGGCATACCGATTTTTACATGCGCTTCCGCAATTCACAGATGTCGTTTGTTGACAAAGTCATAGGGGCTTGATGTGAACCAGCCGTACGGAAGTTGAAATCAATGTCAAAATATGAGAGATAACGTCTAGATCTACTTTACAGACAAAGGTGTTTGTGAGGAGACTGAGACCAGTCAACCCCAGAACATCACTCCTGCAGCAGAGCAGGGTCCCCTGGTTTCAGTCACGTTTCAGACGGACCAACACCGAAAACTGAAATACTTGGAGTCAGAACCTAAAGCATTAGGGGTAGGTGTAACACTGAATAGCGCGGGAATTAATTAACGTAGGGCCTCCATCATTTTACATCTGAATCCCTTTTCAGCAGAGGTGACCCAAATTACCTTCGGTCTGTTTAAGATCTTTCTCATGAAAGCGTTGATTAACTTTCAGAATGTTATTTAAACTGTAGGCGGCTCAGAATCTCCATCTTCCCACTGTAATTCTGATTGTTACATGAAAACTATGACAAGCCTCTGAACTTATGACTCTTCAAGGCCAAAGCTACAGCATCATCTGTAGACCTGTTCGGCCTATATGCAAACTGGAGTGGGTCTAATGCAGGTGACAGGCAGGATGTAATGTGGTCTTTGACTAACCTCTCAAGACATTTCATCACAACAGAGGTGAGTGTGACAGGGCGGTAATCATTGAGACAGCTCACAGATGGTTTCTTAGGGACTGGGATGATGGTGGTCCTCTTGAAGCTATTGGGGATGACAGACTGGGACAGGGAGAGGTTAAAGATGTCAGTGAACACCTCTGCCAGTTCAGGAGCACAGGCCTGGAGAACACGGCCTTTCTGGTGCTTCCTGCTTCATACATTCTTTGCTCTGATCCTCTCAGCTGAAGGCCTGCCTGGGGATGCAGGTGGTGGCCTGTGTGATCTCTATATTGAGTTTGCTCATGGAAGGAACTGACTTTGGACTGGAGGCCAGCTTCAGTGAAACGTGCTGGATGTCATGGAAATATACAAGAGTCAAACATGATAACTGCATGATTCTGTCAGTGAGTCCAGTTCACACTTGTTTCGGAAAGTGCATTAACTCCACATAGAGAATGTATTCAGATGTAACATTTGGTTGCCTTGAATGATGGGGTGTTGTGTCGCATACACCTCCCAATGGTAAGAATACCGTATTTTTAAGATCCACAATCTCCTGTGAAAGTATCAACAAAGGCATAGAAACAATTGGATTGTCGCAATCTGAATCTGACTTTGTGTGTGTTTGTGTGGTTGAGGGGGATTAAAATAGTGCTCCAATTTTCTTTTTTAATTGACAGAGGGCACTCAAACATTATATTGCTGTGAGTATTCTGATCCATGCTGCCTCGGTGGCTATCTCTGTCACCCTGGCTGCCTACTGCTGCAAGGTTATCAACTGCTGCTCACCCACATCCAGGATGGTGAGTGGACTGGACTGTGCGGTTTAAAGGCCTAGACTTTGCCCACACATCTCGTCTTTTTTATTTAGTCTCTCATGTGAAATGGTAGAATTACTGAACTAGACTACGGCCCACACGATAGTTGGACAACGTGCATAGTGTTTAGGGACTGGGCCCAGAACCCTTAAAGAAGAAACACGAAAGCCTATTCATTTAAATATGGATTTTCAAACATGTTCCTACTCACTTCCACTGGAACCTAGAAAAACACCTGATGCACTATTACTTTGTTTCTGAGTCTATGATTTCTTTATTTCAGCTGGTGATCACTGTTCAAGCCCCTCCCACACAGCAATAGGAAATGAATCAAACGTCACCTAAAGCCAACCAACCAGCAAAACAAATCATCATCTGTCACCATCTGCACTACCAATACTAATGATGAAAATAATTCGTGTCTGCAAAAGATTTGACACAATGGTATACTAAAACAAGATTGCATTTTCTATATTTGGATGTGTGTATTACTATATTTTACATACATTTTCTGCTTGTTAAATGGGATAAACCCTATAGACAAAATAAATAAGATGGTTATTGAGTAGTTTCACGGCTTTATATACCAAAAAGATGCTGACCAACATCTTTATATTATGCGTAAAGAGGCATTCCCCAAATACTTCGATTTACAGTAATATTAATATTACACGTAGCCAATGACAATCAAATAAATACCAGATGTTTGTGCATGAGAATATTACCACAAATCTCAGAAACTAACATTGTTCTTAGTCTAAGCGTAGTTAATGCGTGTTGGACTGGGCTGTAACCTCAAGAGTTAACGTGGCATTGAAACACTGGGCCGGATGTAGTAGGAACCCAAAATATAGCCTATTAGGTTGTTGAAATAGTCTCCTGAATCTTGGGACCCACACCCATCACCAGGGTAAATATAGACATGGAAGGTAGGCTAAAGTAGGCTATTCTAACGTAGGCCATGCTCACATCTTATAGTGCCAACTTTTGAGTGCTAATAAAACAAGAACGTAAAGGCTTCACAAACAAAAGTTTTACAGTGTTGGTAGCCTACCGATTTTTACACTTGTTTACGCAGTCCGAAATATGGGTGTGACTTCGCAGCTTAGATTCGATGTGAACCAGCTGTAGGGTAGTTGAAATCAATGTAAAAAATAGGAGAAATAACGTCTAAATCTACTTTACAGACAAAGGCGTTTGCGAGGAGACTGAGACCAGTCAACCCCAAAATATCACTCCTGCAGCAGAGCAGGGTCCCCTGGTTTCAGTCACGTTTCAGACGGACCAACACCGAAAACTGAAATACTTGGAGTCAGAACCTAAAGCATTAGGGGTAGGTGTAACACTGAATAGCGCGGGCATGAATGACGTAATGCATCAAGCCTTTGACATCTGAATCCCTTTTCAGGTGACCCAAATTACCTTCAGTGTGTTTAAGATCTTCGCATACACACCATACTATATGCTTGGATTCGGTGAACCGATTGACCAGACGGTCATTTATATTATTGGATATGTGTTGGTGAGTGCAATAACACCCCTGTATTTAGGCTACATCTTTGGGTCTAGGCTACCTTATGTGTAGATATGCATATTGAGTTTCTCTTGAAAGCGTTGATTAACGTAGAATGTAATTTAAACTCTTTAGGTGATGGTCGCTGGTTCTCTGGCCTTGGCGGCTCAGAATCTCCATCTTCCCACTGTAAGTCTGATTGTTACATGATAACTACAAGTCTCTGATCTTATGACTCTAGAATGTTTCCTGTGTTTTCCAGATCAAACACGTATCTTTTTGAGTTAATAAGCTACATGTCATACATTTTCAGAGTTGGTAGGAAAAAACGTTCAGTCTTAAAAATAGCAATTTTAATGTGAAACTCCCATGATACCCTGTCCCCTTTTCTATAAGAAACATATAAATAAGAAATATTAAATAAAGTGAACTAATTAGATTTCTGGTGCTTCCTGCTTCATACATTCTTTGCTCTGATCCTCTCAGCTGAAGGCCTGCCTGGGGATGCAGGTGGTGGCCTGTGTGATCTCTATATTGAGTTTGCTCGTGGATGGATTTGACTTAGGACTGGAGGCCAGCTTCAGTGAAACGTGCTGGCTGTCATGGAATTATACAGGAGTCCAACATGATAACTGCATGATTCTGTCAGTGAGTCCAGTTCACACTTGTTTCGGAAAGTTCATTAACTGTACATAGAGAATGTATTCAGGTGTACCAATGGTAGGAATAAAGTATTGTGTAATAATTCTGCGAAAGTATCAACAACCAAGGCATAGAAACAATTAAGTTACACAAAAATAGTCACAATTTTAATTTGTGTGTGGGGGTGTGTGTCGTTGAGGGTGATTAAAATAGTTCCCCAACTTTTTATTTCAATTGACAGACGACACACGCACATTATACTGCTGAGAATCTCCTGATCCAGGCTGCCTCGGTGGCTATCTCTGTCACCCTGGCTGCCTACTGCTGCAAGGTTATCAACTGCTGCTCACCCACATCCAGGATGGTGAGTGGACTGGACTGTGTCTGGAATACTTTACAGACAGACAGCATGGAACAAAACAGAACAAATGAGCTGTAAAAAAAAAAATACCACAATAACAACAATTATATGTGAACAATTAGATGCAAGAATTAAAGCTTACCTTGGTTCTGAGTATGGTTTTTCTGTTTCAGCCTGTGATCACTGTCCAAGCCCCTCCCACTCAGCAATGAGAAATTAATCAACCTACACCTGGAGCCAGCTAACCAGCATGTACTCACATTGTCTGATGACCTATACCAATACTAGTCAGTATATCCATTATAAAGAACTGATATGAAATGTGTCACAAAAATAAGCATGCACTTATTTTACAGTTTACTGTTTGACTGTGTGTTTATAACATTACAATTAAAATATTAACAGACATTTTCATTTGAACTGTGATGAGATATAGTTAGATGGAAAAATAGTTTGACATGGTTTGAAAAGCATAAATAGGCCTATATGCAGAAAACAATTATAATACGATGACCAAAAGATTATCAACATGAAATTCCAAAATATGCGCCATCATGAGGAGCGATCCCGTTTAAGGGGAGGGAACTCATAAGGGCGAGAACTGTGAGAGGGGTACAATCACAAGAGCACAGTAGTAAACTAGTTTTGGGGCGCTGGTGGAAAATTTGCCTTGTATCATCGACTTTCAGACCTTCCAGCTTCTGACATTCTTAAAGCACCATACAAAATGTCAGGTAAATGCACAGTCGGTTTGCCTTTTGGGAGCTATTTGAACAAGACAAATGTATTGCTTAAGTTATAAATATACATAGAATAGAATAACGTCATCACAAGCCAGTGTTTGCATTGTCATTTTCAGTCATTTGATTTACTGTCTATGTACCCTATAGCCCAAAGTACGCATTTTCTGGTGTCGTGCAAAGATGTCCTTATGCAAGACATTCCAACGCCTACTCGTGATGTGTCGTTCGTGAATCTTAAAAATGACTCGGGAGTAGGCTACAGTTTCAAAGAGTTCCGTGCATTTTCACATGGCCGCGCATCGGGACTGCACAAGGGTTGCATATGCTCAGTAGCCTATAGGAAACATACATTATTCGTTCACCTCTCGAGTCGACTGTGTCTTCGGGTCTGTCGTTTGTTTATTGTTCACAAATGATAATTACTGGACATAAGGTATTTTATTTCTCACTTCTAACAGTTCAGTGCAGTGTAATTGTAGCCGTGATCAAAATTGCCACTGTGATTATAAATTACCATTTTATTAAAAGATCCTAGTCAGTAATATGATCCAAACTTCCCATCACTATAACTTATGTTACAGGCGAAGAAGAGCTTTCTATGGAGACAAGTAGGCCTACTGTTCCAACCCAGAGCGGCGCACCTGCAGAGGGGGTGGCAGACCAGGCTCCTCTGGTGTCAGTTAGGTTTCAGAAGGACCCACACCGAAAACTAAAATACCTGGAGTCAGAACCTAAAGCATTAGGGGTAGGTGTAACACAGAATTGTAGGTGTATAGACGTGTGTTTATTGTTCTTAAACAGTCTTTCTTCTCTGTGTTCCTCTGTGTGTCCTCCTACAGGTGACTCAGATAACCCTCAGTGTTTTTCAGATCGTCTCCTTCAGTTTCCTGTCGGCTATCGATTTTGTTCATTTGCCTTCCAATCTTTTTAATATTATCGGATCTGTGGTGGTAAGTTCACTCCCTCCCACATACCAGGAAACCAAAAATGAACCCTTCATTTTATTGGAAATAATTGTTAAAGTCATTGTTTTCCTAGTTGATTGTATTTGAATTGAGTTGAGTCTTGTCTCCGTTCTGTAGGTGATGGTAGCTGGTGTTTTGGCCTTGGCAGCTCAGAACCTAGTACTTCCCACTGTAAGTATAGTCCAAATGCTGATTGATGGGTGTCAATCAGACTCCTGTCTGAAAAGTACCATAGATCGACAATAGCTATAGCCTAAGTCATTGACTTCATTACTCTAAGTAATGAAGTCAAGCATTTTATAAACATGAAACAGGTTTTCTTAGATCATAAAGACACACTGCTCACTCTGTGCATCCATCAGTCTCAATCTCCATTTCTAAGGAACATGCAAGAAAGCAAACAAAATTAGCTCCATAAGCTCTCACTAACCATCATGTGTGACTTATTTCTGTTTTTTTCCTGTTGATTCCTTGCTCTGATCCTTGAAGCTGAAGGCCTGCCTGGGAATACAGGTGTTGGCTTCTGTGGTCTCTGTATTCAACTTCCTCGAAATGTCAACCTTTTCAGAAGGCAACGGTGACTTGCAATGTTGGGAATATGTTTATATCATGACTGAACGAAATTCTACGGCAGACTATAGCAAAACGTGCCACACCATTGGAGTGAGTCAATTAGAAATACTAATTGTACTGTACATGAGTGGAATAGCCACGGTGGTAAATGTCTTTAGATTGAAGTTAAAAGGAAAAATACTGAATTTTGAAGATGAGTAGTTAATATATTGGAAATTCTAACTATTTAGAAAGGTAGAGTGAATACACAGCATATTTACACACACACACACAATTAACCAATCACCACCACCACCCCTGATTGACAGGAAGCTGTCTCACATTACCAAGCTACTGGTATTCTGATCCATGCTGCCTCGGTGGCTATCTCTGTCACCCTGGCTGCCTACTGCTGCAAGGTTATCAACTGCTGCTCACCCACATCCAGGATGGTGAGTGGACTGGACTGTGCGGTTTAAAGGCCTAGACATTGCCCACACATCTCGTCTTTTTTATTTAGTCTCTCATGTGAAATGGTAGGATTACTGAAATAGACTGTCCCACACGATAGTTGTACGACATGCATAGGGACTGGGCCCAGAACCCTGAATGAAGAAACATGAAAAAGCCTATTCATTTAAATGTGGATTTTCAAACATGTTCCTCCTCACTTCCACTGGAACCTAGAAAAAAACCTGATGCACTATTACTTTGTTTCTGAGTCTATGATTTCTTTATTTCAGCCGGTGATCACTGTCCAAGCCCCTCCCACACAGCAATAGGAAATGAATCAAACGTCACCTAAAGCCAACCAACCAGCAAAAAAACCATCATCTGTCACCCTCTGCACTACCAATATTAATTGTGAAAATAATTCATGTCTGCAAAAGATTTGACATGGTATACTTAAACCAGCTTGCATTTTCTATATTTGGATGTGTGTATTACTGTATATTACAATAAAACGGTATGGTCATTTCATTTTCTGCTTGTTAAATGGGATAAACCCTCTAGACAAACAAATAAGGTGATTCTTGTGTAGTTTCACGGCTCTATATACCAAAAATATGCTAACCACTATATTTAGGCTATATTATGCGTAAAGATAGGCATTCCCCAAGTAGCCTTAGATTTACAGTAATCTTAATATAGTTACACGTAGCCAATGACAAACAAATAAAAACCAGATGTTTGTGCATGAGACTATTACCACAAATCTCAGAAATGTACATTGTTCTTGGTCTAAGCGTAGTTAATGCGTGTTGGACTGGGCTGTAACCTCAAGAGTTAACGTGGCATTGAAACACTGGGCCGGATGTAATAGGAACCCCAAAAATAGTTTAGCCTATTAGGTTGTTGAAATAGTCTCCCGAATCTTGAGACTCACAGCCATCACCAGGGTAAATACAGACATGGAAGGTAGGCAAAAGTATTCTAACGCAATGTTTGAGTGCTAATAAAACAAGAACGTAAGGCTTCAGATACAAACGTTTTACAGTGTTGGTAGCATACCGATTTTTACACTTGTTTACGCAGTCCAAAATAAGGCTCAACGCGAATGGGTGTATAGCTTTGCAGCTCAGATACAATGTGAACCAGCCGTAGGGTCGTTGAAATCAATTAAGTCAAAAATTGAGAAATAACCTCTAGATCTACATTACAGACAAAGGTGTTTGTGAGGAGTCCGAGACCAGTCAACCCCAGAACATCACTCCTGCAGCAGAGCAGGGTCCCTTGGTTTCAGTCACGTTTCAGACGGACCCACACCGAAAACTGAAGTACTTGGAGTCAGAACCTAAGGCATTAGGGGTAGGTGTAACACTGATTAGCGCATGCATGAATGACGTAGTGCATCCATAATTTGACATCTGACATCCTTTTCAGGTGACCCAAATTACCTTAAGTGTGTTTAGGATCTTCACTTGCGCAGTATTCTTTGTCCTTGGATTGTATCTCTCGATTGAGAAGCTCGTCATTTATCTGATTGGATCTGTGTCGGTGAGTGCAATAACACCCCTGTATTTAGGCTAAATGTTTGTGTCTAGGGTACCTTATGTGTAGATTTGCATATTGCAACTTTCTCTTGAAAGCGTTGATTAACTTTCAGAATGTTATTTAAACTCTTTAGGTGATGGTCGCTGGTTCTCTGGCCTTGGCGGCTCAAAATCTCCATCTTCCCACTGTAAGTCTGATTGTTACATCATAACTTAAAGTCTCTGATCTTATGACTCTAGAATGTTTCCTGTGTTTTCCAGCTCAAACACGTATCTTTTTGAGTTAATAAGCTACATGTCATACATTTTCAGAGTTGGTAGGAAAAAACGTTCAGTCTTAAAAATAGCAATTTTAATGTGAAACTCCCATGATACCCTGTCCCCTTTTCTATAAGAAACATATAAATAAGAAATATTAAATAAAGTGAACTAATTAGATTTCTGGTGCTTCCTGCTTCATACATTCTTTGCTCTGATCCTCTCAGCTGAAGGCCTGCCTGGGGATGCAGGTGGTGGCCTGTGTGATCTCTATATTGAGTTTGCTCATGGAAGGAACTGACTTTGGGATGGAGTCCAGCTTCAGTGACATGTGCTGGATGTCATGGAATGACAACGATACAGGAGTCCAACATGATAACTGCATGATGCTGTCAGTGAGTCCAGTTCACACTTGTTTCGGAAAGTGCATTAACTCTACATAGAGAATGTATTCAGATGTACCAATGGTAGGAATAAAGTATTTTAAAGATGTAATAGCCTACAATTCTGTGAAAGTATCAACAACCAAGCCATAGAAACAAGAAGGTTAACAAAAATCATCACAATCTTAATTTGTGTGTTTGAGTTGTTGAGGGTGATTAAAATAGTTCCCCATCTTTTTTCAATTGACAGACGACACACGCACATTATACTGCTGAGAATCTCCTGATCCATGCTGCCTCGGTGGCTATCTCTGTCACCCTGGCTGCCTACTGCTGCAAGGTTATCAACTGCTGCTCACCCACATCCAGGATGGTGAGTGGACTGGACTGTGTCTGGAATACTTTAGAGATAGACAGCATGAAACAGAAAATAAACTGTAAAATAATAAATACCACAATAACTACAATTATATGTGAACAATTAGATGCAAGAATTAAAGCTTACCTTGATTCTGAGTATGGTTTTTCTGTTTCAGCCTGTGATCACTGTCCAAGCCCCTCCCACTCAGCAATGAGAAATTAATCAACCTACACCTGGAGCCAGCTAACCAGCATGTACTCACATTGTCTGACGATCTATACCAATACTAGTCATTATAAAGCACGGATATGACATGTCACACAAACAAGCTGGCACTTATTTTAACTGAATGTTTGTTTATTACATAAAAATACATATAATACATACAAATGTTTGCAGTCATTTTCATTTTAACAGTATTAAGTCTTTCAATGCAATATAATTCAAAGTTTAAAGGGAAATATTGATTTGTTTTATACATAAATAGAAGAAATACATAATTTAACACAGTAAATATAATTCACACATTTATTAGAATCAGACCTGATACATTCAGTATACTGAATGAGAAATATGAGAATGAGAGTTGATGTTAAAAAAAATAATGCTTAAACAGTATTTGGAAACTGACATTACACATCATAAAATACATTAAAAAGGCAGCACTATAATACTTAACCTCTGAGTGCCTCTATCAGTGCAAAGGAACTGGGCTCAGCTCATTGCAGACCTGCAGTCCATCTGCCCAGTGGCTCTGTGGACAGAACATAGATAACTCAACCCTCTAATTCTGGTGCTAAAATGTTTGCACAGAATAATCCTCCCAACCACACACAAACAAACACAACCTTACCTGGGATGAGGATAAAGGGATCTCCTCTAGGTCTCCATAGCAACCTATCTTGTGCCGAATCAAGCTTCCCCATAGTATGGAATGATGGCAACCAGGACATTCCCCTTCAACAGGAAGCATGTGAGTGGGCTCAGACTTCAGGAAATGCTTGGCGAGACAAATCAGATGATAAGTTGTCCGACACGTCGGGTTGAAGCAGCTCAGCTTATCTGCAGACTGAAAAGGCAGGAATAGTTTTTAAATCACACTTTTAGTCAATCATACAGTTATTTCCCAATGTGTAGTACGCAAGGAAAGTTCATACAAGACTCATAAATAAATAGAAGTTCTACAGGTGGCATAGGCTAAACGGCTTTTCAACTGAGACAGAGACCTCACCTTGACACAGCTTCGACACAGCAAGCATCTCCCTGCTTCCTCCTCCGCAGGTTGATGGGCTTGCTGCTGTTGGCTTTTCTTAGCCCGCACACTACCGAAGGCCACTGGGATGTGTAGGGGTGGCTGGAGGCCCGGTTCGAAGTCCATCCTGTACTCCTGTTTGAGCCAGCGGGCGGTCAGGGGAAGGCGGCACCACGGGGCCACCCGGAGCATGTTGGAGACAACACGCCAGTGGAACTGCAGGCTGGACTCCTTCCTGGACCGCCGAGAAACATGGGAGAGGCGGCGAGAGAAGTGGGGGTGTTGCCATGCCCACTCAAACTGATGGGGGAGGCAAGGAGAGGGATGATAATCAGTGAAACACAGACATGTTAGTCCATGCTAATACAACCAGTTGGTAATTCATATTGGAATTTTATACTGAACTATGATCATGACGACTATTCCATATGGGACACCAGGACAACATAGACATACCCTTAAAGCTGCTATGTCCGATGGGAAGCCATGTATGATGAGAACCATTTCCCTAAATACAGAATAAGGAAAAGTACTCACTAAAATGGCTGGATAACTTAGCACACCATTATTTTATCCTGTGCGTGCGGGAAACAAAACTGTTTTTCATGGACGCTTTTCTAGACGTTACCATGGTCCCCTTCCGCTGGTCTTCTTTGCTCCTCCACGGTGCCTCCCAGCATTATGTTGTCCTATCCGTCGCTCTGGGTTTACAGTAAACCCAATGTAGATGCGACCCTTGAATTTGGGGTTTGTGCAATACAGCATGTACACCCCAAAAAAGCTTTCCACCTCCACTACCATTTTACATGAACATCAATACTCAACCATCATGCACTGTATAATGAAACAAACACATAACAATACAATTCAGAATGGACTACGTTCAGATAAATTATTGCTTCTCCGGTGAAGAAAACATTCATTTGTGTTTGAGCAGTTCAACTGTTTGCCTTGTGAAGTACGCACTAAAAATACATGATTCATAAAATTATAGCAAGGTACATGTTCATTTATTATATTTTAAACAGAATATATTAAATCTTTATGTGATAGGTTACATTGTGAGAAACCTTTTTTTTTTTCGCCACGTATTGTTCAGGCATTATATTTGATCATCTTACACAACAAGGACCCCAAAAGCTCGCATGTGATTCGCAACTTAGAGACTAAAGCCCATTGGTGTCCAAACATCACCCTCGCCTTTATTCACGAATCTGTAGTTCCAATTGGGTGTGATACACGTTCCTGAATACGTTATCCCGCCTATTTATTAAACAGCGGTAGTGCGGTACTCAGTGGACCTTCATCTGCCTAGTTATCCTATATTAACGGCACATTCACTGTGTTTCTTTTAGTTTGAGAAATAATGGCTATAACTTCAGATCACATTCGAGATAAGCTAATCAAGGAGATCGGGGCTGTGCATGTGGTATGTACAGTATACACGGATATCTGCTGAGCACGTTGCCCTCGCTATACCTACTATACCCAAAAATCAACACATACTGTACAGCTAGAATCTACTAAAATATTGGCAAGCATGCACCAGTTTACAATATTCATTTGCTTCTCTGGAACCATGAAAATGCAGAAATGACACCACAAATGTTCCTGATAATGTATTGGTTGCATAGTTGACTTGGTTAGCACCACATTGCTCTCTCTATTTGCTTCCCTTAGGACGTTGAGGACACTTCCCCCAATAGATGTGCGGCCAGCTTTAAAGTCCTTATAGTTTCTCCTCAATTTGAAGGTAAACCTCTGTTGCAGAGACACAGGTAAGGAAATACCCCGTGCGGTTAAACAGTGAACTATTTAAAGGGGCTGTGGAGAGAAATCAAACGGTGTGATAAACCCTACTTTGTGCTCCAGGTTGGTGAACACATGTCTGGCTGAAGAGCTAAAAGAGATCCACGCCTTCGAGCAGAAGACACTGACACCAGAACAATGGGAGAAACAGAAAGCACAGTGATGCAGTATACTGTTTACAGTAAATACTGTTTTTGTTAAAGACTATAAGAGCCGAATGAGTACAATTGGCATGAAACCAGTGGCTCTTCCTTTTTATGACTGTATTACTTTGACATTCAAATGCCTTACTATGTATATGTAAAAGCAGCCAGCTCACTTAAACATGTGTTAACATCAATGATACATAAATGACGATCATGAAAGATTTGCTGACAATAAACAGTACATGGCAAACTTTTGATTGGGTGGTCGTTTGATTGAACTATGACTTCAAATGATTTACTTTCAGTGTCAGTGAGAGGTGTGCACTTCCTGGATTTATCTGTCAGTACCGTACAGAGTTGTCCCACGAATGTGCGACTTATCTTAAAACAAAACTGAAAACGGATTAAAGTCAGTGATGTGATCACTTGTAATCAGTAAGAATGGGAAACCAAGAAGGCAGCAGCCATGCCTATAAAGAGAATACGTCAGAAACCAACACCTGGACAGGTAACTCATCTTTTTAATCAGAACAGTGGGTTCAATGTTATATTTATTACCAGGACAGAGACTCTAAGTCCAGCGCTTATGATCTGCTAATGTGAGACAGTGTCGTAGTTGATTAAATTGTAATTATAACATTATCCACCAGAGGGCGATAATAATTTGCTCATACAACTCAAGCACATAATCAAATAGCCTTATTGGGTCTGTGACTGTAGGTGGAAAACCCGTGGTGGACATGATGTTGACACCTTGCATGTCATCACCATGGTGAATGTATGTCTCAACAAAGTAGGACAGCTTCCATTTGTATCATTCAAAAAATGCATTGATTACACAGAATACCCATAATATGAGCCTGAAACATTGCCAAGATGTCTCAATAATATTTTTGTATGTTGTTGAACCAATCGCAAACTCAGACCATAAACCTCTTGTCTCCTCTCAATGCCATCAAGAAGTCTCTGGTGTTTGGTTGTCCCAAATGTGGTGACAGTTGGGGATGGGACCAGGTGAGAGGGCTGAGCCAAGCTCAATCACAGCTGGCTGCATTGGACACCAGAGTGGATCAATTCAAGACCTCCCAGACAAATACAGGAAGGTAGGTTTTGTGCCGACATAATTCTATTATGTGCTCCTAAAAGAAAGTTTTGGATGACACAAAAAATCATTATGAGTAGAAATGTGTTGAAGTGTATAATTGAATGAACCATCTTTGTGCGCTTTGCTTTGAATATGATTGGATGAGTAATCCATATCTGAGTCATTACAAACATAGACATTTTAGACAAAGGGACATGTGCACTAAGTGTCTGCTGCTTAGGTCGACTGAAGCCTTACATCAAACCCTTCAACTGTAAACAATGGATTTGTCCCACACAGACCACCTGCCTAGAAGCTTTCATAGCTGTGAGCTTGTCAAATGTCCCACTGTCAGACCTATTACCAGGTCTACATTTGCTGTCATTGAACATGCCTAGACCTTATACAAGATGAACCTTAGTGATTTTTACAAAGCAAATTAGTCACCTGAGGAGATGCCCTCAACTGGTAAAGGGTGTACTGACCAAACAGAACAGGATATATTGTGGAGTGTGGGTTAAAGCAAAAACCTACTTAAAATAAAATATTATTTTATGATGCATCCTATTTTTTAGGGGCCTTCTTGTTTATTTATTAATTTTTATTGATTTTTTTTGGGGGGGGGGGGGGAGTGGAAGGATAAGACATACCACAGTATGCATTTAGACTACCCATTCCAAACCAACCCATATCTACATTCTGTCTTCCAGAGCCCATTCTGGGCCCACATCCTCCCACATTTACTGGGGAGCTCAGGCCTGACCAGCCCACAACAACCTGGTCCTGCCAACACTACTGTACTACAACAGGGTTGTTTTGTTAAATAAGTGTGTGAGGGGGGGGGGTTGTACGCTGAGAAATGACTCCCCAACAAAACGAAAACACAAAACAGAGGGGGCCCAAAATAGAGAGGGGGGGAGAAAGGGCTGAGACGCCACGTAAAAGAAGAGGCCAGGCTGTCTCTCCGGGAGAGGGATTAGTTCCACCACTTCCTCTCTGCTAGGTGGCCTGCCATGCGACTAATGGACGCGGTGGCTTGGGTGAGTGAGAGAGGCTAGGCGGAGGGGAGAGATCATGCTCACATCGCTTGTCATACTGGGCACCACTTTCGTACGCCTGTGGGAGGGGGGTTGAGGGGGGGGGGGTTTAGATGTCTTTGGCCCCCCCTACGTCTATTTGGTGTCCATGATGCTAGAGCGGAATCCAATCAATAAGCAAGCTAGAAGTGGCTTTAAAGATGAGGGACATCGCTGGTGTTATGACTGCTTGATCTGTCCCGGCCTGGCCCCACACACATGCACTCACACACGCATGCACTCACACACACACACACACACACACACACACACACACACACACACACACACACAGAGCTACACCCTTGACTTATCAGGCTGAGAGGCAGAAGCAATTGGGTGAGCAAAAGAAAAGGCATCAATTAGGTTCCATTAATACAAACACCAGCTGGTATCTTTCCAAGCCGCATTGTTAGTCATTCAAGTTTCCTTTGTAGACATATTTAGTAAAATCTTTATTTTGTTAACAAAATTGTAAGCGCCAGACTAATCATCACTAAGGAACATTTTGGATGAAGTTGTTCACTATTAAAAAATACAGAGAAATACAAAAGAAATAGAACATATACACAACTGTCCTTTGGTTTCAAATATGTACACTTAATTACATTATAAACAAATAGTCCCATAGCTTATTCATTAACTGATAAATGTGGCCTGTATCCTACTGATTATTTAAAACTGGTGTTCTAAGATTTTACTGGCCTATAGCTTTCCATAAGTGATTTTGTAAACAAATGGTGTATAGCTCTATATACTGTCAGGGAAATCACTCAGTCCTGGTCATTCTTTGCAGTGATATCCAACATGGCGTGTAGCTCCCTGGGCTCATATCCCAGCAGCCCTTCCAGATTGCAGACAAAACGGTAGACATAGCGTTTACCTGAGGTCTTATGGATGATGTTTTTGTCATAGTAGTAGCGCAGGCCACGGCTTAGCTTCTCGTAGTTCATCTTAGGCTTGTTCTTCCTTCTTCCCCACTGCTGTGCAACCTAAAATCATAGGTTATGACTTATTGTTGTTATTCATTGTTATTTGATTTTTGTTGGTAAAGACTGGAGACAGAGAGGCACTTCTCTCTTACCTCATCAGGGTCTGTCAGTTTAAACTCCCATCCATCTCCTGTCCAGCTGATGAATGATTGACAGCTGCGGTCGGTCAAGAGCTCCAATAGGAACTGCCACAGCTGAATGGGGCCACTTCCTGTTGAGACAAAAAAGGGAGGTATGAGTAAACCTTCAATTTCACTTTGACAGCACGTGTCAAATGCAACTTTGGTCAATCTTCAACGTAGTCCAATGAGGACTCCAGTTCTAAAAGATTGCGTACCTGTGTAGCCAGCCAAAATGGCGGCCGGTACAACAGCTTGACCCAGATCGGTCCTGTCCCCCACAAACTCTTTGAAGCTCCTGTGTTGGCGTGGCAAGGAAAAGGGGTCCTCAGACATGCAGTCTGCCACCCCTTGGTCTAAATCCTGGATTGGACTGGTCCAGGCCAGGGAGCCAGTGATGTCAGCCTCATCGTAATGAAAGGCCTCAACCCTTGAGTCACAATCTGAAATAAAAACGATAGAGACACATGGGAAAGTTGGGTGAACAAACCTGTCTAGCCCAACACTAACACCTTTTTAACATAAGTATTATACAAAAATTCTCACCAATCTCTCTGAGAAGTGTGACAGGAGACAGGTGGCGTTGGGGTCCCCCATGTTTGAGGAGGAAGCCATCCTGGTTCTGCATGCTCACTGGCTCCATGTGGGCGAGGGGACATGTGTCCGAGGGATCGTGGGAAAAGTGAGGGTGGTGGTCCTGTTTGCCAGTGGGCTCTGAGTAGCTGTCTATACCAAGAAACGACAAGGGCATCAGATGTAATGTCCATATTCATTACTACAGATAAACAATTGAAAATCAGAGCTCCATTGCAAGATTGATACTGAAAGTTAGACATTCTGTTCATTCATGTCATTCAGTTATGGCATACATTTAAGTTTTATTTTACCAGACAAAGCAGAGATAAGATAAAATTACCTCTGTTTATCTGAGACTGGCAGTGAGAAGGCAGAGTGTAGAGAGTCAGAGGAGAACCATATTCATATTCACACTCTGGAGAAAAATAGAGTAAAGAATGTATAGGGAAGGCACATACAAGGCTGGTTCATATCTATCTGACTGAGCCATACTGGTGACTGAGGCTTTATCTCACCTCTTCTCATGGTGTCCAGGTGCTCCCATAGGATCTCCCCGGCTGTGCAGTCAGAGATCAGTTCCAGGAAGGCCTCTCTATCCAGCGCACAGAGCTCGCTCCCGGGCATGCCTCTCAAATCTGGGCCCAGGCATTGCAGGCCGAACTCAGCCTGGCACCAGTCCAGCCAGTGGCTCACCTCCCATTCTGACCACAAGTTAGGATCTGAACCAAAGACGTGATCATAAATCTTAATTGAATTATTCAACCCTGTCTCCACCAGCATTATGTTATATTTAGCACTGAAATCATGTAAAAAACAGAAACATACTTTTATATGCATTTCAAGCATTGTTGAAAACATTGAACCACCACCTATCCTGTTCTTCACTTTCATATTCCCTATATCACTTCCCTATATCACCGGTTTAAATAATAAATGAACGGTGAATAAGAAAAGTCAAGTCACGCCAGGAGAGCCGTACCTTGAGGGAAGTGCATGCTGCTCCTTTCCAGGGAGAAGCCGGCGAAGGTGGCCCTGACGGCCTGGGTCAGGACCTCCTTACTGGTGGGGGTGAGGGGAGGGACCTCCAGGGGGTCCATCTCTGGACCGGCAGGGAGACAGAGAAGTCAGAAGAAAGAAAGAAAGACGGAATCGCAGCATCCAAAACATTGCTCCTCCAAGACCCGGAGTGAAATATAGAGGTATGGATACAATAAAAAAAAAAGACAGATGAGTTGACGAATGGGCAGGCAGACGAAAAGATGGACGGACAAACCGCCAGACTGAGAAGGAGTTCGATAAGGATGACAAAGTACAGTAGAAACCAAGTAGAAAAAAAAAGAAAACATAGGATGGAGAGTTAGTCTTATTACCGTAAGAACTCCAGTCCATCCTAAGGTCTTGGGAATGAGGGATCAGGTGGAGGAGAATGACCCCTCTGTGGGAGGAGAGGAGCTGTTATATGACATGTGGATGGAGGGAGGGGACAGGGGATGACGGATAGATGTCAATCACTAGCCGGGGGGGGGTTGGACAAGGGGCAGGGTATTAAACAACTAACGATTTGTTCTCACAATAAAAGGATGTGTGATGACAAGGACTGTGTCTTAGTAATAAACCACTGAAGGTGCTGATGAAACTAAAGTGATTATCTCAACTCAAATGAGGATATTGATAATAGCGACACTGGTGTATTCCTCATCCAAGGTACACTTAAGTGTACAATGAATAACCGGTAAACATTTTACTTAAAATACCTAGGATGTTTTTTTGTGAAGTATGGTGTTGAAAATACACAGCTTTGCAACATCTATGGGGGTGATACTGTTGATACTAATTTTCTTTCTGGGTCTGGTCAAATGTAATCTGACCAGGGGTTCATCCACCCTCATTCATAGAACATAATGACATGGATTATATCAACTAGTGTGGCGTGAGAGTCTCATTTCAGAAGTTCACACAATCAACTCATTTGTATAATTGTGAGCATATGTTTGAGTGCCCCCCCCCCCCCAGTAGGGAAACAGGCCATGCTACATCACAGCCCCTCACTTCCACACACTCACACTCCTGGAGAGAGGAGATGCTGAATGATCCCGGTGGCACTTCAACTGTGTGCCACCTGTGACACTCGACCGAAAACAATATCAAGATGGGAGCTTTTCCAAATCATTTGATGGTGAGCGTCTCAAAAAGATCAATGCAAACATCATTGCCAAGGAGTTTCCTTTATATGTACAATACAAAACAATTTCAAGTATCTATTCATTCTGGAATTATTTTATTTTATAATCTCGCACCTCACTTAAACAATGTGCGTCACGCTGCAGGGATAATGCTAGGGAGACCAGGGTAGCAGTCAGAAGTGACTGCTCAGCTAAACTGAGGAAAACTGCTTGGGAACAATCAGCATTTTCAGTCAGAGCAGCAGATAAATGGAACTCAATTTCCACCCACATCAGAGAATGTACAAAATTCTGTAATTTTAAAACAACACTTAAAACATGGCTCAAGACAAAACAATCATGTGATCGCTGATCTAATCCTTAGTATGGAACCAACTTTTTTCCAACATGTAGTCTACGTAATGTATATGTTGTAGTTATAAATAAAATTTAAAAAAAGAATATTTTCCATGAAGACCATTTAAAAAGCACGCTGGGAAAAACGTACAGTATTTAAAATGTATACAGTACTCTGCACTCCTTTCAAACATTTCAGTTAACACACTACCACAGTGTGTTAACTGCCTGGGGTTTAATGTTCCAAACCCTGCTTCATCTATCATTCGCCACCGCCGCCGCCACCGTGAGACCGCTGATGGAACCTCAGACCCCCACAGTTCCGGAACCTCTTCCCACACTGGCCGCACACGTACGGCTTCTCCCCGGTGTGAATGCGGAAGTGCCTGGTGAGCGCCCCCGAGTGGCGGAAAGGCATGGCGCACACCGAGCAGGTGTAGGGCCTCTCGCCCGTGTGGATGCGCAGGTGGGTCTTCAGGTTCTCCATGCGGTTGAAGTCCCGGGCGCACACGGTGCAGTGGAAGGGGCTGCGGCCGGGGGGGTAGAGCTGGAGCTTGCGGCGGGAGCGCATGGAGGAGCTGGGCTGGGGCGGCTTGGAGCGCTGCTGCTGGTGCAGCCGCTGTTGACACTGGCTGTAGTGCCTGCGAAGCTCGCTGGGCTGCTGGAAGACCTGGCCGCAGGTCTTGCACACGTGGACGTTGGGGGGGAGCTGGGCGGAGGTGGAGGTGGGGAGGGGGTTGGTCCTGGGCTGGACCCCATAGAGCTGTGGTGGGGCTGGGGGGCCAGCGGGCTCCTCGGGCTGGAAGAGGCTGGGGAACTGGGTGGAGAAGGCAGGAAGGGTGCTGGCTGTGGGGTCTCTCAGTTCTGCAGCATCTTGTTGGCCGATAGGAGGGTGAGCTGTGGAGAGTAAGAGAAATAGTATGGTAAAAAGATGCTTGCATAAATATACAACCAAGCTCTTGATATTTACCGTGCTTTCCTATTACAGTACAGCGCTATAGACCATCATTAAACTATACAGTACTCAATCTGTTGACAACTACTGACATCTTGTGGGTGATTTTGTAAATGTGGGTTTGTTCCCCCTAGAACGCTAAGTGACTTACACAGAGTATGACTGGTTCCAGGACCCAGTGGGTCAGAGTTCCGCATGTCCAATGCGTCGGGTCTCCACTCCTCCAGCATTTTGGACTGAACCAGAGACAAGCTATCTGGGCAAAAGTGTGCTTCCCTTACTGAGTCAAAATGGCAGCTAGAAGAACCTAATAAACTGGAACTGTTCTCAGCTTCCTTGTTTTCTACCTTGACCCGGACCAGCTCCACCTTATGGTTCTGAATCACATTATCAATTGCAGAGGGGTCATAAATGTCTGCAAATGCTGTGTCTTGTCCCTTATCTTTGGTGCTTCCCGTTCTGGGCTGGTCCTGTATACACAAACTGGAGGTCTCTTCTTTGGCACCTGTGTGAGATTTAAAAATAATATATATATATATATATATATATATATAAAATGTTTGGGATAGGAGCATGTGGTAGATATGACATAATAGAGACACACAATAACTTTAAATGAATATACCTTGAAGTGCGTCCTTTTGTGAGCCTGACTCTCTGTTCAAAGTAGGATGAAGATCCTGAGAACACACTCGGCCATCCACACAAATTTCACTGAAATACCCATTGTGATCTTCACTACTATTCTCCTTTTCAGCAACTAAATTCTCGTAGGTGTCGTCCACCGTAACTTCAAGCGAGGCTTGTATCTTTAGGTCATTATCATTGAGAGACTGTATTCCACTGTTGATATTGGCTGGGCTCTGTGATCTTTTAGCAGACTTGCTAACTGTCAACATGAACTGCTGCATCGGCTGACCATCTCCGTCGTCCAAAGAACCTCGCACAGTATCAAGCTGTTCCTCGGCAGTTTGTAACCTAAGTTTGAGGGACTTATTCTCCCGCAATGTTTCGTGCATCTGGTCACGGACATCACCAAGTGCTTGGCCAACTAGTTTAGTAACTTCCAAAATGGCAATTTCCAAAGCCACCTCAAATGCACCGTGTATTGTCGCAGCAAGCTCATCCTGGAAAGATAACGACACTTCACTCTTTTCAGTCGATTTGAATTTCTCCTTACGGCTTTCAGTTTTTAGTTGAGGCTTCATGCTACCACCTGTGTCTCTTTTCTTTAGGAATACAATATTTTCAAACGTTTGTCTTTGTACTTATACCACTCACAGGGGCGAGGAATATATTGTCATGTTAAATCCTTTTGCCATGCAAAAATGCAGCCACTGTACTGTAGCCACTTGCCTGCGCAGTCGATGAACTGTTGCTTGTTTACCCGCTTCTGATAGCATGCAATATACATATACCCAAACTTAACGCTAGAAATTAAAAAAGCTTATTAACCAAAGGCTAGCTGTAGTATGTTTTGGACACCGTTAGCTTTCCGTGGCCAATTCCCAGTAATGCCACTGCTCAGTTTCCGTTTCCTTGTTTACTACGGGGTGGGACTATGGCGTCACTGAAAATGTTACAGTAGCAAGATATAAATCAAGCATTGTACCGTTCCTTTTGATGTTACCCGAAATAGCATAACATTTCGAGTATAGTCTCAAAAACTCATCACATTCTGTTGCGGCTGGCAAACAGCATAGTTGTAATTTGTGTTAGATTGTTAGCCTACTCGTCCTACACAGAAACTAAATCACAGGCAAAATTCAAAGCTGCATGTGACAATTTTTACTTTCATTATTAAATACCAGAATCCAGCGAGCAAATGGGTTTGACCCTGTGGTTGAATTAAGGTCAGTAAGGCACTGGACATGTAACAGTTGACCATCACCTTCTCAACACATCTTTCCCTTTCATAAGACATGAAATTGTACCCTGGCATGGCCAGTCCAGATTTGTCTGGTTCCAGATAAGAATATGATCAGGGTCTTATCTCCTGGTTCTTGATCATAATCTGGCTCAGTTAATGCATTCAACATTGCTATTTCTAATCTGTAAAAGCCTTGTAAAGAACACCGAATCACCAAGACAACAACCATTACTGTCACAGAAAAGTGGAGGAAGGACCTGGTGGAGGACCCCACACAGCTGTAGCAGGGCTGCCCTGCAGGATGCCTGACGCTATGTCATCCCCGCTGCTGCAATGTCTCCTTTGATAATGTTAATGAGTTCTAGTGGTGGCATGAAGAAGTAAGTAATGAGATCAAATAATCTCCCATGGTGAGGTGACCAGAGGTAACAACAGCTGGAAATTGGAATGTGATGAGTTAGGATTAGGGAAAGCCTCGGAGGAAAGTAATACAATACCTAATGAGTTAGTATTATATATGAAGGTATCTGTGTGTGTGTGTGTGTGTGCTGGGTCCCGGCACACACACACTGGGGGGGGGGGGAGTGGGGGTACTAGCCTCACGTAATCCAATAATAAGTCAAGAAACACCTGACTCACAACCTTAAGTTGACTTGAGATCGCGTGTGTGTGTGCGTATGCGTGCACAGTCTAATTAACATTTGAGTCAACTCTTGTCATTAGCAGCTCTCTGTGGTCCAGACCTCCCATGGTCCTTGAGTCACATACAAAGTTGCTTCAGCTAATATGAGCTGACAGAGACTAAAGTAAGACATCTACATCCTCTATCAACACCTCCGACCAGACACGCATACTCACATTTTAAACGTGGCCTAAAAACCCACTTTTTAACAGAGCCTTTGGCTGATTCGTTTATCTATCCTATTTTCCTTTCTGTTCTGCATGATTTTTTTGCGCCCTTTCTTGTTTTTAACCTGTATCACTTTGAGATTTTACCTAAGTATAAAGTGCATAACAAATAAAATTATTATTATTACACACACGTTTGTTGGAAGATGCCAAATTACACATTTAAGGCTTACGTGTTTCATGTCAATCAGGCGCTGGCACACTTCACACTTTATGTGCCAACATGTCACACAGAGTCATAACTTCTTGAGGGCCGATAACAGATAGACAGGATGTAGTGTGACGGTGTCAGGGCTTAGTGACCTTTTCTAGTTCTTCTCCACAGACACCTCACAGCACCCACTTACACCCACTCACTTCCTCCCTTGCACACGTACACTCTTGTCAACCAATCCCGTAGCTTTCTTGGATCTGAGGATGAGACTGATAAAGGATGAAGAAACCCTATATATTCAGGTCATTGCCATTCCATAACCATTTGAACAGCTCAGGCAGAAATCAGTGTCTTATCTTCAATCTGTTATCTTGTCGTCTCTTTCCGTTCCAACATTTTTCTACACAACAGACTCATATTTGGACAACCGTAGTCAAATACTTTGCTGTTGACTTGAGCATCGAAGCGAATCGTTTCCTCAGAACCGACGGGATAACTGACGTGGTGAGATCAGGTGAAGATGCTGCGCTCCCAGCTGCAGGTGCTGCTTGTGGCTCTGTCCTCGTCTGTGTTGCTGGCGAGGGTCAGCACCGCTCCACACAGAGACATTCGGACTGAACTGCTAAGGCCAGACACAACCCAGGAGAACGAGGTGAGTGGCAGTCGGGAACACTAAGGTGGTTAGGCAGATTGAGTGTGGGTGATTTGTATCCGATTTTGTCCCTGTGGAAAATGCGTTGAGAAGGGGTACAGTAAGGGAGTACAAACAAACATCTTCTTGACTAATTATGAAAAACAACCAGGGTCTGACTTATTCCTTCCCCGTAATTCGTTAGGATCTCACCCGCCTGCTCCTGCTGAAGCTCATGACTGACCCTGTGACCGTGGGGGAGAATGAGGTACTAACCAGCGTCGAGGAGGAGTTAGGACTCAGGGAGGAGGTGACGAGGCGCCAGCTGCCTTTATCCCAGCGAGAACGCAAGGCAGGCTGCCGGAACTTCTTTTGGAAGACTTTCACCTCATGTTAACGTCTGGTCACAGATCTCTTAAAGACAGCACAGTACTTATAGCTCTGTCACACAATATAAATATATTTTGCACTTTATTCCTTCAAAATGTGTAGAATGTCGGTTCCTTTATCTTTGGGGCACCTCCTCTTCAATTCTGGATCAGTGTGAAATTGAGTTTGTCCCTATTCTTCTGTTGCCTGTGGTTTATCAGCGTAACATACATGGTATGGGCGTTGATTAATCGGATTAGGAAGTATGGATAGCGACATTGGGGTCTTAAAGACAAGGTGTCAGTTTGCTCTTGTACAAAAGCTGACTGCATTGGGAAACTATACAGGAAAAAAATTCTAAATTGCTGATTAAAAAGGTGTTCTGTTTATTCTCTGGCTAGATGCTGTTGGTTTTCTTTCACAAAATCTATGTGTGTGTGTACTGCATATGTTTTGAGGTGTGATATACACTTAAAAAAAAATACATTGTTACTGTTTATTTAATAAGAGTGATGGTTTATTGTTTTTATTATGTACTACAATCAGCATTGGGGGGAGGGGGGGGGAGGGTGCAGACACACCAAACCCGCACGCATCCACGAGCGCACACACAATTCCAATCAACACACAGGTTAACAAAGTAACATAAAAAAATTATGAAAAGAAATAATGGGGTGAATTATTTTGCCATTGGCACCACACCTTGTACTAAAGGTGCCAAAGAAATGTCAAAAGGAGAAATGGTAAACAGAAAGCAATTACTTATAATGAGAAACATTGGGTTGGCAAATACATTGTATTATGACTGTTCTGAATATAACTTCCCTAGTTAAAAACTACTAATAACTGAATACCACAGATGAACTGAACATGTACAACACAAGAGGAAATAAATAGATGCATGGCAAAATGTAAGTCACAGGGTTCCACAATTGTGCTGATTGATCATAACTCAAGAGTACAATCAATTAATGTAACCAAACACGATACAAGAAAAAATACAATAAAAAGAAATGTCTTGGAGACTGAGGGATTGGCATCAAACTTGATGACTTAAAGGTTTTCCTTAGCCCTTGAAAAAAAATGGATTAATTGGAGTAAGACGGGGAGACAGAAGATAAACATTATCAAAACATTGTGAAAATCGTACAGTTAAATTGGCTAGTTGTCAAATTGGTTCATGACATGTCAGAGTAAGGGTAAACAAAACACAAACTTCTTTACAAAAAAAGAAAAAAAACACAAGGACGTATTTTTTTTATCAGACAGGTCCATGTCCGGTAAGCACCCTGTTTCTCAGAAAGACAGTGGCACGCATTTCACTTAATTGCACCTTCATCTTAAATGTAACAGTCAAGTATCAAATCGACACATTTTCGAAATTGAACGCGAGACAGAAAGCTATCGTACTAAGCGCATTGAGTTGCGTGCCTTGCAAAATTAAAACTTGGCCTATTGAAAATAAGGATTTGGCTGGTATAAAAATAAACATTCAAAATACCCTGAAATGCAGTACCAATTCCTGTTTGTTATTCTGGATGCTATCCTACAGAAAACCAGATCAAAGCTATCCTAGGACTGGATGGCTAGTCTTAACATACTCTACGAAGCTGTTTCTTTCGATATACAATCTTCAAGTCTACTTTCTCCTGCCATTTCTAACGCTCGCGACACAACTCATTCCATCCACACGCAACTTCACCGAAACGTATTCACTCCTTATCCAGAGCTACCTGAAGTATCAAGTCACAGTCCACGCTTGAATTGCATAATGTGCTTTTCAGAAGGAGGCAATTCAGTAACAGATCACTGGTAGTGGTCAACAAGAAACATGGAACCGTCTCCACTGGAGCTAGTCGGGTCTACAGCACAGCAGAGATCAGTGGAGAGCCTTCCTCGCCACCATCCTCATCATCAACAACGACAACAACAACTCCACAGCACCTTGTCAATCATCTGTGTAACGACCAGCTAATTGTATCAACCCCCATGATTTGACACCCCTGCCCCTCTATATCCACAATGACAGAGAACATTACAGCAGGGAGCCTGTATGTGTCTGTCTATCTGTGTGTGTGTATAATTGAACAGTATTAATAAGGGGCTCTAATTGTGTAGAAATAAGTATTGGGAGGGGGGGGGGGGGGGGTCAGTGCCGCCCCTGCTGCCTGCAGATCAGGGGCTCCAAACAGTAACATCCAGTCGGAGAAGCCCACAACCACACATGGCTTACATACTAGAAAGGCCAGCAGAGCCTACACCTGTGTAGAGCCCCCCCCTCCCCCCCCTCTCTCTCTACACGAGTGGTGGTGGTGGAGGGGAGGCACATGGCAAAGGGGCGCGGTTAGCAGTCGGTGGAGATTTTGGCGGAGAGGTCCTGGATGCGACGTGCGCTGCAGCTCTTGCACAAGATGTGGCCGTCCAGGGGGTAGCAGCCGCGCCCCTCGCCCTCCGAGGACAGCAGCAGGCCACACTCCTGGGGAGAAGAGACGCCTTGAGTGGCTTTTTTACACAACTCTCCAGCTACTCTTCAAGTACGACTTCAATAGGATCAACCCCCCCCCCTCACACACACACACACACACACACACACACACACACACACAACCCCTTGAACCCCACACCCCGCCCGCCAGTGTCACCTCGCAGACGTAGCAGTTGACGTGGAAGCTGCGGTCCAGGGCCACGATGCGCACCGTCTCCTCCTGGCCCGGTTCTGGCATGATGGCCTGGCAGCACACGGAGCAGCGCGGGGCGAACTTCCTGCATGTGTGTGTGTGTGTTCGGATATGCACACAAAGTTACCGTCAGATTGGCATCTCAACTTTTCGACGACGTCATACGGTACGACGACACACTGAAATAGCTTCGAGCCCCAAACACGAGGCAGCAGCTTTACTGTTTATGTGTGTTCCGTGCTGACCTGTGGAAGTCCTCTATGCAGTGGATCTGGGAGGTGGCGTCTACAGTGAAGGGCACTCCATCCAGACAGCAGCCGCACACCACACAGTTGAAGCAGCGAGGGTGGTAAGCCTTGCCCATGGCCCGCAGGATCCGGTCCAGGATGGGCTTGGAGCACTTGGAGCAGCGCTCCAGGGTACTCTGACAGGGAGGAACAGAGGGAGGAACGGATAGAGGGAGCGAGAGAACGAAAGAAGGGGAGGGGAGAGAGTGCAGAAGGAGGTGTGAGATGCGAAGTGAACTGCAGTGCTAACATTTGAAAACAGAGGAAAATAGAGATGCACAGAGGGGTTTGAAATGGACTCCTCTCACAATGTAACAGTTCTCGCAGTAGCTCTTCTTGTCCAGGGCGTAGAACGGTTGCCCCCGGAGACGGGCATGGCAGGTGATGCAGGTGAAACACTCCACGTGGAACACCTGTTCCATGGCGATGCAGCCACTGCCGTCGCCCAGGACGTTGTCCCCGCAGCGGGCACAGCGACCTTAGGGGACGGGAAAGGAGGACAAAGAAACAGAGGGGGACATTCGTTAGGCTCGTTTGTCCTGTCAGGGCCTCACCTGGAACCTAGAACCTCATGTCCATCAACACGGCACGTACCAAAGTACTCCTCTGTAGGGGGGTGGTTCATGTCATACACTAACTTCTTGGTGAGGCGGTCCAGCTCTTCCTCTGGCTTCAGTGCTGACCCCTGCTGGAAAGAAGGGAAGATGAAGGAACATGTTTTGGAAACGCACTAGGATGCATGGTCAAAGCCTGGTCAAAGAGTCATTTGTTAGAAATGAGGAATCATGATGTAGCTAGTCATTTCCGTGACAAAACAATTGACCTCTATTTCTTTTGGACCTACCATGCCAGGGTGGTAGGCAGGACTTGTGCTTGAGCCCGACCCTGACTGGTGAATCTCTGGACCCCTCTTGGGCGCAGGGCCCTGGTTCGCTCTTCCTCCAGACCCTGTTGCACCGCCCCCTTTGTACCCTGCCTCAGAGTGCCCATCCTGGGCCTGGGAGGTGGGATGGGGTGGGTACCAGCCCTGGGGCCTGGTCTGGGTCTGGGGTGGTGGGCGTGAGCTGGGCTGGTGGGGTGGGGGAGGAGTGTAGGCCTGCTCTGCCTGCCTCCCTGTCTGGGAGTAAGTGACGGGCTGGGCTGTCTTGACCTGGACACTGAATCTGGGGCCGGTAGGAGTGGAGGCTGTGGTGTAGGAGGCTGGGACGGGCTGGGGGTAGGATTTGGGGGCAGACGAGTAAGTGTAGTCCTGCTGGTGGGGGTTGGTGTATTGACCCTGACCCTGGTGGTCATTGGGGTAAGGGGGCGCTGGGTGGTAGTGGTTCTGGGGGTGAGGGGGGTAGCCCATGGATGGTCTACCCTGGGAAGGGGCTCCGGTCTGGACAGAAGATTTGTAACGTTCCCCTGAGAGGTGTTGGTTGTAAGGCACATTGTCATACAGCTGTGGAGTGAAACAGTTATTTAAAATATATTCGGATAACTTGTTCATTCAAACAATTGTCGCATTGACTTAACAGAGGAGCATATTTCAGGGGGGAAAATACCAGGATACTTGAGGAGATCCTAGTGGTAAAAATGTTTTTTTTAAAGTGATTATACTCATACATGTGTGCTGGAGTTCTGAGGATTGCTGTCCAGGTCTGCCAGCATGCAGGTGAGGGAGTCGATCTCTGCGTCGATGTTGGAGTGGTGTCCCCCTGGCTTCTCTGGGCCACGTTGCTAACAGACATGCCATAAAATGTGACAGGACGACGAAAACGCGTTGAAGAAAAAAACGGAAAGCACTGCCCTCGACACAAAACAATCCAGGGGCTTTAACTTGACTTGAAAGTCATTTTTCGTTCTAAAATACTAATTACAGTGTGAGTGAAAGTATGGTGCTGGTGCTCCACCTACCATTAACTCGTAGCTGTCCATGTGTGGGCCCCAGCTGCGCTCGTCGTTGGGCCCGGGGCCAGGATGGTAGTAGCGCTCATTGGATGGATGTGGCATGGGCCCACCTGCCGATTGGAACAAACACAGAAACCACAACAACATGATATTCACTTCATGCGTTGATAGATCAAATCTTACCAGTGCATGACCTCCACCGTAAGATTCTGTCCTTCAACACAGAACAGGGAGGTCACTGGAATTCAACAGTCCACTTTGCAGGCCGCCATGTTGTTACCTGGGGGTCCTGTAGCCATGTATCTAGTGGATACCCCCCCTCCTCTTCCACTTCCGTTTTGGTCATAGCCGCCATATTTGGGCCGAGGGTCGGATGAGATCTTCTTGTTAGGCAGGGCGTAGATGGCTGGCCCAGAGTGGGCCATCTGAGGGGCGGGTCTTTCTGGGCTACCCAGAGTCCTCGGAGGCAGCCAGGTAGGACCAGACATGTCCTGTGGGTGTCTGAAAACAAGAATGATGGGGATAGATCTGTTAAGCTAAAGATGATGTAACTTTGCCCTCGAGGATAACAGATGCTCAGTTCCAGCTTTTCTGGTTCTGCACGATGGGATGGTACGATTGGTCATAACTGCGTCGATGTATTTTAGTCATCATGAAAACCAAGAGATGCTGCCTTGGCCAGGTTCCAGTTTCCTATGGCAACCAAGCCAAGCTGGTTGAACAATAGACTTACAGTTGAGAAGCAGGAAGACAATGCTATTCCCCATAGTGCGGGGATTTCCAGCAGACAGGGTCCTAGCATCAAAACACACATGCACAAGTACAAGCACACACACAAACAACCCTACTTCTACCACACAAACACACATGATATACCACAGGTGCAGAGCCCTCATGGTGGTTCTGTGGTTACCCCCATTCTGTATCCACCACAATAGGGATTGTCTCTGCTGTTTACACTTAACAGATTCCAAATTAAGTTACAACATTGGGACAGGAAATGTTGTGTAATATTGTCACTTTGCTAAAAAAAAACACCTGGTTCACAAACAATATTGCACAAAATATATATTCCCTTTGGGAAAATAAAAACACAGCAGACACAGCTCATGGTGGAAATATGGCCTCAATAATGTACTCGATAAGAGGCTTATATCCCTGACAACAACAAACACATTTCACTTTGTTTCAATAACACTAAAGTCAGTTGGGGGGCACGTCCTTCCCTTTCTAGTTAGGGCCTACTGTCATTAATAGTAGTTTGGGGGAAATGCAATGTCATTAGAGTCATGTCTCCGTCTCTAAAATTCGATTTCGACTATCACATGATGGAACGACTGCCCCACCACCGAACTGATTTAAACCTACTAAATCCGGCTGAGCACACACTCAAATCCGAGGATTGGTGGGCCGTAACATTAATCACATCGGCTTTTTAATTCTGTGATTAAAGCAATTTGCTAAAGTCCTTGGGTGGATTTGCAAGAGAACCAGCATTTATATTTGTTCAAACTAGCTATCTATGTCCATGAGGAGATGCAAGACGGTGATACGGGCAAACTGTCAAACTTCAAATGAATGGGGTACAGTACGCTACTGTAGAGGAGTGTGCTACACTACTGTTGCAGACAGATAGCTTATGTCTGCCAATGGTGTTAAATTGTCGCGATGTAAAGCAATACAACTTAAGAGATACATGGGAGTGTAATGTTAAATGCATCATCGAGTTAACGTCAAATGAGAAACATTTCCTACCTTTTAATTTCCTGAAGCTTTGTGTCTTCTTGCCTTCTCACTCATCTGTAAAACATGATTAGATTAGCGTAGTCTTTCCTGCATCGCCGTGAAGTCGTTTACATTGCCCAGCAGTGGTCTTTATGGAAATAAAAGTTATTTAAATGCGGATGTATTTAAGTTTCCATTCTGGAGAGGACGACATGTGCAGTAATTCATTCACATGAAAACGCAAACCTCGGATCTTTTGCTGTTGCCTTGCTCTAAAATAAAATGTCTGCGTCACTGTATAAAATAAACAATTATGATCTCCAAGCAAGGTAATGGACGTAAAATCACAGCAATTAACTTAATGATCTGTTTGTTTACTTGTTTGGGTGTTACTAGAACAGCGACTCGACTCGCAGACTACAAACAAGCTACAACGAAGATAAAGCGAACTTTGCAAACCACATTGCTAAAATAACAACACTTCACTCGTTTCACATACATGAATATATATAGTAAAAGTTCTTCCCAAACTAGTTTCTTTTTGTCTAATTTCGTTAACCTACTTTCTCGTGGATCCTGCGTTTGTCACAGGCCTTTAGCGGCACTCGTCACTGCATTCCAAATGCGTGACGTAGCTCTAGTGTGGTCTTGAACTGGGCTGATGCTTGACAAGCATTTGGCAGTGAAAGTTGACCATTAAAAACTTTTATGACATCTATAATTGTAGACTACAGGGAGGGTATTCAATATTTTATTATACGTAAAATATATTCTTGACCCGTATAATTTATGTATTATCGTTATCTGAAACCAGTGATGTGCAGCTAACTAAAATGTAAAAGCGTAGGCCCTACGTTAGGCCTACATGAGTGAAGAGCATATTATCTAGTGCAGGGGCGATTCTTGGATCAGACTTTTAGGGGGGCTCAGCCCCCAATAAGAACGTGACATGGGTACAGTACCTTGCACAGTGTAAACTCCCTTGCTAATAAATCAATAATTTCACTGGATAACAATTAATACATTTATTTATTATTATGCAAAATATTGAATGAATGAAAAAACTAAGAAAGTCCCTTTCTTCATGAACTACCAGCATCAAATGAAACGATAATGATGTGTCAACAATAAATAAACATTGTTTTAACACATTAGAGCACTAAAACGTATTTAAGATAATAAAAATAATTCAATTTTATTTTTATTATTATTATTTTAAGGGTGCTGAGATGAAATTTAGGTGTGTTTGATCACTCCTAAAAAGAGTCTAAAATCGCCACTGATCTAGTGAGCTTTTTTCCAGTTTAGGCCTACTTATAATATAATCTAATATTATCTACTATTAAAATTCAGAATATTAGATGAGATCTCACACCACCATTAATAAAAGCTCTAAAGTGCCAGAAATCCACTTTCAATAGGCTACTGTACAAGGGAGGTCAGAGTGATGTTTCTTGTTTTTTTGTTTGAAACGAAAATAATTTCCCAATTGCTTTTGCTACACAATCTACCACTAGAAATGTGTCTGGATGAGAAATGCCATCCAGATAGATCCTGGGTTCGTTCTTAGAAGACAACAAGGAAGCTATAACTGACTTCAGCCTAGTGGCAGATACTTCACTGCCAGTGCCACCGCCGAACGCTTCTGGTCAACTGTTCAAGTTAACACAGACAGCAGCCTAAAGGTTTGTTACATTGTGGGTGGGTGTACAAATTTGAATGTGTAGAATTAGCGTAGAATTAAATTAAACTTGTAAAATGCAAGGAAACGGGGAAATGTATATACTTTGTTACCAACTGATAGTTTTTATACATTTGTTCATAGGAGTTTTAGTAGGATGAAAGGACACATGCATACAAATGTCAATCCAGTTTGTTTGATTGACAGGTCTAAATTAGAAAATTAAGGCATTGTATAAACAATAATCTCTGACATGGTTTTAAACTTGATCTACATTTTCAGGGAGAGTTATACATGTCACACTTGAGTGAATCTACTTCTCTGCAGTGTATTTTCTTGCACATGGCTCTTTGTCACTGTCAGTGAGATATTAACATCTGCTGCCAGAATGAAACAGGACTCTGACCCAAGTTCTCTCTACACCCACCATGACTTTTTTTATAGCTACAGATGATTTAGCAACACCTCTTACCCCGATTACCTCATACATGGGTAGCCTACTTTAAAGTAAGGGATCTCTGAATACCAAAATCAACTTGGAACCATTAACATGTCCTGTTAACCCTCCATGTTCTTTGCAAGCCTTCGTGTTACTTTCGAGAGCTTTCAACTGTTAGCTACCAATCATTTGCTGCACCCTGTCTTCAGTCGTTAGCATGTAATATTGAAAACATGAGCTTTCTGAGGGTTTGGTAGGAGTAAAACCCCAATTCAACTGAACAGTTAACTCTTGATCAACCTAACCTACTGATTGGAATTGATTATGTTAGTGCAAGCCTAGACCTGAATTTGCTTCTGCAGAGAAGGGCTTCAGGAGAAACCTGCCTCAATCCGGCTAAATTTATGTTGTGTATGTTTTTCTTACTGAGACGCTGCTCTCTGACTAGGGGTCAGTTTCCCCTCCTTGCACTTAATTTTATACCCAACACCCTCCAGACACTCACGCACACGCACACACGCACACAGTTTTTGCTTTGCCCCGCCTATAAGCCTGCCAGAGGCCCTGCATATTTCCCCAGACACTTCTTCAAAGGAAGCTCTTTTTGACTATTTTGCTTTATTGTTTTTCATTGTCCCCCCCCCCTTTCCCTCAGACTAATTCCTGCACCCCAGCCACCTCCCAAAGAGGACAAACAGGAGGCCCTTCCACTCCCCTCCCTCCCTTACTCCTTTCCTCCCTCCCTTGCTCCCTCCCTCCTCATCCTCCTTTACTTCCATCCTCCCCCGGATAGCCCTCACAGTTTGCCCTTATATGTCCAGATCTCACTGCTCCGCAAGCACAGGAAGATACAGTTACTGTGAATCTGTGTTATTGTTGCAGGGAGCTGCTGTCAACACGGTTGCCCCAGCCATTGAATTGAATAACAAAGCATAGAATTAGCGCTCGTCTTTTAAAGGTAAACGATCAAATAAATCTGTTCAAGCAACCAACAAACAGGAAATGGAAAAACCTGAATATTACATTTACATTAAGCAGACGCTCTTATCCAGAGCGACTTACAGTAAGTACAGGGACATTCCCCCGAGGCAAGTAGGGTGAAGTGCCTTGCCCAAGGACACAACGTCAGTTGGCATGACCGGGAATCGAACTAGCAACCTTCGGATTACTAGCCCGATTCCCTCACCGCTCAGCCACCTGACTCCCCGGAATATCATGCCAAAGCAGGAATAAACAATACAATGTAAAAAAGTAGGATTATAACAATCAGGTGATTGTCATAACGGCTCTTATGTGTATATGATTCATAGTATTAAGCTAAGGATTAAGAATGACAGTACTTCATGTTATATCGATCCCTTTTTTTTTACAATTGATTGAATGACTGACCTTTTCCCTTTACAATACATCCACCATGCCACATTGACAGAGTGTTTCATATTTATAGTACAGTGTGCATATTTACTTTATATACAATATATGTACATGTACAGTACATGACCCAGAACCACAGAACTCTGTACCTTAACGTCGTATCCGTTGACCACTAATACCAATGTCATGGCTGCAGACATTGACAGATAGGGCAACACAGGGGAAGTTACTATTAGCCTGGTTCAGCCTTGCCAAAGGGGCAGACTGAATGGCTTCCGTCCATTGGCAAACCTGTTTAGTAATGTTCTCACTTTTCCTCCACCTCCCCCCTCATCCGTTCCTCTCACAATGCCTGGAAGTCGCCTAGACTCACACCTCCCTCAATGTTTTCTTAAATGTTGTTTTTCCTCTTTTTTTATTTTTTTGGGGGTGTTTTATTCACAATTGATCCGGTGTGCATCCAAACAAATAAAAACACACGTACACACGCACGCAGTCAATACCCAATAAACACTATGCTTCCTTCTCACATTTGTGATAAGGTTTTAAGCCATAAAAGCCATCTGGGACGATATTTTTCATCTAGTTTGCATGCATAGATGTATATGACTGCCCCCTATTTAAGTCATTTAGTTATTTTTTCAAATGTTTTCCCTTTTAATATCACGTATAATATTCTACGTGATTCACTTAACCTCAATGAAGGACGGAATAACAAGTTTCTCCATGAAATCATCTCTAGTATCCACCAATGTTGTATTCCGTTGTCCCTCAGTAGTTGTATTTATACAGGGATGTGAGTCAGTTTTTTCCAAGATTGGGGTGAGCCCTTCCTCCTTCAGTCACAGTTCATAAAGGCATGATCTTAAGAAGTTCCATCGGGTCTTCCCTCTGTGCAACCGCAGCTGTTTCTTCTGACACCTCTTATCTCACTCAGCCTCGACCGGTGACCTGTAGCCTCCTTCAAGGTCTTCTACACCCCTATTCAGTCTTTAATCTGAAGGAAATACAGTTCATGGTGCACTTAAGCAGTCTGGTAATAGGCGTTGTGTATGTGTGTCTATCTTGCATGTCTCTTTGTGAACCAAGTGTGTACAGTAGATGAGGTAACTTTCCGCTTGTTTTTTAGTTATTGACAACCTTTGACCCCTTGTCCAGCCCTCCTACCCCCTGTCTCCTGCCTTGCTTATTATTGACGGATGTCCTGCGCGGGTGTTTTCATCTCTGTCTCAGGCCACTTTGCAGGATACATTCAGTGTGTGTGTGTGTGTGAAAGAGGGAGAGGGAGAGGGAGAGAGAGAGAGAGAGAGAGAGAGAGAGAGAGAGAGAGAGAGAGAGAGAAAGAGAGAAAGAGAGAGAGAGAGAGAGAGAGAGAAAGAGAGAAAGAGAGAGAATGTGTGTTTATGCATGTGTGTTCCTCAGTTCCTGCACATCTGTCTACCACATTTCTTTCAGGCTACAGGACGATAGAGGGTGGAGGGGGTTGTTTCTTCCATCTCCACACACACACACACACCCACACACGTCCACAGACACACACTGGCTTCCTTCCTTCATGTCTCCACAACATGTTAGAACCCCCCACCCACACCCTTTTGGCAGTAGGCCAGAACGTTCCGGAAGAACCTATGGAGCATCTCATAATTCCATATTTACTTGGATCTGTCACTAGTGCTGCTCACAGAACATTCAAAATTCGGACTCTGTACCAATCTCATTGATTAACAAGGCTACAGGCTATGCGTTCTAGCTTTATTGACAGATTTGGCATGAGTGGTGGAATTGAGGATTGGGCTTGAGTGTACACCTGCTCCCTCACTAACCCTCAGGCAGGATGAGTGGAGGAATTGATGACAGAAAACCTAAAGGGGAATTATATGAGATGGACATCAAGGACAATAAGACCTCAAGGCAGTTTGGCATGTGGCTGTTCAGTTCAGGGCACTGTTTGTTAGTACAACATGGAGGGTATTCTTCTGGCTTCCTTTCAGATGGTTTCCTCTGTCCTGGGGATGGGGTGAAGGGCAGGAAGGCGTTGATGGTGAAAGGTCGGCATCAGGCAGGTTTACTCCTGGATAGCTCTGCACGTACCTTTCTGATCCCATAGGGTTTCAACAAAGTGTGTTTTCTCAACATGACACCAAAAACACACACTCCACTTTCCTGCTAGTACTTGCTAAGGGGCAATGGGGTTACAAAAACTAATAGCCCACTAAAAATACTTGTGGGGCCGGGACTTTGGTTCTGGCTCCGAGATCCTTTCCTTTCCTGCAGAGCTTCCAGGGTAAGCGTGGGCCGTTGAGGAAAGAGGAAATGAGCGCCCCTGGTTTTATGGGGCTTCCTGTGCAACCTTATAAAGAGTCCCCTCCCTTTGGCAACCCTTGACAGAGTGGCTCAGACCCATCGGCCAGTAGGTTAGCCTTGCTCAGAAGAGGTTCATTGTGCAGACAGCGATTGCTGAGCTGAGGGTTGTAAGGTCAGCGCCGTGCGTGAAGGTTCTCGTCCCTGCTGGTCGGGGTGAGTGAAATAAAAAAAACTGATGCATGTATCTGGGAGTCAGGTGGCTGAGCGGTGAGGGAGTCGGGCTAGTAATCCGAAGGTTGCCAGTTCGATTCCCCGTCATGCCACCTGACGTTGTGTCCTTGGGCAAGGCACTTCACCCTACTTGCCTCGGGGGAATGTCCCTGTACTTACTGTAAGTCGCTCTGGATAAGAGCGTCTGCTAAATGACTAAATGTAAATGTAATGTAAATCTAGTTTAAATTCATGTTATTTCCTGGTTTGATGATAACCTGCTTGGATCTAGTTCCTTTCCTTCAGACACATGGATGTTTTTTGCAGTCGTGCTTTTTCTCAAACTGAGGGTAGAACAGAGAACATTTTAAGAATGTGACCCTGGGGCTAAAACAAGATCTTTTCTGCAATTTCACAGATCTAGAAAATGAACATGTCAAATCGTAATCAGTGATGTTGAAATCTGACATTTCAACATGTTCGCTGACTGTCTCAATTATTTGCAATATTATTTAACTGCACCATTACAATGGTATGCATACTATGTTAAAATTGGTGTTATATTTGGACAGTGATGGACTATTGTGCTGTGTTGCAGGTACGAGCAGGGAGCTGGTCTCACCTAACAGATGCCCAAGAGACTTTACTCCATACAGTCTTTGGCAACAAGGTACAGTGTGGCCTGCATTTCTTTCATTCAGTATAATTTATTGTATTTTACCTTGTCCTAGCTGTCCTGTAGTATAGTGTTTACAATTGTGATATGTTGATGTCATAAACAGTTTTGAATTATACCCCAAATTCAGATATATCTTATTTTCTTAAAAAAACAGATGAGCAAGATGCAGGTGGTGGAAGGATACAGGGTCAGCGGCAGGCGTGAGGTGGTGGCCGAGACAGCGGCGGAGGGATACGTGAAGGAGTTCACGCGGCACTCCAGTGATGTGCTGCTGAACTTAAATGAGCTCAGGCACCGGAACATTCTGACGGACGCCACCCTCTTGGTTGGCACCACCCATTTGCGGGCACACTGTGCAGTTCTCATCGCCTGCAGGTTGGCATAGACAAAAATCAGGGCCTTGGACATTCCCTCAACTCTCTAAATCCACACCTCTTTCTCTTCAGCTTTAACAGTTTACATATGTTTTTCATGTCATTGCTTTCTTCTTTGCACACTTACTCATTGTCTTCCATCTTATCCCTACTTTTCAGCTTTCACTCTCTTTATCTGCCTGCCCTCTTCACGTTCTATTTCCCTTCTTTTCCTGCCCTTTCCTGTTCTCTTTCCTGTTTTGCACACAGGACACTCACTCCGTCCTTCCCGTGAGGGTCTTGTATTGCTTGTATTGCTTGTCTTCCTCCAAATGTTCCCTTCATCACCCCTTTAAGTGACACTATCTATCTATTTGTTTGTCTGTCTATCTGTATATCTGTTCATCTATCTATCTATATCTATCTGACTATCTGTTTATTTGTCTGTCTGTCTGTCTATCTATATCTATCTGACTATCTGTTTATTTGTCTGTCTGTGTAATCTGTCTGTCTAATCTGTCTGTCTGTCTGTCTGTCTCACTCTCACTCTCTTCCTCAGTGGGTTCTTCTACTCCCTCTACTCACGGCGCGTGTCTGCCCCTGGGTGGGACGGCCACGCGCCCAGAGGATGCGATCCAGCCATGACCCTGTCTCTCCCTGACTCCCTGGAGCCCACCTGCGTGTCTCTCCTCCTGGACTTCATGTACACCTCCCGCCTGCCGCTCACCCGGCCCACTGTCCCCGGCGTGCTCGCCGTCGCCACTTACCTGCAGATGGACCACGTGGCGGACGCCTGCAGGGCCTTCATGCTGGACAGGTGATCCCGAGGGAGTGTGAGGAGGGAGGGGATGCTGACAGTCACAGGAATATTGTGTTTCAAGCAAATGTATTTGTCTGACAGCTAGACATACTCTCTTGGCTGTGTAATTGTGTGCCTTAAGCACTGGCATTGAAGTCTCTTTAAATCTTTGACTTGACAGCTGCTCTTTTTAATGAATAGGAAGCTTTCTTAAACAATTCCTTCCTCTTGGGGAATCCTCAGGTCACACTCAACCTTTATGAGTTGCAAACCAAAACTTTGATTCAATTTGGTAGTGTTTGCTCCACTATCTTATAACAAAGTGACACACCCCACCTGTGTGAAGTTTTGGATTGTGCAGTCTAGGTGTGTCTAACTTGTGTGTGTTCTGCAGCGAGAGTATGTGTGCGACGCCTCCCCGGTCGGAGCTGGACTCCAGGGTGTCTCCAGCCTGCGTCACCCCTCAGGGAGGAACCCTGGCCATGCCCCGGGTTAACGGGAGAGTACCCCGGCCCCAGCTGTTGGCTGAGGCCGAGAGCCGTGTGCATCCTGCTGACTTGGCCAGGTGAGAATGTGTGTGTTTGTTTATGTCCCAATTAAGTAGAAGTGTAGAAGAGGGGGGGGGGGGGGGGGAATCTCCACACACATCTGCCCATCTGCCAGGGAGAGTGTTTGTGTGTTTCTGTCCTTTGTCAGCAGATGAGTTAGATCACTACAGGAGTTCCTTTCTTTCTTCTACAGGATCCCAGGAGACAGCCTGGCCTCCATGAAGCCAGGGACTTTCCTGATCTGCCAGTCCAGGTCACAGGAGCTGAAACTGGAGCCTGAGTCACCCCGTCTGGGGTCCCCCACCCCCTCCCCTGACAGCCCCTCCCGCTCCAGCTGCCAGCCCAACTCTCCTGCTGAGTCAAACACCTGCAACCTGTCCAACCACATACTGGTATGTCTCTCATTAAACAATACCAACAATGAGATTTGTTTAGTCAGGCATCAAACCGACTACAAACTGGTTTATGGATGAACATGTCAGCCATATTTTTGTTTTGCATATTATATTGTGGGTTTTTTTCTCCTACACAGAGCGAGACCAAGCCCACCCCAGACCCGAAAGCCTGCAACTGGAAGACCAAGCCCACTTCAGACCCGAAAGCCTGCAACTGGAAGAAGTACAAGTACATTGTCCTCAACCCTCTTTGTGCCGTAACCACGGTAAAGGAGGAGGGGCCAGAGGAGGGGCAACAGCAGGCTGTCCACACTCCGACTTCCGATAGGATGGACGTGGTGCAAAAACCACCTGGGGAGGCGTGGCCTGGGGACGAGCTCAGCCTACAAGACAGGTAGACAGAACCAAATAGAACCAATGAAAAATGCATGCAACGCCAGCTTAACCTTAAGAAGTTCAGTAGACGGTACTTTCAGAACCGCTGTTGATTTTTGCCGTCTGATATCACCATGGTTACTGGAAGTAAAACAATGTTTTCTCTCAGGCAGGGGCGGGCCTCCTGTTGTGATGTCGCTGGCCGAGTTCTTCCCCCGGTGCCCATCCACCTTGTCCCATTGGAGCACAGACCCACACCCAAGGAGCCACCAGCTGCCCGTCGCTGTCAACACCCAATCAAGTGCGAGAGCTACTGTTTGCCTCTGTGTTACTCTGGCAACGTGGGCGGGACCAAGCCGGTCTGCACAGGTACAAGCGTTGCCAAGTTTTCAAGTAAAGATTGATGCCGTAATGACATTCCAAGGGGAGTGTCAGTTATCATAATCATAATTAAAAAGTTATTTTGGACGTTTGATTGAAACATGTACACTCACTCCTCTCACTGGCTCTTCTCCAGGTGATAAACCATATCGCTGCGACGTATGTGGCGCCCAGTTTAACCGCCCAGCCAACCTGAAGACTCACTCTCGGATCCACTCTGGAGAGAAGCCGTACCGCTGCGACACGTGCGGGGCACGATTCGTTCAGGTGAGTACGTGTGTGTGTGTGTGTGGTTTCAGTACGAACCGCTTAGGGGAAGTCCAAAAATGAATAGCGACATACTTTCGATGAAACGTGACATGCTCATCAAGACAGATTGCTAAATGTAGTTGATGGAAGTTCATTTGTGTGTGTGTCCTGTCAGGTTGCCCACCTACGAGCCCACGTTCTGATCCACACGGGGGAGAAGCCGTACCCCTGCCACACATGTGGAACTCGCTTCCGTCACCTGCAGACCCTGAAGAGTCACCTCCGTATCCACACAGGAGAGAAACCTTACACTGTGAGTCCAGACACACACACACACGTCATAGACACACACACACACACACGTCATAGACACAAACACACACACACACACGTCATAGACACACACACACACATACGCCAAGAGCTGAAGTTGTCCATCTCCCCCTCTAACAGTGTGAGAAATGTGACCTTCACTTCCGCCACAAGAGCCAGCTCCGCCTACACCTAAGACAGAAGCATGGCGCTGTCACTAACACCAAGATCCGCTACAAGGTCCTGGCCGACCCCTACCAGCCAATCCCACAAGCCTGTTAAAGACGGATCTTTAACTACTGGAGCATTTTGGATTTGGATCCCAACAAAGCATTTTGCAATCCCGCCACCGCACTCATTTCCAGGGCTGTCCAATATGGAGCGCAAAGCAGCAGGGCATTTGACGGAACATGCATGACCGTTTTGAGGGGTTTAAAGTAGCACGTGTTCTATGTCTGCTGTTCTATGCTTGTTGTATTTGCCTTGTGTCCTGTGCCTGTACTGAACAGCCAGGGTTTGAGTTACGAGACACCTGTCCGTGTTACTGGCCGTCTGCCAGAAGAACATTAGATAGTCGTTTCATCCATGAATGAGAAGCTATTTGTCATTTTCAATGTTGGAACATGTGGGAGGAATCCCCCCCCCCTCCCCCCCCCCCCACATGATCCTGTTGAAACGAACCGCGGAAGAAACATGATGTTCCCATAAAGTCAGATTAAGATATACATTCCTAGCGTTACAGTTGGCTCTTGTGGGGCCTGCAGGGCAGTTTGCAGCCATATGTGTCGAAGTGGGATTTATATTGGTCCAGCTTTTCACTGGGGTCTGGATGGTGATTCAACAGTTGTTTTGAAATGTTGAGAAGATTGTTGAGGGGGAAGTGCGGAAAGTACAAGTAGGAAGTAGGAGAAGTAGAAAAGAAGAGGATAAAGGGAATGGGAGGAAGAGAGTGTTAGGGCAATGGGATGTTTAAGAGAAGGATCAAGTATGTCTCAAGGAGGGAGATATTTCAACTGAAGGTTTTGGTGCCTATGTTTTTCTTTTTTTATATTAGCCTCCAACATAGAATGAATTGGCTCACTCAATATTACAATCGGGTTAAATTAAATTGTCCCACTTATATTTAGCAAGTACATAGACACCATTAAATGGCCTTTTAGTTTGACTGTTAGTTTTATTTTAATAAAATACGTGGCCTGGTGCCTGCATGCTGTATAAAAAGCATCCTTTGACAAATATGTCATATGGAGCAGATTGTTTTTTCAAATTGATTATATTTAAGTGCAAGAATACTTTTTATGTCGACATGGGTGCTTTATAATAATGTATTTCACGGTCCAAGCAGGCAAAGGACTTGAATTCTCTTGTATATTAGGGATTGTTTCGATTTTAGAGTTGAAAACTAGCAACTGTATAAAATTGTGAGAAATAATACTGATAGTGAAATTGTTATTGTGTTCTTTTGCTGGACAAAGACAGGAGGTGTTTTATACAAATTAAATTAAACCAATTACCCATCAACATCAGATGTGTCGTGTTGAAGCAACAATTCTCTGCTGTGGACTTTTCTTTGGCCTGAAAGTGAGCGGGTTGTGAAAGTACTGCATGGAATGTCATATGGATGTGACTAGTTAACATTCTTCTCTGTAAATGATAAACAACGTCCACTGACCGATGACATTCAGTGTTGGTGCACGAGGTCGCTCATCTATCATTTTCTTACCTGACGCATGGCTAAATCTAAAATCACCCCCATTATTTCGTTTCAACTTCCAAGCAACGCTCTCTCACCGCACCTAACCATCCCGCTCTCCTTCCCTCCCTAGACTTCCTTCCGGCAGCTAACCCTTCAGACTTCCATGACTCATGTCTTGTGCAGCGGGGGCCAGAGCTCCTTGACTGGGTCCGCCTTTGGATGCCGGTGAGGGTAGGAACAATGGTACAGCCTGGCACCTGTTTCCGGTAGGGCTCTGATGTGAAGCGCGCTCATTGCTTTACACCCAAGGAGGTTGTAATATAGACTCACAGTAACATGTGTGTCAGCAAGCCGCTTCCTGTATTGAAGAGGACAAAGAGGATGAGGAGGAGGAGAGGGGGCACCAGCCCTGCTGAACTCTCTCACCCTCTGTCATCCCCTGCTTCCTTGGTTATGATGACTTGGTAGGGAGAAAAACATAGTGAGGGGAACAAGCACCAGGGAAATTATGTTGTGTGGGGACTTTCCAATCCACACACACACACACACACACACATTTACACATAGACATTAATAATGGAAAAAATACCCACAACACTTTTGTACACACCCATACAACTTGTATTATGCTCTGTAGCATAATAACCCTGCATAGTATCTGTATCCTGGAATATCAGGACATCCATAAAACTGCTTAACAATAACCATACCTGTTTGAACACAAGTGTAAGCTATTGATTTAACGTTCCTAATCAAATATTTAAATCAACATATTAAGAACTTTGTGGAGGCTTGGTTTCCACCTTGAGCGCATGTTCGGTGTTGTTATGCTGTAGGTACTCAATACACTTATAACATATTATAATGAGGCACTGCGGATCAACAATATGTTGGGCAAGGGTCAAGTTGCAGCCGGTTGGTTAACCAGTAACTAAAGAATTGCAGTCGGCTTTCCTTGCAACAGCTTCCTACAATTACACAATATGATGTAAGCATTACCACGTGCATGGCTTCAGCGGTCTATATTTCGCCGGCGACATGCGCCTCAAGCCACGCAAGCTGTAACGGGCTCATCAGCTTTTGTGAAAATGGCACATTTCACCGAGCTATTCATTTAGGAATGGGATGTATGTATTATCGGTCAAATCCATGGCATCCTTGGCTATCCTGTTGAATGGGCTGAACAGCAGCACAGCACATGGGTGAGTGTAGGCTACTATGCACAACGTTTCATAAGACACACCAGATCTCTGCAACTCGTCAAGGTTTATTGGCATTCACGGGTCAGATAGTCAGTGCCGTAGTTTATGACCATCGTTGACCATGCAGGCTCAGATTAATCGTTTTGTATTATAGCCTCATTCCTCAGGAATATCCTGGTTTAACGAAGTGCCGTGCACCAGCGCATGCTTCAATACATGTATTGTTGTTACACTGTCGGTTTGCCATATAATAGCATATTCGTGCATGATAGATTGCAATATATGGTCAGTATAATAAAAACTAGGCTTCATTGAAAGATGGGGTGGTTTAGATTAGAACTTTAAATGGAAAGTCTACAGCATGCGAGGGGCGTTCGAAAAGCACACGCTATACGCCTATCATGAAGACCACGTGAATACATGTAGTCTGTAGTTTGTCTAGGACTCTTACTGGGTAGCATATTGTCCATTCTTATCGCATTATAATGGGTAATGAGTACACATCATAGATTTATTATGATACACGCTGTCACATGATCACTAAACTCAATTGTGAGCAAATTAGACAATGTAAACTGTTTGTTCGGTTATAGGACTAGGTTATAGCCGAAATACACCGAGACAGTTTGCCTAAATATTCGTCTTTAACCGCGGCTGCACACAATAGATTCAAACCGCCTCTGGACAGATACTGTTGATGCTTTTTGCGCATGCGTGTTTTGTACATCGTAATCAGTTCCATTAACAGCTCATTGGAAGCTGTGAAGTGGGAGTTACTGACAGTGGGTGAAAGACAGCTGTGCTACTATGCATTCGAATTAGTACTTTATAAAAGCACTGACATATACCTGTACTGTTCATGAGTTCATCCTAAACGTTCAGCCTACACATTGGTGGGACTTGACCACTTAGCTCTATCTTCCTTCAACTTCATCAAGTGCATGATTGAACCCGGAACGCAGATTACTGGTATGTGGGGTTCAAGTAGCCCATTGTACTCAACTGTGTTATTATTATTGTTATTTTCAAGTTGTATTATTTTAATTCATCTTCGTGATATATAGGACTCTCATTGTATATACACCTGCATACTTATTTATACCAAAGTTAGCTATTACATTTGTTTTTGTGTGGACATGACTTATGACTGAGAAAATGTGCCACACTAGGATCTCAGCCAGGTCATGTTGATCTCCACGTAACTATTTAACTAGATTGCCTCTGATAGAGACACAGCTTCTAGAGTTTGATCTTGGAGGGGTTGTTGGATATAATGAGTGACATGATTTACCCCTGTTTTCCCTCCTGTAGCTTCAACAACACTGGATTCTTCTAGTGATCCTCCTCCTGTTCACCGGTAGGAACCCATTTGTAGACTGTACATACACACACACACTGTGCAAATGGTTGTTTTGATCCCAGAGGTACTCTTCAGGTGGTAAATGGGCCTTCAGCGAAAGCCCTGAGTCTTCATCAGTGACTCAACCTCAGGGGCACATTAACGTATGAATCCATCAGGTTTCTGGGCTCACTGGACAGTCCTGCACTGCAAGCTGTTCCTATACAGTTCAAGCAAGTAAAAAACCCATTTATTTGCTAGTGAGTGACTGCTGAATTTCGTCCCAGTCATTTCCTTGTCTCGTCTTTGTTTTCTTGTTGCGCACAAGTATTCAGATCTATTCGATTAGGAGGAGGAAGAACAAAAGCCAAAAGCTTGAAGTCTTGAAGGGATTTTGTTTTAGATCCTTTTGTATTTAGTCTCCGGTATTGTTTTGTGTGATGTGACAACAAATATGACGCTATGGGATTCTCCATCAGAGCTGGTAAATGGTTAGTTATGGGTCCTAAGAATCTTGGCTCATTCAGGGACAGAATCTTTGAGAAATGATTCGCAGAAGATGTTTGCTGATGTGACTGATTCTCTTTATCCTCTGAATCATATCTAAACGTTTTGGAAAGCCAAACAACCGAGGAAAAGGAACAGGAAATATCATTTGAAGTCTCCATTACCCATCAGGAATGCCCTTTGGCTTGGGGCAGAATTACAGAAAGTTCTGACTGTTAATCCATCTTTTCATTCCTCTCAAGTACCTCTTGGCCTTGATCAACGAGCTGTGCTACAAAGTTCTCATTCTTTCTCTCTGCCTTCAAACTTTCTGACATTCTTCCACTCTCTAGTTTTAATGTCTATTATAGAGACAAAACATATCTAATGGAGTTCTGGACCATAGTCAAAGGTTATGCTTGTTTTTCAGCTTGATTTTCGGAGCGCAGTTAGCTAGTGAACAATTAGCTGGTGATTGATGTACACCCCAAAAATGAACAGCCCTCATGAAGTAGTTGTTCCTAAGGTCACTCACACAGCCGGTAGTTTCTAGAAGCCCTCACAAGTTAAAGACGATACGTTCTCGTAGTGTCACTAGGATAGCTGTCACACTTCACCTGGTCTGAAATGTGAACATTTAGATAACGGAAAGACCGAAAGAAGAAGTCGATCTTATCTCATCCACACCTGCCGTAAACTTCAAGGAGGCCAATAAAGAAATACAAGCCCTGGCAGCGCTGATTGTGGCATGGAGCTAATCCTGTTCATCTCTGAAACGGAGGCATGCTGAGGCAGACGTTATCTGTTAGCTGTGACTTTATGAATGGAGACCAATTTGTGTAAACCGAATCCTCCTTCAAAGAAAAAACCTCAAAGAGTGTTGCGATAGTTAATGTTCAGATCAGAGCTGGTTACCACGCGGCTCCTCTCAGGACAGTGAGTGGGTGTTATTCCGAATCAACCGGCTTTTTATTTTGTGGCCCAACTGCCTGTCTCTCATTTCCCCTCTCTTACTGTCCGCCAGGGCTTTTACATTTACCTTTAGTCATTTAGCAGACGCTCTTATCCAGAGCGACTTACAGTAAGTACAGGGACATTCCCCCGAGGCAAGTAGGGTGAAGTGCCTTGCCCAAGGACACAACGTCATGTGGCACGGCCGGGAATCGAACCAGCGACCTTCTGGTTACTAGCCCGATTCTCTAACCGTTCAGCCACCTGACTCTCACCGACATGATTATGTTCAGTGAAAATCAAACAACCGATAAAACTTCTCAGTCAGACTAACTGCACCTCTATCCTGCTTATCTCCTCCCCAGCCATGTCCAAGTTCCAGCCCAGGCCCGCGCCTCCCCCGCAGGCTGTGCCAGATGGGGGGTGGGGCTGGGTGGTGGTGGGGTCCCTGTTTGTGAGCTCGGCCCTGGTGTTCGGCCTGATCCGCAGCCTGGGCGTGTTCTTCGTGGAGTTTGTTCAGTATTTCGATGAGAGTGCCCAGGTCATCTCCTGGATTACCTCCATTGGGGTGGCGATGCAGCAGCTTGTCAGTAAGTACTATCGGAGCAGGCAAGTGTGTGTGTGTGTGGATGGGAGCACAACCCTATGAAATCCATTTTATTATGATTTATTATTTTGTCATATATTAAAAGAATAATTATCTTAAATTGGCCGTCTGTTAGGTAACTAGGTACTTGTGTGTGTGTGCATGTCTGTCTGTGTGTGTGTGTGTGTGTGTGTGTGTGTGCATGTCTGTGTGTGTGTACCCCAGGTCCTGTAGGAACAGCTCTGTCTTATGCCTATGGCGCCAGACCTGTGGTGATGATGGGAGGGTTCTTGTCTGGAATGGGCTTCATCCTGGCTTCACAGGCCACCTGTGTCACACATCTGTACCTCACCATGGGGGTCATCTCAGGTAACACACACTTTTACACACACATATACCAGGCACTATTTGTACCTATGATTTCAACTCATATATGACACTATATACTCACTCTATTCCTTCCTTCTCTATCTCTATCTCTCTTACCCATTATTCTCTTCCTCCCCCTCACATTTGTACACCTCTTTCACCCCCTCCCCCCCCCCAGGCTCGGGCTGGGCGCTGGTCTTCACCCCCACCGTGGCGTCGGTCATGCAGTACTTCACGCGGCGCCGCTCTCTGGCCATGGCGCTGGGCTTCGCCGGCGTCGGCCTCTCCTCCTTTGCCTTCTCGCCGCTCTTCCAGCTGCTGGTGGACACGTACACCTGGCGGGGGGCCCTGCTCATCCTGGGGGGGCTCAGCTTCAACATGGTGGCCTGCGGGGCCCTCATACGGCCCCCGGGGGGCCCCAAGGTGGTGGAGGTACGGACGAGATGAGGGGATTGTAGACAGGGAAGGAGCGGGTTGAGTAAATGACGAGCGGGGCTCTTGGGGGGATGATGTAATGCTGGTCGCCTGGTCTGAAAGAAGATGCGTAGCATCGTTGTTCCATGTATAGTTTCAAAATCAACTCATGGCATTTATGTCAGTACTGGAATGTAATTTGTGTGTGGGGGTGTATCTCTCTTTCTCTCGAATAGATTGACATACCGCTCTCCCTCTCCTCTCCCATGGCCCCGCCATCTTCTTCTCCCCACTTCTATCCCTCCTCCTCTGTATCCTCACCCCCCCCCATCCCTCGCTCCCCACCGTAACCCCTCCCCCCCATTCCAGGCACAGTCCAACGTCTACTCATCCGCCTGCTCCTCCGCCCTCTCCAAGGCCTACGCCTACCTGGAGCTCTCCCTCCTCTTCCAGAGGCCCTTCCTCATCTACAGCCTGGCCATCACCCTCTTCAACTTCGGCTACTTCGTGCCCTACGTGCACCTGGTGGCCCACAGCCGCCACGAGGGCTTCTCCCAGTACCAGGCCGCCTTCATCATCTCCGCCACCGGCGTCACCGACATCGTGGGCCGCCTGGTGGCCGGCTGGTCATCGGACCTGGGCCGCCTGCGTCTCCCCCACATGCTATGCCTGTGGACGGGGCTGACGGGGCTGTTCCTGCTGCTGGTGCCGCTGGGGTCGCTGGGCGGCTCCTACCCGGGCCTGGTGGTGGTCAGTCTGGCCTACGGGTTCTGCTCGGGCGCCATGACGCCACTGGTGTTCTCGGTGGTGCCGGAGATCGTGGGCATGCGGCGCACGCTGGGCGCCCTGGGCCTGCTGCAGCTCATCGAGAGCGTGGGCGGGCTCCTGGGGGCGCCTGTGTCAGGTGAGGGGGGTGGGAGACGGGTGTGTGTACCGTCAGGTGAGGGGGGGGTGGGATACGGGTGTGTCTGTGGGAGGGGGGTTTAAAGGGGTTATGGGAAAGGAGGAAGGGTTGTTTGGTAGAAGTCACGGTAAGGGTGGACGTGTGTGTGGGGTGATACTGAAGAACATTAAATTAGAGGGGAGACTAAGGGGTATAACCGTGCCCATTGACCATAGCGTAATCTCTCTCTCTCTTTCCCCCCCCTCTCTCCCTCTTGCTGTCTCAGGTTTGCTGAGGGACATTACTGGGAACTACACAGCCTCATTCGTAGTGGCTGGCATTTCCGTCATCCTGGGCACCTTGGTGACGACCATGCTGCCTCGCTTCTTTTCCCGTACGGCCCCGCCTCCTCTGGCGAGCCCGAGGACCCCCGGCCAGGACACGAAAGACGCAGAGTCCGCACTGATGAAATCCCCTTCCTCCCTCACAGAGGGGCTCAACCACCTGGACACCCTCCCCTTCACTGAACCACAACTAGACCGCAGCAGTCTCAACCTAGACCGGGAGGACCTGCCTCTGAAGCAGGGCAGGACCGAGGTTGACAACAACTGCTGATTTCAGCCATGTCTGACAGAAACTCCATCAGCCAATAGTATCGCTGCCTTGTTTGATGGGCCCTGTTCCATTGGGGGGCTTCAGCTTACTGGCGTTGAAGGGAGATGGTTCTGTCTGTGTTTCAGCTCGTCAGGAATGCATGTGACCTGTACACCCGGGGTGCTTTGGGGAAACCTTGACTGATGCCTTTTTCTTTCTGCCTTTCTGTGCCAAGAAGTACCGGATTCTAAACATTCCTGGCACACACCCGCGCAAACACACCCGCACAAACACACACACACAAAACAGTTTAAAGACAGTAGTGTAGTGTTTTAACTACTGAAGCTATTATATGAAAATAACATCTGAAATGTAACTCAGAGTACTGGACAAAGGGTTGGCTTTTGCACCAAGGAAGTGACTGCAGGGAATGTGCTGTAAGGCTTTTTTTGTTTTGTTTATTGCCCTGCTGAGACAGCCTGACTTATCATTCATGTTACGGTTGGGTTACTCTACATGAAGCCACGTGCGGTAGCTTTGGCCTTTTTGACGAAAGTCACATACCACAACCGTAGCATCGTTTCAGTGTCCCTGTAATGTTTACACACACACGCTTGGTCACTACGACTCAAAAAAACGAACACTGGTCCGGAAAGATTAACTTGGGAGTTCTACTGCAGCGGTTTACGGAATGGGACTGTGCCCATATTGGTTTTGCTTTTGCGTGTCTTCTCAGGCAACCGTCCCTGAATGGAGACTGGGAACTGGCTTTACTTCCTGCTCTTTATCACAGAGGTATGCCAAGATGCTGTGTTAGAAGTAGTGTGGTTCAACTGTCTGATGCTTTTCTTTTTTAATCAAGGTGCTGGAATCACATTCATGACAATGGTTACTCTCAGGACATTAAGAATCCTCACCACCATCATTTTTTAAATTGATTTTCCATAAGACGTGGAGTTATGACGACACATACACTTTTCTCTTCCTGGTTTGCAGCCAATCGCCGGAGATCTGTCATGTGTCAGGCTCCTGACAGACCGGAGAACTTTCACCAAAGGAACTCTTTGCACTGAGTTACTGTTCAGGCTTACCACTGGACTTGCTGTCTATCCTTAGACTTGGGAAGGTGCGATGGGGTATGAAAGGAACAGATTACTGCTCCAAAGCTCAACTAACAATACAGAGCAATGCCAAGTGTCCTTTATCCACCATTTCCTAACTTTTTAATTTGATTGTTTTGGTTTATTTTCTATTTACATCATAACGTAGTGTATAAATGACTTTGATGGCGGAGAAGGAGGTGTGGGGATGGGGTGGGTGGGCTATTTGTAGTTCAGAGTGCAGAGGACAGGGCACTAGGGCACTAGGATGTCTCACCTGTCCTCTGCATGTGGGGCAAAGTGACAGTGACCGACAGTGCATTCGTTGGGCCTCTGACTCCCTCACCGGTGAATCGTTCACCCCGGGAATCACTATCAACAGATGGATTCCTAGCTACACTACACCCTTGGTGGGGAGAGGAAACTGGTCTGGTTGTCATGTCGAGTCATTGGCCCAAACCCCTCCCACCTCTTTCCATAGCAGCAATAGTGATTATAGAGGAAAGCAGACTACCTCTTCCCACACGGACATCCATATATCACTCTGTGGCCTTAAGGCCCTGGCACTAACCCCACGCTGGGGAATACATGGAGGCAGAGAGATCCTAAATCAGCCATGAGTCCCTGGAACAACCAAGACAGAGAATAGAACATCTTGTTCAGCCTGCCAGAGTTCACTGGTTGTTCATCAGTGTGGTGGACTCTGATAGGGTAGCCACCCTACTAAGGGCCAAATGAAAACAGGTCCTGAAGTTAGGTAAATAGTCACACATCTCATCCAACCTCACTCCCAGTGAGGGAAGTAGTGATTGTAAGCTTAAAGCCTTCAGACGAGGTTAGCATGTTGTCCTCATCCATACCTGTTTTTGTGTTAGCTCTGATGCTTATAAGCATTGAAAACCCAGGTTTGGGGAGTGGGGGCAGTAAATCCTAGCATGTGAGCTTTAATACTCAGTGCCTGCGAAGCAAAGACTTGGGCTTTGTTAAGCATTTCTCTCTCTGTTTCTCTCTGAGAGAAGACCATATCCATGGAAATAAAAAAACTGGGGTCAATAAACGAGCCCAAACATTTCTTAATACGCCAAGGGATAATGCTTGCAGTACAATCTTTCCTGACCAAAAACAATCACTGAATATTGGAGGATCAGTAGACATTTCACAATGATCTTTTTCAACTTACTACCTATTGTGTGCATTCTAATCATATTCAAGACCTACTAGACAGGGCTGGGACAAAAAAAAAAAATTTGCTCAGACCGGCCGACCACAATCGGTCGGACTCTGAGCCTCTGCATCTGACACAAGAAACAGAGGGGGAGCGGTTGAGCCTGTTAAGAGATGTGATTGGGCCGGCCCAGTGTCAATATGGAAAATGAACCAATGGGCTGCTGTCCCTGCTTTATGGGCCGGTCCCTGGCCAATTTTACGTTTATTCTATTTATTTTTTATCATATCGGCCCCAAGTGCATCGGCCCTCAGGGCATTTGCCCGGTATGCCAGATTACCAGTCCAGGCCTGCTACTAGATATAGCCTACACTGTAGCTTGCATAGATTCAAGTATGTTTTTAATGATTCATCATACACTCACTGCCTATAGTGTCATGTAGTCACTTTGATTGTGATGTTTTGTACTAAGGTCTGACAGATTCATGGCCAGTCGTCATACGCGCTCTCAAGCACACCTAGACTTCAATCTTGGTGACTTGTGTGAAGCTGACTTGGGACATTTAAATGAGCAGATTTCTCTTTCTGACATTTTGAAAAATAGGCTACCTCATTGGCCTAGTTGAAGAACCTGTTTTTACAAATCCTTTGCTACAAATCAACTAAACCTTATGTGCTATATGTGGACATTATATATAAAGATTCAGGAGTCAGGTGGCTGAGTGGTTAGGGAAGCGGGCTAGTACTCAGAAGGTTGCCAGTTCGATTCCCGGCCATGCCAAAATTACGTTGTGTCCTTGGGCAAGGCATTTCACCCTACTTGCCTCGGGGGGTATGTCCCTGTACTTACAGTAAGTCGCTCTGGATAAGAGCGTCTGCTAAATGACTAAATGTAAATGTAAATTTTGGGGAATTTTGTGTACCATTTTAATAAAAAATAAGACCTACAGTATACATAGCAGTAACCGCTATTTTGGTCCCATATGAGACCTTAACATACATCACCACCTAGTGGATGTTGAGGGTCAAGATATATGTCTAACCAGGCATCAATATCTTCACCCTTTATAAAGATGAAATCAAACGCACATTTGTATCCCCCATATAAACTGTACATGTGACTGAATAATAATTTTTATTTGTTTCAAATGTTCCCAGTACCATGGGCATTTGATAAAACAATCCAAATAAACACATTAAACATTAAAAATACATCTTGCAACTTTATCCCAAAAAACAATGTCATTTTATATGGGAAGCCAAATTAAATGAAGACAGGTGGATGATATTGTGTCATTCTGTGCGTGCTTATCCATTGCTGCGAATGGTTTGTGTGGGATATTTCTCCTCGTGGACTTTTGTGTTCCCACTTCAGTGCACTGGACCAGGAACACAACAGCCTCAGTGTTGGGTTGAAGTCATCCCCAGCTGGCCAGTGAGCTAACACAGCGGGATGCCAGCGAGCACGTGTGTGAGCGGGAGAGAGAGAGAGAGAGAGAGAGAGAGAGAGAGAGAGAGAGAGAGAGAGAGAGAGAGAGAAGGTTACGCAAGGCCATGCAGGGAGGCATGCCTGTAGCTGCTTATGTGCATGCATACATCCGGACTAGACATGCGTCTGTGTCGCCACAGCAACATGCGTGCCTGGTCTCTGGAATCAATTCGAAAGAAAAAAAACGACCGGCGGACCGAACGAGGCGCCCACGGCTGGGCGCGCGGGCCGGCGACGGCAGCTTTCAAGTCTTGAAGTCGGTGCTCCGGCGTTTGAGCTTCTCTGGGTTGTTGGAGGCCATGTGGGAGAAGTCCCTGAAGATGTCGTTGTACGTCTCGTCACCTGGGAGGGGGAGGGGGGGGAGACAGAGGAGGGGAGACATTAATCGTGACAGAAAGAGAAGTCCACGAAATGAGCTTTTATCTGATCATCACTGACTGGAGGTCCTACAGGGCTTGTTTTGCCCTCTCTCAGTACCCATCTGTCCTACCAAGGGACAGATGGGTACTGAGAGGTTCCACAGGCATATGGCTCCTTCGATGCCGTTTCATCCGTGTTTTCTCAATACAGGCGTGAAAAGCAAGAATTCAGCACACGTATGTATTGACACACACACACACACACACACACATGGCACAGACACGGCACACACACTTTACCTGTTGCTCTGCCAGGCATGACGAGGCAGGACACACACTGCAAGCTGCAGAGGCCACTCAGCCATCTGAGTGGACTGGAGACATTAGCACGCAGACACACACACACACACACACACACACACACACACTTGTGCACACACACACAGCGAACAGCACATGGACCACATGGTGTCATAAACAACTGACCAATCAGCATTGACATCGCTCTTAACCCCAATTCCAGTGGGATTGTACTTTTTGTTCTTGACCATCATCTTTAAAAATTGAGGGGTTATCTTCGTTTAAGCGGTGGGCTTAAAGTGACTTGGCAGGCATTTTTGGCCCCCATCCTAGCAGACAAGAATCCTTAAGTTGTCAAACGGAATCCACACAAGCAGCAAGCATTTGAGCCTAGCTGTAAGAGTCCAAACGGAATGAAAGCTTAGACTTTGGAAAATTGAAAAGCTCCTGGTTCGGCCACACGGGGGGGGAGTCATTGCCCCTGACAGTGGCACGTCCTTGAGCACAAGCAAGAGCACACAAGACTAAAGGAACAGGGTGATACTTGAAGCACAACATTGTTGGAGAAGAGGAAACAGCTTGAAAAGGGTACAGTTGCAAAATAGATTCAAATGGACACTGGACAACCCAAAAAAAGGTTTTGAATTCAGCTTATAGAAACTGTTTGGTGCTTGGTAAGGCGTGGTGAAACAAATACACCATGTAAACCCATAACAAGCTGATTCCATCTTTAAGCCAAGTGGCAATATGTATACATACACAGCAGGCAGTTCATACATGACAACAATGCTACGTAATACGAACAGACACAAACATACAGTGTTCACAAAGCGCACTCGACAGCCATAATACTGAGCTCAGGAGCTCTTTAATAAGTGCAAGATGACTTTGCGTTGTTTTGCTCAACATCAAAGTGCTGTGGGTACACTCCTCTGTGGGTGGGTACAGTTACATAAACGCCCCTCTCTCTCTCTACACATCCTCTTTTCATTGTCCCGAGATGGTCTTCCTCCCCCTGTTTTCCCTCCCATTTGAAAGCTACTCCCCTTATCCTCCTCACAGGCATTCTTCTGTGGCCTCCAAGTTGCTCTCTAGCCACACAGTGGAGAGAGACTTGTGTACCCTGTCCTTCCAATGTTTGTTTTTAAAAATGTCGCAAGAACAGTCAGTTTTTGACTGGAAGTATTCGTACAATGTCTGGGGATCATTCCGGTTGTTGCCTCTCCCCCCCCCCCCCCCCAAAAAAAGACTTTCCCTTGAAGTTCAGCCAATGTTTCCCGTTAGCCGATGTGTAGTGTTCGTACTTTGCCAGGGTCCATACCTCCTCTAATCTTACCGCCCCCACCGACTCATTCTGCCCCCCCGAGTGCCCACCCACTCAAGTGGTTCTTAAGAGCTTGGAGGCTCTTCCTGGTTTGTCCCATCCCACTTCCTGTCCCCCCGCCCCCTCCCCCACCACCCAGGCCCCCCGAGTGACCTGGTTGGCCAAAGGCTCCGTCCATCTCGCGCATCTCCTTGTTCATCTTGTGGAGCCTCAGCCTATTAGGGAGGAGAGGAGGAGTGAGGGTCTACACCTTGTCACCCAAAGGTTCCTCTTACAGACACTCACAAAACACTAAATGTACAAGAATGCTCTCATCCCCCCCTCCCCCCATCACACTCTCCTCCTTGTCCCCCCCCCCTCCTCCTCCCTTCCCTCACTCACAGTGTGACGATGTCAGCATTGGCCTCGTCTACGGCGATGGTGATGGGGTCTTTCTGGTTCTTGTCTCTGGCGTTGTAGTCCGCCCCTCTCTTCAGGAACAAACACACCAGCCTGAACAGCCACAACAGAATCAGAAAGGGTTTTAATCGCCATGAAAGTTTGCACAGACAAGGAATTTACTTTGGCAGGAGGGTGCATACATTCAACATATAGGAGTAAATAAGTAAATAAGTGGTGTAAGTTTAAACAAGTCTAACTATACTATATAAAAGGTGCAAAGTCTAATGAACTAATACTAACTATGTAAGATAAAATAAATATAAAGTTTAAAATAGCTATAATGTACAATATCAAAAAATATATACAAATAGGGTGCTTAGTGCAAATATGACATGGGTGCAAAATGGCAAGGATGCAATATATGGCTGTGGTTTAAAGTCTGTGTGAACCCTTGGCCTTGTTGAAGAGGCAAGTGGCAGATGGAAAGAAACTGTTGTTGTGGCGTGAGGTTTTGGTCCTGATGCACCACAGCCTTCTGCCAGAGGGGAGTGGCTGAAACAGAATGCGTCCAGCGTGGGAGGAGTCAGCCCCAATCTTCCTCGCTCGCTTCAGGGTTCCCGAGGTGTGCAGGTCCTCCAGGGTAGGCAGATTGCAGCCAATCACCTTTTCAGCAGTGTGTCACCTTTTCAGCAGTGCTGAAAGTCTAAGTTAGTGTGTGTGTGTGTTGTATGAAGTGAGTGTGAAAGAAACAGACAGAGAGAGAGAGTGTTAACACCTTCCTACCCTGTGTGTCCCAGTATAGTGGCGTGATGTAGAGGTCCTCTCCCATTGTTGTCTGCCTGGTTCACATTGGCTCCATTCTGGAGCAGGAACTCGCACGCCGCCAAGGCATTCTAGGATGCAGGGGGAGTGTAAGTACAGCACACACCCACACATCCACACACACACCCACACACACCCACACATCCACACACATCCACACACATCCACACACATCCCCCACACGCATCCACAAACACACCCACACATCCACACACACCCACACACACCCACACACACCAGCTCACCGATGTGACTGCCTGGATGAGCGGGGTGCTGGACTGCTCCATGGCGTTGACCCAGTTGACGTCGGCGCCGTGGGCCAGAGCGTCGGCCATGACGGGGAAGTGCTGCAGGGCGGCGGAGCGGTAGAGCAAGGCCCCGGGATGAAGACCACTCAGGTCCTCCTCGTCCTCCTCCTCGTCTGGGGAGCCAACCGGGCAGGTTAGTTGAAGAATCGACCGGTTCGGTCGCAGTACGTGGCAAGTGTTCGGTGTGTGTGTGAAGGTTGACGGTTAAGTACGCCTTTTTTAGTGTCATTGTTTTGATTGGGGTGTGTGTGTTTCACCTTTGTGAAAGGCCGTATTGTTCTTCTGGACAAGGTCGCTCTGACTTATTCCTGAGAGAAAAGAGAGAGAGAGAGAGAGAGTCACATGCCATGACTTCAAAGGTGGCTACAAGATTACCGGTTTATCCTGCTGATTACCACAATACACACACACAGGGGTGTGTCTGTTTTGCTTCATTCTCTGCTCTGTCAGCATGTGTGTGTGTGTGTTTGGGAGTGCGCGTTTGTGTTTGGAAAATGTGTGTATGTGCCTTTGAGTCCATGCATGCAGGAATTCCTTTTGTTTTCCTTTGCGTGTGTGTTTGTGTATGTTCTCGGGTCCAGAACCTGTGAGTCGGGGAAGAGTGGCGCGGCTGGGTTTGGGTTTCAGAGCGGGCCTGGGGGTGAGGCCCTGGGTGTTGGTCCGGTTCCGCCGGGCGCTGGAGCGGCGGAGAGGGGGATTGCGGCCTGTTTCCGGAAGCTTCTGGATGAATTTCTTCTCTACGTATTTGGAGCGTATCCATGACTCCTTATCCCCTCTAAGGGGAGAGGAAGAGAGTGAGAGAGACAGAGAGAGACAGAGAGAGAGAAAATAGGGGTTAACAAAAAAACATGTCATCATAGAAGCCCTTCCACTTTCATGTACAAACCATCAGGAAACTAAAAACACATGCGATGAAACACAGCTGCAGAGCACGTTTCCGGGGGACAATTCAGTTACAACATCAACCAACCATGTACCTGTGCAACTTCCTGTCTGTGCAGCAGAGAGAAGAAAAGAGGAAGTCAGAAAACAGAACTAGAGATGATGCTGTTAGATAAAATGGAGGGATAGAGAAAGGGGAAAGAGTTACTGTACAACCGACTAGCAGTGACAGTTCAGTTTTGTACTGAAGTCCTAAATGTGTGCTTGCAATGACAACCTGTAACCACCGGAGGGGACTGAAGAGCACCTTTTCATATTCAACGCTTTTCACCAAGCTTAGCCAATATCTTTCTCCACTTTGGGTCTGAGGAATGAAAATGAAGGTGTAGGGAATTGTAGTTCTTACCTGGGGCTGGAGGGTTGGGGCTTCTTGATGGTGATCTCATCAATGCGTGCCTCGTAGATCCTGTTGATGGCCGTGTTTCCCAGCTCACACATCAACTATGGGAACGAGAGGAGAAGGGACCATGAATCTATGCGTGAATCTATTAGCACTGGTGAAGGAATGAAGAATGCAATGCAATAGCAGGAAAGTGCGGCCTGCAGTCCATTATGCGTACGATGTGACGGCGCTCACCTTGACCAGCTCTGGCTCCCAGGAGTCCAGCGTGAGAGAGCGCACTTTGGAGAAGTGAACTCCCAGACTCCTGTCAAAGGCAGAGCGGGGGGGAGGGAGAGGGGGTACCTGGTGAGATGTGCTGGTGAACGGTGAACCGTTTGTGTGTGTGTGTGTGTGTGTGTGTGTGTGTGTGTATGCTCACAAGAGAGGCATAGAGAAAGAGAAAAATGGAGAGAGGGCGGCGTACGCGCGTGCCGTAGGAGCGTGCCGTACGCGCGTGCCGTACGAGCGTTACGCACCTGTGGATGCCTGAGCAGACGATGCAGAGGGTGATGCCCAGGTTGATGGAGGCCCAGTCTGGTCCGGGCTCCCCACAGTCACAGCACTGCATGTTCCCTGGGAGAGCCTGGACCTCCAGCAGAGCATCGCGAGCAGGCTTGTCCTGCTCCCCACCCCCACCCCCCCCCCACGCTGCCCACCGACACCGAGCTGCAGCGTTCCCTCTGAGGGACACACACAAATATAGAGAGTTAGAGTGGGATTTTGCTATTTTTCTAAATTTTTCTCACAGGGCTGTGTGTGTGTGTGTTTTCTCACAGGGCTGTGTGTGTGTGTGTGTGTTTTCTCACAGGGCTGTGTGTGTGTGTGTTTTCTCACAGGGCTGTGTGTGTCCTCTCTGTGGTCCTGGAAGGCTGAAGCTATGCTGTTCTGGACGGCACTGATCCAGGCCTGTTGCTGCCTCTCTGAATCTGCCTGCAACAGACAGCTCCTACACACACACACACACACACACACACAAGATTACAGGATTACAGTATGCCACAGGCCTTAATAGAGTGGGTCTTAATAATCAGCACACATGCCTGGAGACTCACTTGGAAGGAGAGACCACTTCAAAGCAGAATCGCCTCTCGTTGTCAGCGAAGGGCTTGACTGTACACAAACGCAAATCCTCTACTACAACGGTAGGCTGGTCCTGGGAGAGAGATAGGTCAGTGTGTGTTGGTAATGTGTATGAATATGTTTGTGTGGGTACGTGTGTGCATTCATGTGTTTGTATGTGTGGGTGCGCTGAATATCTGTTTCTTTTTGTCTTTTTGAAAGTGTTAACGTTTGCTATTAAAATGCATGCCAAATAAAGCTGCACTTCGAAAAGATTCACCTTGAATTTCTTCTGATACACCAGCTGATTTTTTTTAATGGAGAACCAACGCCTGGAGTGGTGAGAGAAGATGAAAAGTCATGGAATTAATAATGTAGCCTTCTGAGTCATTGGGATTCAATCCACACAAGCTAAAACCCCTCAAACTTCCTTTGTTAGGGTGAGAAAGGCCAGTATCTTGACCAGGGATGAAACATAAAGAGAATTAGGGATGAGGAGCGAGAGGGATCGATAGAGAGAGCAAGGAGTCATCCAAAATGCTAAGAAAAGGAAAATGATGCCAAAAATGAATGATGAAAGTGGAAACAGAGAGAGAAAGAGTAAGACAAACAACCCATGTGTGTGTGTGTGTGTGTGTGTGTGTGTGCATGCGTACCTGCTCCAAGTCTTAAAAGCGTTGCTGGCTCTCTTGTACAAGTAGCCCTCCATGGCAATACCATTAGCAGCATCAGCTCTAAAATCCATGATTGAGTCATCGTATGACACATCCTAGAAACAGCACGCATGCCCAGACACACACACACACACACACACACACAGACACTAAGAAGGAACGTTGGTATAGGGATATAGTGTGTGTCAGTTTTAGATGTCAGTGGTATGTTCATCAGAAAGTGAGGTCAGGCATCATAATCTTGAGACTGATAGCATAGAATAACATTTTCAGTAACAGTATGTTCTCCAGTCATGTTAAAGTGAAAGTTATGAGTGTTTACTTTTTTCTTGATGGCGGCATGTCTTTGTTCCATGTCCCTCTTCTCTCTGGCGGAGTTTAACACCAGCTGAGTGTGCTGTGAGAGAGACACACAGAGACACAGAGAGAGAGAGACACACACAGAGAGAGAGACACACATAGAGAGAGAGAGACACACAGAGACACAGAGAGAGAGAGAGACACAGAGAGAGAGAGAGACACACACACAGAGAGATAAAAAGATAGAGGACTTATTGATGGGGCACTTGTGAAACAAGGCTACATAATAAAACAAATCAACAATGCCCACTTTCAGGCTCCCTTCTCTCTCCATTTCTCCAGTACTGTTTTCCATTCTGCCTGGCTGCTTACAGATAATCAATAAATGGTTGCCTGCATTGTGGATGTGTAATTTATTGACGTCAATTCAGAGTTGACGAAACCTCCGAAGGAATGGCAGAGGGTGCTGGGATATGAGGGTGAGGACACAGACGGGGAAAGGGAAGAGGGTCAGTGAAGGGAGAGGTGGAAGGGGGCAAGAAAGGTCACTTGAGTGTGGAAAAGAGAGGAGAAAGGGTACGACATGGAGGAAGGACGATGGGAAGGGATGAGAGAGAGAGAGAGAGAGAGAGAGAGAGAGAGAGAGAGAGAGAGAGAGAGAGAGAGAGAGAGAGAGAGAGAGAGAGAGAGAGAGAGAGAGAGGGGGGGGGGGGGGGGGGGAATTACAAGATCGGACGTGTCAGCTTTCAGGTGGAGGTCAAAAGACTGTGTTGGACTTTTTACAATTTCCTGTTAAAGTAGGAAGAGAGGCTGTAGTTTCATCTGATCAGTGAAAGTGACAAACACACACACACACAGCATTGTGTGAAATGTTTCCTGTTAAACAGACACCGCCTCTTTGAAGTTCCTCTGTGTCTTGCTCTCTCCATCTGTCTCTTTCTTTGTCTCTTATTCTGTCTCTTTCATCCCCCACCTCCTCCTCTTATTCCCGTACCTCTTCACTCAGGGTGCGTCGATAGTCGTCCAACTCAGAAAGAGACTCGTGGCCCTGCTGGAAGAACTGGGCCTGGGCCTCCATCAGAGACAGCATCTGACAGGGCAACAGAACCAATCAAAACAGCCGGGCAAGAAGCCAAACATCACAGTGACGCACAATGAGTCATCACACCTCATCGTACACCTTAGGGCCTCAACACCCTAACAACAACACATCCATCTCCCAAGTGCAGAACCTTAGCTCACAAAACTAGCAACTTCATCAAGCGCACAAGAACTTCTGTCAAATTTGGCCACAGCAACTGAGCAAACTCACCGCCATCAAAATGTCCGTCTTTTTCTTGGCCTCGATTACGTTGATCTAGGAGAGACAAGCATCAAGTGAGGGAAACACATTTGTTTTTGTGCCTGCTAGCTATTAGTGACTAGAGCTGGTTATGCTGTGTATTTATAGCTGACAGTCTGTAGGGAAGCCTTGGGGGAAGGCTGTTCTCATTCATAACAGCCCAATCATGTCCCTAAACAGTGTTTCTGTTGCATATTTTATCAACGCCGTTTATTAGGCCCAAGTCTCAAAACAGCAGTTATGCAACAGACTCCAGCAAAAGCTTTACATGGAGCTGATTCCAGACCGTTTTTAGATGAAGCTGTATGGCAAGCAGCTTTCCATTATACACCTTGAATGTGGGTGTCTGTGTTTACGTGTTCCTGACAGGAGAACTCACGGTATGTGTGGATTTAAATGGGACTGTTTAAACGGAGTGGGTTTGCACTGTATGTGTGTAGTTAGCCCCACCCATCTGCCATGAAACCAATCAACCATACTTATTTTTTCACACAGCGACATACAGCTTGGTACAGCAGGGTACCATCAATCACCTCATCCAGCAACAAACTGTATGCTAGCATTGCGTGACGCTACAAGATTCTGTCTATCAAAGTAAAAAAAAAATACATTTTAGTCATTTAGCAGACGCTCTTATCCAGAGCGACTTACAGTAAGTACAGGGACATTGTCATGTTGTGTCCTTGGGCAAGTGCCTTGCCCAAGGACACGGCAAGAATCGAACCGGCAACCTTCTGATTAATAGCCCGATTCCCTAACCACTCAGCCACCTGACTCCTTAAGTAGCGTAGTACAAGGTAGCACACCCCACTGCATGACTGTAGAGCATGGTGGAGTCGTTTAGTACTTTGTGGTATGGTATAGGGTTCACTAGTCTTACTTGGCACATAGCAGTACTAAGTCTAAAACCAGTCCCAGCCTGGTCCCAGTCTGACCTGCAGCACGTAGTCCAGCGCCCCGGAACGGAACGTGCGCCGTGCGTTGAGGAGGGTGTGGCTGGCCTCCTCCACCTCGTGCTGCTTGCCTCGGGGCACCTGAGCGTTCCGGCTCAGCGCCGTCTCCAGACTCTCGCTGCCACGCTCAAACTCCTTCCGCACATCCTTGAAGCGCCGCACATCCCTGGGAGGGGGGTTGACAAGGGGGGGGGGGGGGGGGGGATAGCGGATAAGGGGGGGTGGGAGGAACAAAGGAAAGAGAAGAGAGAAAGGAGAAGTTGGAGAGGAGAGCATTAAACTGCCAGGGAGTGGTCCCACCAGACCAGATGTGTGGCTGAATTAGGTAAGAGGCTGAGACAGGATTAGCTCATGTTGGCCTAAGACAACAAATTGTGCATGAGCCAGATGAATGATCCAAAACAACTCACTCCTTCACAAACGTCTGCAGTTTCAACTTGACCGACTTCTGTGTGTTCTCGATGACCTCCTGCGGGAGGTAGATATATAGGGAGAGAGGAGATTCAATGAAATGGCTCTTTGGACAACAACAAAAAGTCACACACGTGGATAGGAGAGATTTCTTTTGAACGTCTTTTTTGTCAACTTTGCTATGGTGGAAAGATGACGACACGCACCCCTTGGGCTTCCAGGATGACCGACAGCTTCTTGGAGAACTTCTCCAAACACTCCTGAGGAAAAGGTGAGCAAATACATTTCCCCTAATGCTTCATTTCACTCATCGGTTGCTATTCACGGCTATCTCCAACATCAAGGATGAGCATCTTATCAGAGAAGAAACATCCTTCATTTGTTTAGACCACTGCTGAATGAACAAGACTGTCTCGACAAGAACAAGGAATGTGTCTGAATCTTTTTTTTCTTTAATTGAAAACTGAAAAAAAGGCGTCAATGAGAAGCACGCATGGGAAATGATGGCTACGACTAAGCAGTTTGATGACATCCCTGACTGATCCCAAATCAGTTGACAGCCCGGTGAACCTGTGAACTCACCTTCATGGAGTCATCGTCTGAACAGTTGTGTCCTAGCTCCTTGAGACCCGTGACAAAGCTCTTGCTGGTCTGGCAGTAGGCCTTGCCAGCTTCTAGCATGGAGTGGCATTGTTTCACCAGCTACACACAGACACACACACACGTGCCACAATGCAGAGACACGCACATGCACAGCCCCAATTGTACGTGCATAAACACATACGCATACACAGAGACACGTTTGCACACAAATACACACACACACACACATACACACACAAACACACACAGGATACAAACATCTCAGCTGAGCGAGAGGCACACAGTCTGCTTGGCATAACATGAAGTACTATCATCATCATCGATGCAGTGATTAATAAACTATAGTGATGAATACCAAGAGCAAGGATATCATGTGCTCTTTGGGAATATAATATACATACTATTTATAATAAATATACATTATATAAGGGCTACTTCATTAACAAGCATATTCTATTGTGTGAGATAACAATTGACTGAAACGATAGCAGGTGCCATTTAAGGGGAATTAAGTATCAAAAGAACAATGTGTGGGTGAGTCGTGTTAGTTTGGTTACAATTGGGTAGGGAAGCAAAAATATACACCATTTCCCCTCAGATCAGGTAAAATGCCACAAACTAGCTCTCACTTCATATTAGCACATTCTTTAGAGGTCAGATGCGTGTGTGTGTGTGTGTGACATTCTCACCTTGTCTAACCGTGTCTCTAGTTCACTCACATCTCCCTCAACCACTTCTATAGCAGCCCTGGAACAAAAACACAAATGCACACCAACAGATAAACACAAACACACATCAGGAACTGTGGGGTGCAAGTCTCTGACTCAGTATCTCTCCTCTGTCTTTCTCGCATCAACGGCTCTCGCTTGTGGTTTCCGCTACCTTAGACACCACCAGAGATGTAGACACAGAAACGGCAGAAAGGAAGACATGAGAGAAAGGAGAGAGATAGAGGGGAGAGAGAGGTATAGAGACAGTGTATCTGAGAGACAGATGCATATATAGGAGAGGGAGAGAGAAAGACACAGAGAGAAAGACACAGAGAGAAAGACACAGAGAGAGAGAGAGAGAGAGAGAGAGAGAGAGAGAGAGAGAGATGGAAAGAGAGGGAGTGAGAACAGACAGTGTCTGTTTATGTGGCCTGGTAGAGGAGAAACAGAAGATCCAGGGCTGGGTCAGTTCAGGATCATTCATATTGAAATGGGCCTGACCCAACGTGACAGGAGTGTTAAAACTGAACCACTCGTCTCTGCAGGAACGGGTCTAAAGGAAGGGAAGAAAGATAGAGACAGAGAGAAACAGAGAGAGAGAGAGAGAACAAGAGAGAGAGAGAGAGAGAGAGAGGGAGAGAGAGACCAAGAGACAGAGAGAGACCAAAAGAGAGAGAGAGAGAGAGAGAGAGAGAGGGGGGGGGGGGGTAGAGTGGAGAGAGAGAAGAACACGTGTTCTTGGTAAAGGCCACTGAATTAAATTAAAAGAGAGAGAGGAAAGAAAGAAAACCCTGAAAAGGCCAAAGAAAGTATTGTTGAAGAATTGAAAAAGGCCTGTGTCATTAGGAAGACACATCATATTCATTACTCTGAAAGACAGTACAGCTGAATGTGTGTTTGTTAATGTGGGGTTTGAGTGTGCATGTGTAGGTTTGCATCAGTGAGTGAGAAACCTTACGTTTCTGTGGCCATTGAGACCTAGAAAAACGCACTTCCTGTCCCTGTTTATCATCTTACTATCTCTTGACTGACTTCCTGTTCCTCTGTGCGGACGACATAACCCGCCTCCTCCCCCGGCAACCTAGCAACGGGAGGCAACGGTTTGAGGCTGTGCGGGAGTCTGTTTAAGGTCCTTACGGTTTATATTAACTGTCACTCTTCTCTCTTCATTCAATGTGCTTCCTCTCGAAAATCTCTCTTTCCTCTCTGCCTCCTTCTGTTTGTAAGCATAAACTCCTCCGTTCTGGACACAGAGTTTGGCCTACTTCTGCTCCACCCTCCTCCCCCATTCTTTCTACCCTCCGTTCTCGGTCAAGACACCTCACCACTGCAGCATGCTCCACTGCCACAAGTCAAACTTTCCGTCACCGTGTGGGCCTCGTAAATGGGGGTGGGGGGGGGGGGGGAGAGAGAGAAATAAAGAGAGAGAAAGAGAGTAAAGGGAGAGTACACTTCATTTACCATGCCATGTAACTCCTTGTGAACGGCATGCCAACAAACTATGGAGGCACACCCAAGGCATCAAACCCATTTTATTAGCCACACTAAAAACCAACTGGAAACGCAATTCTCCTTTGATATACTATGTGCTGGGCTCCTTTTTATGTTCAACATACTTTCATTATAGCAGTTAAGGCGGAATTAACCTGACCTTCAAGTAAAAAAGCTGTATCTGCATGAAACAAAGGTGATCACATTTTTGTGAGATAGTAACAACAACCTGTATTTGATACAAAATACAGTCCCATTCATAAGTATGAGTGGGTGTCAGTAATGTCATTCTGCTGCTATAGGCCTGAGGAGCCCACTGCCATGAACAGTAATTTTATGGCAGTAAAATGGAATACATCCAATACACTTGGCTTTGTCACGTGAACTACCTGTTCAGGCTGTACTCTTCACAGTACTTCACAGAACTTCTCTGAGCAGGCTTGAAAAGATAATAGTCCAGAATGTTCACATCATAATAGTATGTAATAAATTATCTTCTAATTTAGACATTCTCATATTGGTATTAGCGTAAGACAATGATTATTTGGTTAATAGCTTACCTGAAGCGCGGAGAGTCTTTCAGACACTCTTCAAAGTCCAGTTTTACAGTCATTTTTCAGCAAGTTTGCCACTGATTTCACCAATAACTCAACTATTTCACGTTCAATACTGAACGTGACATGGAAGACAGGGCTTGATCTTCTGATGTCTTTTTGAATGTCTTACGTTAACATGTTCTATGACCTTTAGATTACACCAATTATATTCTTAATTCTTCATATCCAACATGCCTCACAACTTTGTTGCCCAGGCGAAATACGTTTCAGACTGGATATCTTGTTCTGATAAATAGAGGACTACGGTCTGGATGTCTATTGACATAAATACAAGCAGTGCATGTTACACTTATATTATTTTTAACGCACGTGCATACATACTTTGTTTCACAAACAAATGTCGCAAAAGTGTCCACTAAAAGATTGCCGCCAGGCTATTTCCTTGTAAAATAATTAATCCAACAAAAACACGAAGACGACAACGCTAACGATCAAACGATCTGTATCATCTCCCTAGAGGACCCCCGGGGTGCCGAAGTTGACACTGAAACGATTTTCTCTTTCCGATCGCTGTTTCTCTTGCTGCTCGGGTCCTTCCTACTCTCACTATTTCCGGGTGTGCTTGGTCCCTATGCTCTCATGGCAAAAGCGAGCCAGCTCGCGGGGGAGTTTACCTAACCTTCTTGAATTTGACAGTTTTCTTTTGGAGGCGGGTCTGTAGAAGTGGACTGTGTGGTAGAATACTGTTCTGTGGTAGGGTGAGAAGTAGCCTACTTCTCATAGTATATTTCGGGATTCGTTACATAACGAAGTCCAATTTATTTAGGATGATATCGACTCAATATGTATTCCCAAATGAATGAGTTTAAGGTTGATATTGCTTGTTCTATGTCCACATACCAAAGGTTTGTTGATATTGCAACGCTCTAATTATGGTGTTATGGGTGTGTAATCAAGTTTAGCAACCTCCTTAAACCCATAAACTGACGCTTGAATGTCCCCCCCCCCCCCCCCCCCACACACACACACACACACACACACACTAACCTTCTCCTTCAAGTCTAGTATAAATTGCACACTAAAGTTACATAAACCTTGAAATTTCAAAATAGCTGAACACCAGCTTTATCGCAGCATGCAGTGCTATGTAACCAGATCTGCCCGCCTTCCTCAGCTCGTCTGCGGTCGAGTGTCCTAGAAACAGCTGTAATTACAGCGGCTAAAGGACTCTCTCCGTCATTTATGTCTTATGCAAATGCACAGGCATGCACACGGGCTGCAATCAGAGCATATACACACACACAGACAAGTACATTCCTTCTATCCGTTCTTGTCACAAACACTCACACAGCTGTCATCATAATACAAAGTAATTTGTCACATTGTCACAGAGAAGGCTAACTAATGTTTGAGCATTTTTGAAAAGCTAAATGGACAGCACAAACCGCCGGTTATACAATTTTTTGTAAATCACATCCATAACCAAGTAAACTCTTGCATTTTCAAATGACAAGTGAGTTACACAAGATTTTGGAGGACATGGTTCGAAACGCCTAGATATGACAGGGTACATAGCACTCCCTTGTGACCAAAATTCGTCACTGCAGATCACGCACTAGAGTGCAAACGTAAATCTCTACAGAGAAACAAGTGTTTTGGTTCTTACGTTGGATTTATTTTGCGTAACAGATGTGTCATGTTTGACTTGACCAATGCCAGAGCGTATTGTTAGGGAATCGTCAAGCAACATAATTGTATGCTATATCGTTTTGTTTATTACAGTTTTATACAACGTGCAACGGGGTATAGCCTATGATAGTGTAGCATCATATTATTAGATTAATGCAATACGGAGTTGAAAGACAGAAACAGGAAACAAAAAATTTTCTTGAAGGACGTCATTCAAGGGGCGTAATGTACTTTCCCATGACAGTGGTTACAATGTGTTGTGTTGCCGGGTGACAATAAAAATAAATGACAATCAAATGTAACAATAAATTATAATAAACAATATCAAGTCTCTTAATCAATCTAACCTTCTATGTTAGACTTGTTCACTTTTTCTAGGCAAACATTTTGGACTATATTTGTTGTGCTAAGTGTCTCTGTACTTTAGTTGACTGGCCTCTGGGTTCCAAATATCTGTCAACCTTCCAAAGCGCCGCGTCTTCTTAGAAGGACAGGCGCGAGCGCAATAATATGCCAACGGGGGTGTGCGTATGGTGAGCAGAGTGGAGCAGACGGATAGATATTCACTCAGACCGAGAGACAGATTTTGCCACTCCGAAGAGCAAAGACTACTAGCAATGAAAAAACAGGCTAAATAACGACCTAGTTCAACTTTGCAGATCATTTGTTGTCCTCTCTCCCACATTTTCTACGACAACAGCGGATGCATGTTGTAGTAGGCTATCATATCGATCTCAATTCGCGTGAGCGCAAGCCGCATAATCTTTTTCATAATGCGGGCGTGAGGGAGAGTAAACGTAGAACTAGGTAGGATAGCGGGAAGGGCTAGTGGTAAGCGGCTCACAGCCTTTACGAGCCGCAGGCTATAGTCTCCGCTAGACCGACCAAGAGGCGAAGAGGAGGGAAGTGGGCCGAGATACCAGTCAGAATGTCGAACCGAAAACACCGGGACAACCAAGAGATATGCGCCCGCAAGGTACGCGAACTCGCCCAAGCTGGAGTAAACAAACACTGCTTCGAGTGCAGCCAACCCGGGGTGACATACATCGATATCACCGTGGGCTGCTTCGTGTGCACGTCGTGCTCTGGAATGTTGTAAGTACATGAATACACATTGGAGAGGGGGGGGGGGGGGGGGGAATCAATATCTAAAATAGCCTGATAGTGTAGTCTGCCTTATTGGTTAGGCTACTATTGGGTCGAAAAGGTTATCATGATAGCCTAGCGTTATATTGTCATTATCATATGCTTATAAGCGTAACTGCAGATATTTACCATTCTAGATGCAACCATCTGTACATTTCAGTAGCGTAATTGTCAAAACGTTTTATATGGGCCATACTCAGGCAAGTGTAAAGCAGCAGGCAATGCGCAAAAAAATATTTTATGCAGGGTGTCTTCCTTCCTTCCTTTCATACATGTGTACTTCCTATCGAGAGTTCATAATTAGACTACTTTGTCATTTACAGGCGTGCCCGTTAATCGCGCTTGAGTTACGTTTCATTTCGTCATGGTCCAAGGTTTGGCGTTTCCTAGGCTATCCCGTACCGTAGCCCCTCCGCATGCAGAGCATAGCCTAGTCCAAGAGATTATAGGCCTATGCCATGCTACACTGGTCATTTCATAATAGCTTTCAGACGCCTGGTTTCAGATAAGAAGATTTCCTCACAGTCTCGCGCATTCTTTCACATTGAATAGTTAAGCACCGAAGAAAGAAACATGCATCCTAGAACACCCATGTTGTAAACTGTAGCCTAATACGTAATTATTCCGCACTGCTTGTTTTCACTGCAACCGCCTATTTCACCTTCCTGAACACCTGTCACAATCACCATGTGCATCCCCCCCCCCCCCCTTCTATCTGCTTTATTTTTTGTGTGATTTATCAGCATTAGAAGCACAAGGAATCTGGAATGCTCTCACTTGCGTGCACATGTTCCATTTCTTTTGATCTATTTCTCTCCCCATTTCTTTCTTCCTCAGGCGAGGACTCAACCCTCCCCATAGAGTGAAGTCTATCTCCATGACAACCTTCTCCCAACAGGAAGTGGAGTTTCTGCAAAACCATGGCAACGAGGTGAGTGGCAGATGAGCTGCATCTATTACCCACGGGGTCAGGTGGGCACGAGGGCGGGACTTGGGCTTGCCCCAGTATATTATTTCTCCATACACCTAGATCAAAAACCTCACCTTGATCATTCGACAATCTAATGGTCAAGTATATTTGAAAATATTCCTCTCACAATGAATTGGAAGAATAAAGATGAATGATAGTATTACAGTGGTATTAATAGTCTTATCATAAATTATATATGATCCTTAGTGGGCTGAGGCTAGGGAAGATATTTAGGTCGTATCTACAGTGTAGATTCATCAGTGTCTCGAGGTTATGGCAGGAGTATTATATCATACTCCTACATACTGTTCCTACCCATCCAGATGGGCTCTTCTGCAGAAAAGGTCCTATCTTTTCAGGGTTAGTAACTGCTGTGTCCCTTGTCTCGACCAGTCAGACCAGTCGAGCTCCTCTGCAAGACTGAACCAGAGCAAACTCTATAGCACATCCAGCAACTAAGCTGCACAGTATTTGGGTATGTGTGCGAGAGTATGTGCTGCTCTGAAAGATTCTTGCAAGATCATGTTAAACAGCTGCAGTACTGCAGATACATTTGGTATTCAGTGATGTGTGCATGTGATGATTCACATGTGAATATCTGATCAGGAAATGTGAGTCAAACGTATAAACTAGTGTGAGGGGAGGAAGAGATGTGTGTTATTCAACACCTTCATCATGACTTGGAATGTATGCCGAACATGATGGTGGCGGTGAATGTTAGATATTCATTTCAATCACTTGTACTGCCAAAATTTGGCATTTCTCCAGGGATGGTTTGACATTGTTATCTTGTGTGTGTGTGTGTGCGTGTGTGTATGGGTTGGTACACCCTTGTGTGTGTGTGTGTGTATGGGTTGGTACACCCTTGTGTGTGTGTGTGTGTGTGTGTGTGTGTGTGTATGGGTTGGTACACCCTTGTGTGTGTGTGTGTGTATGGGTTGGTACACCCTTGTGTGTGTGTGTGTGTGTGTGTATGGGTTGGTACACCCTTGTGTGTGTGTGTGTGTGTGTGTGCGTGTGTGTGTGTGTGTGTGTGTGTGTGTGTGTGTGTGTGTAGGTTGGCAGGAGGACTTGGCTGTGTGCGTTTGATCCAAAGACAGACGGGTGCTTTGACACAAGAGACACCCAGAAACTGAAAGAGTTCCTTCAAGACAAATATGAGAAGAAGAAATGGTAAATGCTGAGAAAACACAGTACTAGATCTACACACAGATCATTATTTACAGTATTGTATACTTATTTAGTGCGCTAAAATGACTGTAAAACGTGGATGGTGAAAATGTTGATCACATTCCATTATATTCCATTATAATTCCAGATAATTTGAGTGTCTTTTTTTAATTCTTTTTTTAGGCATTTTTCCAAGAGTAAGAATTGTAGGGAAGTGGAGGGTCCCTGGGCCTCGGGGGTCCAGGTATTGCCTCCAGCCCAGGGACCCCTGCCTGCTCAGGCCCCCTCCCACTCCATGCCCCCCACCGCAAGACCCACACGGACACTGGTGAGAGACTGTAACTGGGGGAGAGAGAGGGCGAGAGAGAGAGATGCTTTTGGCCTAGAGACTATCTTAGGAAGAGGGGTGGGAAAGAGGGGGAGCGTTGGAGAAGTGAGAAAGATCATTTCTGACAAAAAGGCAGATTGGATTGAACTGAGAGAGACTTAAAGGTAGAAAGGTGGGAAGAAAGAGAGTCAGAGACAGACGGGCAAGTCATAACAACCTCGAGCCAGGAGGGCGAGAGAGAAAGAGACTGAAGAGAAAGATCAAAAAGAGAGAGAGGGAGTGATCTCAGAGAGAGATAGAGAGAGGGAGATAGCTCAGGGTTAGAGAGACCAAAGACAGAGAGCGCTCAGAGAGTTAACCCAAGCGGTGGTGTACTAAAGACAAGAGGCAGGTGACCAGATAAAGAGCCCCAGGAAGTTCTGCCATCAAAGCTACATTGGTGTCAATAATAGATGGGAGCTCAGCGGAGGCCCACAGTGTGACTGGTTCTCCCTCTGTCGCCCACCCTACAACCCCCTCCCACACCCCCTCACCACACCACACCCCACCCCCCTCTCCTCTCCCTCTCCTCAGTCCCAGTCCCAGTCCCAGATCTCCTCCTGGGACCGGGCGCCCCTCGCCGTGTCCCCCGCCGATATGAGGACCGATGTCTTCACCGCTCGGCCCTCGCGATCCCAGAGCTTCAGAGACCCCCCAATGAAAGGTGATGACTCCGCCCCAAGGATTGGGGGAGAGAGGGGGCTGTTGAACAGAGACGGGGGTGTCATGCCTGAAGCAATATTTGTATTTACTGTGTTCACAATCTTTGTCTATCTCGCTCTCTCTCACCTTTCGTCTCTTTCTCTTCTTCTCCCTTACCGAATCTCTTTATATCTCCATTTTCTCTCTCTCTCTCAGATCCTCTTCTTTGTGGAATAGAGAGACAGCGTCCAGGGTCTCTCTCCTCCGCCATGGGAGCCCAAAGTCACACCCCTTCATTTCCCGCCCTCCCCAGACCCTCAGGTACCTTTTTATTCCCCATCAGAGCCACGATCAATTGAACATCCTGTTGTCCTTGCTTGTCTCCACAACGACATGTTTTCATCTTCCCTCCCCCCCTCCCCCATCCTCAACCCCAAACTTTATCTCTCTCTCTCTATCAATCCTTATCTCGTTTATCCTTCAGCCAGTAGCACTTTCAAAAACAGCTTCACTTTAGGTAAGCCACCAACCGAAATACTGATTTTGAATGAAAACTGGATGGCTGTTATGAAGTGCTTCATAACAAAACAATATTTGAAGGCTGTATTACATTATTTATAAATACGGAGATAAATGAGGAGCATCTTTCAGTAGAAATATGGTAGACTACAGTGGTGGAATAGAATTTCATAGTTCTACTCTATCATAATAATAGTTAGCATTATTTTCAGGCCTTCCTATGCTGATGGCTAGCTAAACAGTGCTAAGCAAGCAGTTCTTCTTAGGGTTGATATTTCCTCTTCATCAGTTAGCTTCAAACTTCAAAGACCCAGATCTGAGGAGTGGCCAAGTCAAGGACAGAGAGAGAGAGGCCGACCGTATCCCCAGAGAATAAAGAACAAGTTTTGAAGTTGAATGCTATTTTTAAAGGAATATCCAGTAACCCAGCCAAAACAAGCCCTGTGATATTTCACTCTGTTGTTGAACATTACTGTGCTAGCCAGTAGTACTATGTAGGTCACTTAATCACAACCATTAACATTCCAGTGAAAAGTATTCTAGGAAGTATGCAGTGATGCTGCTCTGATTGTCCAGGACAAACTTTATCTAGGATATGTGTAACAGATCTACTTTAAGCTGTCTTGATCTTCTACACAGTCAATTCCTGTGAGAATCTGATGGCATGCAATGTGGCTAATGGGGGTGCAGTTGACCGTTTATTTTTAGGAGTATGTGTTCACAACATGATAAAAACGTCCTGCATACTGCCATCCCCTTTGTTATAACGTATTCTGAAAAAGACAAGCAGGAGCCAGGGGTCCAAATCCACAGACGTAGGTTCAGGAGCGAACTGTTGGAATATGTCTACCAGTGTTAGGAGAGCATGGAAACGTCCCCAACAATGATTAGGGGCAATGCAAGGAAAGTGTTCATGTTTGTCCCCACCAGTGTTCAAACCGAACCTAGACTCCCTTGTCCAGGTCACTCAAGGGTCTTAAGACGGCCATCTTTGTTTTGGTCAACAGCAAGTCGTACGGTGTCTGCCTCGGGTGGCTCGGCACCCTTCAGGGCCTTCCCCAAGTCTCTGAGTGTGGACTTTGGGGGTCTCGGCCAGCAGCACGGTGCCCTCAGTGTGCCCCCCCAGGCCCCCAACTCAAACCCCCAGGACAGGTATGCGGCGCTGTCTCAGCTAGAGGGGGTCTTCTCTGACGCTTCTCCCGGCACTGGTAAGGGTAATGAAAAAGAGTGTACGTGTGTGTGCATGCGTCAGTGTCAGGGTGCCATGTTTGTGTAGTGGGGAGAGAGCGAGAAAGAGAGGGGGGGGAGCTAAGAGGGAGAAACGGGTATGTGCTCATTGATGTTGCATAACGTCCTTACTCTAAATGCCAAGGCTTTTAGCAAGTGAATTATCCCCATTGTGTGGTCTGCTCTTGCCGTACCACACAACTGTGTTGCCACAGAAAGACTTTGAAATAAAATATAATGCATTGTTGTGTTTCATATATTATATTAAGAAGTATTATATATGAAAAGTATTAAACATTGACGTTCACAGCAAAGTGTGAAATACATGTAGGAAAAGATCACTTGCGCATGATTGAAACTGCTTCAGGGATTTCTTCATGCTTCGTTGCGTTCTATCCTGCAAACTATCATCGAGGTATTGATTTGATTTCATAGACCTTGGCTTAGATTAATAGTATGCTTAACTATCAGATGAAGTATTTCCCCAAAGTGTTTAATGTGAACTCTAATGATGTGCACACCTTTAAGAAACATTGAAAACTTTGAACCCTATTTCTCAAAACAACACAGTTGCACTTGATCCCTGAACTTACGTTGTGATTTTCTAGCGCCACCCGGTGGATTGCCGCAGTACAGCACCCTGTTTGGAAACAGGCTGTCTTCTAGCTCAACCCCTGCCAGGTAATTTCAGTTCTGTAAATTTTTTTTTTTGTCTCAGCCAATGTAAAATATTTAGTTGAAATGTCAATTTAATGTATTGTGCCATAAACAAAAGTTATTTTTTTTAATCCTCCACCTAAGCTCTCCAGGGGTAGAGACTGCCTCCAACTCCCAAACATTTGCAAGTAGGTACTTTCTTTATATCAATATTTTGAATGTTGACTGTCTGCTATTTTCACTTCCTTTCAATCATCAAAACATTCAACACATTCAAATAAAGTATGAATCAGTGACTAACACAATATGTTTGAGCACCGACAAAATGGTCAATGAGTCATTGCCCCTAGTCATGAATGTATCCTAACCGACTCACTTGTCTTTTTGTCCACCCCTCTGTTTCCCTGCGTCCCTCTCTGAGTCTCAGATTTCCCCAACCCATTCAGCTCCGGCTCTGGCTCCACTTCCCAGCCTGCTCTCTCCCCCAGTAACCCCTTCAACAACACCTCGGGAGGTGAGATGGGCTCAGTCTCAATACTCTGGAGAGGCCCCCCTCTCCCAGCTCGTCTCTTCGCATATTGAGATGCACCCCGTCGTTTGCTTCATTTGGATTGGTGGCTAAAATGAACTATTTGCTTATCCTGTGTGTAACACAACACCCTGCATCTTGTGATTCTATAGGTGACGCTGGGGTGTTCACCTCCTCAGTGTTCCTCCCCTCGGCTACTTTTCCCTCTCCCGCATCCCAGAATGCATTTCCCCATGAGCAGACCAGCAACCAGGAAGCCAATGGTACAAAACATCTATCGAATTTACTATTTGTATTCAACTGCATTTCTCTTTTGCGATCCATACAAATTGTGTACCGCAGGCAATTTCCTACAATACACAAGTAACCCATGCCAGAACGTGAGCACAGATCTAGCCATTTTGCCTGCAGTTTATGAAGAGTATATCGAGTTGCCAAGAAGCGCATGGCAGTGCCGTTGTGTTCTGCAGCTGCCTCCATGGCATGTCAGCCGTATGTGTTTTGGCCAAGTATCAAATGAACGCAGTCTGACAGTCTCTAGAGCACCAGCTCCTAGTTCTAATAATTCACTTTCACAGCAACCCCCCAGACCTCCAGAGTACCAATTCACACAGGCAATACACATTCAGTTCTTCTTACAGTATGCTGCCAATGTTGCTGTTTGGTCACAAACACAGAGTAGCAGTCCTCACATTGTTCAATTGGTGCTTGTGTCTGACATATCTCTCTTTGGGGCCGTGTGTGTGTTTCGGTACTTGCAGGTTTTGCCTCATTCCCTGCCCCCGAATCTCAGCCCAAAGTTCCTCGTCCAATGTCAGTGAACCCCTTCACGGTGAGTGCCCCCTCACTTCAGACCCCCAACAGCAACAAGATGCTCCTCTGCAGCACTTGAGGAAATGGTTTGGAACGGCATCAAACGAACGGCTCAATGCAAGAGGAAGTGATGGTTATTCAAGAGTTCCCATTTTGCCAGAATGGTAGCTGGTGTGTAGTAACTCTGCCCCCCCCCCCCCTCTCTCTCTCTCTCCTTCTCTCAGGGGAATGTTTACCCCAGCAGAGGAACCTCACGAAATCCTTTCATCTGATACGGGTGCCCGTGGGCCTCTCAACCCACCCACCTCTGGGAACAGGGGGACGGGGGGGATGGGGGGGGGGGGCGGGCGGCGTGGAGATGAAGGGTGAACTTGAGGCTGCTGCCATTTCAATGCCTCTCCATTCTTTTCACTCTCAGTGAGAGGTCTAGTATTCAAGCAGACCCCCTGTGTGTCCTGTGTTCACGTGTCCGTGTGTTTCTGTGTGTGTGCGTGCGCGTGTGGAGAGAATGCGCGTCGCATTAAATGTGCATACAGTGTCCGACTTGTGTGTGTCTGTATAAGAGAGAGGATGCGTGCGTGTCCATCGGTGTTTTTTTTTCGCGACGCATAAATCCAAGGTGTTTGTTTAATAATACTCAGAACCTACCTTCAGGGCTCTGTCTGGGTCATGGCCTCCGGATGTGTGTGTGTGTGTGTTCACCACCTCGACCAGAGAAACAGACATTCACACCCATTGCTGCTTCCTGCTCCCATCTCCTGCTTCTGTGCAACAACCTGCCTATCAGTTACATTGTACTGTATGTCAGCAGTTTTTTTAAGTCTCAGATAATAAGGTACCCAAACCCGCCAAACACTACCGATTAGCCAGTTAGAAAAAGGAGATTTGCAGCTGAGTAGTCAGTTAACGAGCCATGAGAGGTTCTTAGTGACGGTTATGCCAGCCTTAATAACCTCCTAATGCATGTGAATAGGAGACCATAACAAGACAGGCTTCTACCAACATGTACTGTGGGTGTGTGAACATGTGGGACATATGTGTTTTGTTCTAATGTCGGGTTTCGGTTAGGAGAATAATTTGTATTACAGTCTCAGGCTGCATGCGCTTGGAGGGCTACAGAAGATGCTATTGAATGTAAAAGCAATTTTAAAAATGTATATTTCATCTCTTCATGCAATGGACCAAATGTTTCTTGTTGTGTTGGGTGACATGGAGGTGCAATACTTTTTTGTTTCATGAGCAAAAAAAAAGATCCATTTAAGTCTTTGTAATGAGAAGGATTCATGTTCATAAAATCAATTTGTTGCTTCTTTACAGTCTTCAGTCTATGAATTCATTAGAGGCGAAAGCTGTGTGCAAGCATCTGTGTGTATGCAGAAGCTGTCCAGTAGCGTAATGACGTTTATTAACCGGCAGATGACGCATGCGTACAATAATTTTTGACCTTGTGCAGAAGGTTACATATCATATTGCATAATCCGTCACAAAGACAGACAAAAGTACATTTTGAGATATTTTCTTAATACGTGCCTCACAATAATAATAACAACAATAAGTCAGATATTATATGTATTTGTACACTGGAATGTGTTGAATGCATTTTTGACCTTGGGTTAAATATTGATCATATGAAAATGTATCAAAGCCTGTTGTTTCTCTCGTAAACCAATTAAATCCATCACTCCTGCATGGGCATCTTAAAATAGTACAACTGTCAATTAAATCGGGACAGCCAAATTGCCAGTCCTTTATGAGTACTGGCAGGATGACATGTGAGGTTTCAAACTTCAAATAAACTTGTCAAAACAGAAAATCGACAGCAATCGCCATAACTTGCACAATATTGACTACAAGCGATGCGACTGGGTTCATAAGAACCAAACGGCAAATGAAATTCGATTCCCATTCCGCACTAGTTTCAAACGAGCCTCACTCTCACTCCTCCTCTCACTACGGGCTGGCTTGACTGACAGTTTACCACAGTAGCTCCACGCAAGGGGTGGGGGGCAGTGGAGGGAGAAGTCGGCACTGTGCAATACAGTAAATAAGATTAAAGTACTGAGCCTCGAAATAGTAGTAGCAGACTGTTTCGTGCAGACGTTGCCTCATGTGCTCAGGCTTGAAAACTCGTGGAGAGACCGTCTAAATTGGAGCTACACTCTACAGTCAGAGCGACAGCTAGCTAGCTACTATTTTCTTTCTGAAGATTGTGCTGGACCTCTCTCCCTTGCATGCATGTGTCTAAGGGAGGGAGGGAAGCGTGATTGAGGATGATTTGAATTGCCCTGCTCCCTTGTTGAAATATTTTACAGTGTATAAGATAAGTTTACATTTTACCGGGCAAACAAGACAACTCTTGTGCCATGGAGAGCCAAGCAACCGAACCGCAGAATTACGAGGACGTTCGGAAGAGCGGCTACCTACGAAAACAGAAATCCATGCACCGGCGATACTTTGTGCTCCGGACGGCCTCAGAACGGGGCCCGGCCCGGCTCGAGTACTATGAGAGCGAGAAGAAATTCCGTGGAAAGGCACCCATTCCTAAAAAAGCCCTGGTACTTGAAACGTGCTTCAACATCAACAAACGGGCTGATTCGAAAAATAAGCACATGATAGTGCTGTACACGCGGGCGGAGAGCTTTGCCGTTGCTGCAGAGAACGACACTGATCAGGACGAATGGTACCAGGCCATGGTGGATTTGCAGTGCAAAAGTAAGTCAGCCAAACTAGCCTGCCTGCATGAGTACTCGAGCCCCATATGCTTAGGATCCGCGGTGCGGTGTCGTGTGAGTGAACGTGGCAGGAGTGCTGCACTAACTGCAAATTGCTGTGGATCAATTCAAGTACTCGTTTGTGTTGATTCTACTTTCCATTAACGTAATATTCTAGAGTTCCAGATTATGAAATACACCTATTTGTTTTACAATGACTTCACCTTTATGTCACCCTCGTTTGCATCACAAAGCGACACGCTGTTTTGCAAATATCGGGTTAATGTTGTACGACACTAAGCATTTGGGGCTTTCGGCACCAGCAATCCATTCTACAACTCACTTTATTGCTCGCACCGTCTACAGCATTAGCAAGTTGCGTAGGAAATGCATGCAAACGAATGTTTTTAACGCAAAGCTCCGTGAAAGCACCGTTTAAATGCAGGGCAAACAAAATATGTACAATCTTATCGAGTTGGAAGGTCCACATGAGCGGCAACACCCTGGTAACACGCCGTAGCCCCCTATCGTGCTCCTCTCACTTCTCAAGTGAAACAAATACATGCCAAATAGTTGGTGGTTTTGCACTGGGGCTTTAAAGAACCATCCTGTTCATTGGTGACAAATTGTGCCCCTCTCCCCCTTCATTCCATTAAATCAGGACATTGCCCAAACACATCCAAATGTCTCTGTCCTGTCTCTCCTTGTTGACTTTGTATGTTCTCCTTTTTTTCTGCTGACAAATCATTATTAGGTTAGGCATTGATCACATACAGGGAAAGAACAATCAACGGTGCCAGAGAACAAGTTAAGACCTGGCTAAAGTCAAGAACAATTTCTGGGCACAGGGAGAAATAGGACTAATGGATTGGATAATATACTGCTCTACAATTGTCATCTCTTTGAGCATAGTCTGCTGGTTGTGGATGTTGCACAAACTATGAAACCCTATATTGTACATTTCAAAATATCAGATGTTGTGTAAAACGTTGTGCAAACATAACCGAAGGAGCAACCAATAGCTGTGGCCATACCCACTAATCACCAGATTTCCCTGAGTGTTTCTAAACCAAGGGACAGCCTATGTGACCACATGACGCAATCTTGGCAAACCTAGTTACGGGTTCAAGGTACTCGCACCTGACCTGACAGACTTGTTACATAAAAGTGCTGATTGTGGGCCGCATTTAAAACCAGGGAGGGAGAGCAAGACAAAGCCGCCGTCATCCTTGAAGAGTTGATGTGTGTCAGTCCTCATCCACAGCTGCCAACAGTGGACGAGAGTCTGCAGCTGCTCCGGGGGGGAGGGGGGGGGTCAGATGGCTGAGCGGTTAGGGAATCGGGCTATTAATCAGAAGGTTGCCGGTTCGATTCCAGCCCGTGAAAATGACGCTGTGTCCTTGGGCAAGGCACTTCATCCTACTTGCCTCGGGGAGAATGTCCCTGTACTTACTGTAAGTCGCTCTGGATAAGAGTGTCTGCTGACTGTAAATGCACTGACATGGCATAGGCTGTTACTTACCCAAATTAGGAATATTCAATGCTGAACATTTCGGAAGCTTTCTATCTGTGATTTGAGGATAACTTCCACCCTTCTTAAGCCAGGCCCTGGAGGAAAGAAGATTTAAGCTGACAAAGAACACTGTTTATATTTTAAACCAACAGATTAATTTGTAAAAGATGAAACAATATTTTCAAAGTTCAGATTTTGGGGGAGTACAGGGAGGGTAGGGAGAACCAGTTTTGGGCCGTAAACCAATCTCCAGAGCTGACTAAGTCAACAATGCTGTGTCTGCTGTTCGTCTGGTTAAACAGTTTTTACATCTGTCTTTGTTATGTTGTCTGATGTTAAACTGTCCATAGGTTTGTTTGAAGCACTATTGAATGACAGTATAATCTCCTGCTTTCTCCAGATCCCATCATCCTTTGATGCTGGTTCAGGGTTCGAGTGTGGTTCTCTAGACGATGGTCTGGAGTTACTTTTTCAACCAGTAGCATGCATTTTCTCACAGCCCATATTGTTGTGTTCCTCTGACATACAATTTGCATGTGTCTTGTGAAATTGTGCGCCTCATCTTGAAAAATCTGAAGTGTAGCCAAACATTTGATTTACAACAGTTCGGTGAAACATATATCTCTTCCTCCATGATATGTGACTGGCCTGGATAAGGCTCCAGCTCACGAGAATTTGCCACTGAGCACATACACAGCGAGGCTGAGAACCCCCTTGAGAAGGTTTAGAGAGACGGAATAAATCCAAAACTTTCGGTCACAAGATTATTGGTCACATTTTGAAATAATAAAGGCATAGGGCCTCTACTGACTATTATATATATACATATATTCGATTGTAAGTTCATCCCTAATTTTATCCGGTGCTCACTTTTTTTTTATGGGGGCAATTGCACCGTGAACTTTTATGCCGGTGCATCGATGCGAATCAGTGATTCCTAGCATCCCTAACACACACACGCACACACAGATACACCTTTGCATATCCCTTGTGTTATCTTCGGGTCATTCTGACCCATCAGTCATTGTGACCCACCGTCGTATTGTGACAACTTTACCACATACAAAAACAAAGTGAAGCATTTTCTTTTAACCGTTGGGCTGTCTCAGACCCCCCACATTGCAAAGGTTAAAATATTTTTTTTATTTGTTTTTGTATTGGGTAAAATTGGGTAAACACAACGATGGTTCGTTATGAACCTTTGGGTCATGTGACCCGAAGGCAGCACGAGGGTTAAAACACTGGGATTGTGTCCATCACAACGCATGTGAATACCCTCCCACACTCTGACAGCATAGGAACATATCTATGGGTGGAGCCTGGGTCTTCAGAGCTGCATCCAAGTTAGATGAAAGTTTATGGGGTAACATGAACCGTCGACTTAACTATAGTTAGACGAGGGGGTAAAGTATTCACAACCCTGCAAGCTGGCATGAACAAAACGGGAGCATCGGGGGGAGAAATGCTGCATAGCAACACACACGCTGTCTCTTTCCTTTCAATTTGATATCTGTGTCAGTCGTATGGCTGTGTAAAGCAGCTAAAGGTTGTCGGTCCTGTGGCTGGGGGCAGAGTGCTGTGTTGCCTATGACATGCTGTAGCTTGAACCAAGCCTTCCTTCAGGAGCTAGTGTATGATTCTGAGTCGGCACGGCAGGAGGTAGTCATTAAGCTGTCTGTTTTAGATGGATAATATAGACAAACTTAACTGTGTGCCTGGAGCACCCCACACACACACACAGTCTTACACACAAGCGTCTAGATGTGCTTCTATATATATGTGTATATATAGGCCTAAACAGAGAAAAAACGGCCAGCAGTGCAGTAGATGTCAGCGTGCCCGCAGCCTAGTTTCAGTGTGGGCCGAGCGGCCGTGCTGCACTGCAGGCCTGCAGGCCTTACCTGAAACGGCCAGCGAACGTCCAATATCACGGCCGTCTCCCGCGGCCGCCTGTAATTACACAAATACAGACCAGCTGCCGCGCGCAGATATTGGGATCTTTGTTATTTATTCAGCTGTTCAGAGTTAAGCCGTCGGACCAGTGAGTACAGTATCAAGCCCTAGGGCAGCAGTTTACTGAACTATTAGTATTCACTGGAGTGAGTGGAGGCTAAGATGCAGTATTAGGAGTAAGGCCCATTATGGTTTGAGAAGCAAATAAGGTCTTCTTGCCTGTAACACCACTTCAAGGACTGTTGACCAGCAGTGCACAACGACACAGTGTGAATATAAGGTCTTGTAGTGAGGGGAAAACGAGACTGCGCTGCTGCTCACTGGGATGTGCAAACACACCCAGACGTAGTTTGTGGGTCTTTGAATGTGTCAAAGTCTGCTGGTTATATCCAAATTATAGGATCTCCATGTACTCCACTCTGAAGGGCCTTATCTAACACCAAACGAGGCTCATACCCTGTTAAAAGTAGCCTTCCCAGTTTAGTCCAAGTAAAACATCACCTTGGAGGACCCTCTCAGCTTGGCTCTGCTTGTAGTATTTATACCTCTCCAGTCAGCCCACGACCCAGTTACTCTTCCAAGCCAGTGTCAGTGTGATCTCATGTAGATTTCACTGGTGGCTGGGTCCAGCCAGTTAGCGAGGTGATTAAATGTTAAACCCCCCCCCCCCCTAAAGCGCTGCTCATCTCCCTAATTAGCCGGTAATTATTGTCTCAGGGTCAGGAACTGATGGAGCATGTGTGGGTGTGCTAGCTTCCCAAGCCACTAACTCAAGCTAGCCTAGCCCATAGCCCAGCTCGTAATTCTTAACTGGCTGGGCTATTTTAGCTGCTAAATCCGGGGTGAGCCGGATCAGGCAACCAGTTCCACCTTTAGCCCCGGCTGCACTATCATCTCATGTTTACTAGAAATAGTTTTTTTCCTCACATTAACACCCTGTAATTTCATTTAACATGTTGGTTTGGCCATTTTTCCTTTTTTATATATATATATATATATATAGAGGCAAGAAATGTAACAGCGCAATACTGTTAACTACTTCTGAGAATAGGAAGCTACTGAATGAGATCAACCAAACTCTATGTAGGCCACCAGTGGCCCACCAGAGATCTGGTTGCTGTGTTTGCATCTTTGCCAGATAAGTAGTCTAAAATCTATATGGAGGAAATCAATACGTTTCCCATTGTGATCGACAGAGAGACAAGGCCAGAGGAACCAATCTACTCAGTCGATGCACGTCCATATGCCACAAGGGCACAAGTCAGCAGAAGAGGCATTGTAAGCCATGATTTTGATCCCCATATGTTGATACACACCCTAATCGAAATGTATTTTCAAAATATATATATATATATATATATTAGTTTCATTTTGATAGTTAAAAAAAGCGCTGTATATCATGTCGTCCAATGGATTAGAGGAATCAAAATTGGATCGACCTTTGGAGGAAGCAAATATGCCCTATCTCTAATTTCGAGAGCAGCGGCGGCTGTTTGAGAACAGTTGAAACTTCCACATGCACAGTTTGTCCTTTCTCCTGTCTTGGTCTGTGAGACGGGCATCGTTGGCAATGTTTACCTCAGGATTTGGCCAACTGTCAAGGTCCAAGATGGCTGGCAGTCTGACTGCGCTTGGCTGGGATGAGGTGCCTTTTGGGGGGGGGGTAGAAACTGCGCTTTAGCTAATCTTCCGACTCACTTTCATGTGGCTCTTCAGGGACAACAAAGAGGAATACATCTCTGATAATTGTGCACACGTCTGTTTGTGCATGTGTTCATGCATGCCTGTGTGTGTGTGCCTTAATAACAAAAACCATATGTGTGAAATGAACCTCAGGGAGTTGGTTGGTGTGTGCGTGTTGTGTTTCTGTCCCCCGAGGTCAGGAAAGCGGGATCAGGAGAGGGTGGGGCAACAGAGGCGGAGATGGGGGAGTGCAGGAGTGGAAGAGACAGACTGGGACACGATGGCGCGAATTAGATATTTTTAAGGAAGGGGGCGGTGGGGGGGGTTGGTTTAACTTCTATTGACCATGGCTTACACACACACACGGACACTCACAGCTGTCCCTTGTCTTTTCACGCTGGTAAATCTAGTGGGAGGAGAGGAAGATTTAGCAAAGAAAGGTTGAATATTGGGTGCTAGGATTTAGGGGTCCATCACTCCACTTCTTTGCCCAAATATTATAGAGCAGCATGGTGTCTTGGGGCAATGAGATCACAAACTTGAAACAGGATCTGGTGGGAAGGGGCCTTTTCATTGCCAGAGTAGCTGTTTGAGATTTACAGACCGCATTAGCTAACTAAGAGTGGGGTGGAAACATTGAGAAATTCACAATAAACTTGAATTATTTGAGATTCTTAGAGTTATGTTATGTTTATGCCTGACTATGTTAAAAGCCATCACCTTGATATACCCCAGGGAGGTTACATCACACTAACTTTGATGACACTGGACTGAAGTCTGGTAAAGATAAGAGCTTCTAACACAGGTCTCTTGAATCGGACTGATTTACTGTCCTAGCTAAGATCATGCCTTTCCACACCTTACAGCATAATTGGATAGTTCCTTGCTGTGTGCTAGGCTTACACCGGACCTCACAAGTGTATCCCTTCCCCCAACTACGACACTTACCCCACAACTTGGCGCAAACCCAAAACACAAGACTACACGCGAGCTCGCGTCTGAACGGTAACCTGCTCCGTGTCCATACCGTACCAGTACTGCCTAGTCCACTCTAAGTGTGACCTACTTCTACCAGAGCTAATGGAAGCGGCTCGTCAATATCCCAGCAGCCAGCTGGGCCAACCACGCCTATGGGTTCATGTACTAAAGGGACAAACAGACCTTATGGCCCCCGCCATAAAAAGCGTCATCGATAGGAAGGCTAAGGGAAATACCAGTGTATCATAGAGCCAACGAGGCATAATCACTCTCTCAGTTCTATTTGATGACCTGCTGTGGAGTCATGGGGTTAGCTTAGTCTATATGCTAATACCCATCTCTGGAGAGGCAGGGTAAATATTCTGCATGAATGGAGTAGTATGGGTCAGACCTGGAGCGTAGAGCCAGAGATCAATTTAAACGTTGTCGGAAGGTTGATGTATGGTCGTGATAAAGAGACATAAACCTCCCCGTACATGTAAATAAAGTAGTGTCACTGCTGCATGAGTTGTGTGTTTCCAGGTTGAGGTTTTATTACCCCCTTGACCCATGGTTGTAATTGATGTTCCTTGAAAAAGGTTGGCGTCTACATTGGTTGCTAAACCACTGTTTGTCATTGGGATATGTACAGGATGTGTTGGCTCCATGCAAGTTGCAGCCAGCTTAATATGTAGAGGATATAGGATCTTGTATTGATCCCAGGGGATGAATTGCACAAAGAGTGCAATTCACCCTGTAGGCCTATGTGTACAGACGTCTTAATTCATATATTGGATGTTGGTCGCTGGCTTGCCTCATGGCTTCAAACATCCATTTAGACATACAGTATGCAGTGGAGTGTGTGAGCAATGCTGCTTTGCTTTGCTTCCTTGTACGTACGTGTAGGGACAAAACTGGAGTGTGTCAAAGCCTTAAGGGGTGTGATAAATGACCCTCTGTGTTGTCCGAGGGCTTGTTTTTTTGGTGTTTAGCTGACCACATGCGGGTACAATTTGACAGCAGATTTACCCTTTTAGTTGCGTGTGGTACAAAACAGCTCCTGCTCCTTCACAGTGACTTTCTGGCCCTGCAAGAAACGGTACCACCCTGCCGTGGAAGTCCCTGAGAGAGAAGGCAGCCCATATCTATAATTTATACTGTTCTGTGTAATGTCAAACCCTCCAGCTAGTGGAACTTCCGAAAAGGTAGTTTTACAACGCTGCTTAAAGAGTTGGGTTTTCGTGGCCATCTTGAACAAAGCTCGTCAGGTCGACTTGTGTGGTTTTCGACGGCATCGGTTGCTTTCCGACTGACTGCGTGTTCATCAAAGGTGTGTGTGTGTGTGTCGTATGAGTCATTAGCAAGACCAAGAGGCAGGACCCGTGGTCTTGCGTGGCCACCCAGATCAAAGTGATGCGTAATGCTGAGGTGGCACACGCACACAGGGCTAAGTAGTGAGGATGTATCCATAATTAACAGCACTTGTGCCGCGCAGATAACCGAAGAGCTCTTCAGAAGACACAAAAGAAAAGAAAACACGAAAGATCAAGCAGAAGGACTCGCATGTTGGGTGGTTTCAGGTCATGCTTTCAGGTCATTTGCGTTTGTCGTTTGTTCGCGACAGAGGTATTGTGTGGTGGTACGTCGAGTAACGTTGGTACATCGAGTAACGTTTTTTTTCTGTGATGTTTCTATTGACATGCTGTTCTCTCTCTGTACTGTCTCCCTTTTTTCAGGGATGTATTTCATCCTGGCTTCCTTTTCATCTCTCCCTCTGTTCCTTCCCCCGAAATGTCCTAACCATCTCTTTCCTGTAGTAAATCTAAACCCAGCTGGTATGGCAATACACCAGACACATACACACACACACAGCGGTGCATTAAATAGTCATGCGTGGCCCAGAGTGAGTCATCTAATGTGAGGGACGTGCCTTGTACTCAGCCACTAAACAGTATTCTCTCTCCGAGCTTTCGGCTCGTCATGCTAACAAAACAGCCCTTGCTATTATGGTTGTCCCTTGAAGTAGCAGTTCCATCATGCAGTTGAGAGAAATAAACGGAGAGGAACACACACATTCAGACTTCCCAGTCTGTGACTACAACGAAATGTTATGGATGAGGGTGCAGGGAAAAGTTAGTCATAAAGTGTGTGTTGTCTTTTGTGCATGCCGGCGGTTTTTGTCGGCATATGGTTGTGATTGCAAAGGCATGGAAAAGGAACACACACACTCAAGTATATAGGCACATGGAAGGTAGTGTTCCCGGCACGTAAGTGACCTTTTAAGTAGGTAATAATGAAAACAGGACATAATTTGTACATTGTTTTGGCTGCGATACCACACGTTCCAGTCAGCAACAGGAATGATACAACTTAGCCTAGATGTAGATTCCCGCTCAGTGCTTTAGTGAGGGTCGCTAGCTCGCCAAATTATCAGGGAACTTAGTCAAAAACCTTGTCTAAGCAGGTGCTCATACCATAGCTGGTCTGACTGTCTATCTTTCACCATGACTGAAAGTCCTTGTTCCTCATGAGAGCAGGTGAAGGCACAGACACGGGGGGGGTATTGTCATGCAGTTGCTTAAAACCTTTTGAATGGAGTCTATAAGAGGGGAGACTACAAGAGGTTGCTTGAGCTTTTTTGCCGCCTCGACATTTTCCTTTTTTTCCACCATAGTTTTGACTACCCCCTCCCCCCTTACCCCGAGTCATTGCCCTTATGAAGCCTACCTTGAATACCTCTGTAGATGTTTTTCCATACAGGTGTGTGTGTGTGTGTCACCCTGAGTTGGGACAAGCAGGTGTAAGGGTTAGCGTGAGACACAAGCAGCTGCATGCTCGGGTGAAGAAATAGGTGGTACAGAGTTTGCGAAAAGCACAGCATAGACACAATAGCGGCTCTTTGTTCTTGTCCCAGGTGTAAATAATGGTGCTTTAACCTCACATTCCTTCTGGCCACTGATGCCCGACAGTCAAGTCCTCCAACACAGTGAAGGGTAGCTTGTCACTAGCACCCTTATTTTACAAATGTATGTATATTTGAGCATATTTATTATTAAATTTATCTTTTTTTGGGGGGAGGGGGGGGACATTTAATTGACCAAGCCAGCGAACTAAGTATTATTTATGGAGTATAAATGGAGCCCTTTTCTTCTTTCTCCATCTCCATTCCTTCACCTACTCTTTCCCCTCTCCTCTCCCTCTCTAGGTAAGACCCCAACTGACAGCAGCGGTGCGGGGGACTATGGTGTGCCCAACCCTGGCCCCGCCTTCAAGGAGGTGTGGCAGGTGAAGGTGTGGCCTAAGGGCCTGGGCCAGGCCAAGAATCTGGTGGGCGTCTACCGGCTGTGCCTGACGGAAAAGACGGTGAACTTTGTCAAGCTCAACTCGGACGCCGCCGCCGTGGTGCTGCAGCTGATGAACGTGCGGCGCTGCGGACACTCTGAGAACTTCTTCTTCGTGGAGGTGGGCCGCTCGGCCGTCACGGGACCGGGCGAGTTCTGGATGCAGGTTAGATTGAGTGCTTGCTGATTTTACGTCTCCCGTTTCTCTTTTATCGATACGCCCGTCGACTGAAAACGATACGCATATCCCCTTGTCATCTTCCTACGCGTGCATAATGCATAAGCCCATTCTCGATCAGTGTACTTAACTATGAGTTTGTAGGATGCGTGACTGTTGTTCGCTAGTCTCGTGTTACATGTGATTAGTACTTGAGTGACTGAGACAGAGGATCGTGTCTCGCTGCAGGTTGATGACTCTGTGGTGGCCCAGAACATGCACGAGACTCTTCTAGAAGCCATGAAGGCCCTGAGTGAGGAGTTCCGCCAGCGCAGCAAGTCCCAGTCCAACTCCGGCCCTGGAGGGGGCGCCACAGCCTCCAACCCCATTAGCGTCCCGTCTCGTCGGCACCACCCCAACCCCCCACCGAGCCAGGTGGGCTTCACCCGCAGGCCCAGAACTGAACCCCCCGTAGGGGCGAACGGGACGGGTGGAGGGGGGAATAGCGCCAACGCCTCCCCCACGCCCCGACACAGCTTCCCCAGGTCTCACTCCACCAGCGACAGCAAGGGGGACGAAGGGCCAGGCAGGGGCACGGCAGCCGGAAGCCCCACTACGAACGGCTCGTGTTCCACCACGCCCATTCTCAGGTCCAAGTCGGCACGCTCTGCCTCGACGCCGGCCAAGAACCCCCTGGGCCTGATGCGTTCCATCTCCACGCCCACGCCCTCGCCGGCACCCAGCCTCTCCTCCAGCTCCGGCCACGGCTCCGAGTTCGGAGGGGTGGGGGGAGCCACGGGCGGAGGGGGAGCTGGCGCCTACACCCGCATTATCTCGCAGTGCACCTCCGTGTCGGGCTCCCCCAGCGACTATGGCTCCTCGGATGAGTACGGCTCCAGCCCGGGCGAGCACTCCCTCCTGGCACCCTCCCCCGGCCTGCCTGGAGGGTCTGTGGGCAGCCTGGGGGGCCCGTCCCTGGGCGAGGAGACGAACTACATCCTAATGGGTCAGCGTGGAGGTGGTGGTGGGGGGAATGGTAATGTTGGAGGCCCTACCTCCAGCTCCTTGCCTGGTGCTGGAGCTCCCTCCTCCAGCTCCCAGCCCCAGACCAGAAGGGTGCTCCGCCGGTCCTCTAGCCGGGAATGTGAGGCCGAACGCAGGCTGCTGAGCAAGCGGGCCTCCCTGCCACCCATGGCACTGGAGAGGCTGGCCCCGCGACTTCGCAGGGGGGAGGAGGAAGAGCCCGACGAGGACGCCGACGACTACGCCATCATGTCTCGGAGCACCAGCCGAGAGTCCTTCACCACCACCTCTTCCTCCTCCACCTCCTCCTCCGCCAGGAAAGAGTCAGGGATGGCAGCGGGAGGAGGCGCAGGCTACCTCGACGTTGCAGGGGAGATCAAAGCCGAAGGAGGCGGCGGCGGCGGAAAGATCATAGGGGCGGATAACGGCTACATGTCCATGTTGCCAGGGGTTACCGCTCCCCCCGTCTCCCTGTCCCACTCGCTGTCCGTGTCGGACTCGGAGTCCAAGCCCACTGACGACTACATGGCCATGACCCCCAACAACAGCGTGTCGCCGCCACAGCAGATCCGCCCCCCGCCAGGCTCCGACGGCTACATGATGATGTCACCCAACAGCAGCTGCTCCCCTGACCAGCGGGGTGGGCTCGGCGGCGGGGCCTGGATGGGCAGCGGCAGCGCCGACAGCCGGGTAGGCAGCGACTACATGAACATGTCGCCCATCAGCGCCCGCTCAGCCAATAGCAGTCCGCCGCCACCGGAGCACCCCTCCCAGATGGACCATCAGCCCCCACAGCCGGCGCCCAAGATGGTCTACTCCTTCTACTCCCTGCCCCGCTCCTACAAACACATGCCCTCGAGCGGACACTTTGAGGAGGGGCCGGGGCGAGGGAGGAGGCCCAACGGGAGCAGGGGGATGGGAGGAGGCAGAGCGGCGGGGGGACGCGAAGACCCGTGTTTGGGGGGAGGGGCAGCGGTTGGCCGCCATTTCTCCCTCTCCTCCTCCTCCTACTCGTCCAGCTCAGCCAGCAGCGAGAGCTTGGGGGAGAGCGACGAGCGTGTGGCCCAGGGGGCAGGCCCCTCTGCTGGGGAAGCCCACTCCAAAAACGCTGGGAACCTCCAGCAGCGTAGGGGATCCGCAGGGCCCAAGCGGGGCCAGCAAGGGACCGGCCGGACCAGGCCCGTGAGCCTGTTTGTGGACGTGTCCAAAGCCAACACCCTGCCCAGGGTCCGGGAGAACCCCCTTGCCCCGGAGCCCAAGAGCCCTGGCGAATACGTCAGCATCGAGTTCAAGGGGGAGAAGAGCCTCCGCGGTGGGGTTAGCGGGGGGGGCGGGCGAGGGAGGGGTCTACGCCACGGCATGTCCTTGCCCCATGGCTCCACCCACCAGCGGCCCCTTCACCGCCCCGCCTCCTGCCTGGGGGGGTTCCTCCCTCTGTCCCACAGCCCGTCCACCCCCGTCACGCCTCCTTCTGGCTCCGAGTATGTCAACATGGACCTGGGCCCCTCTCCGTCCCCCTCGCCCCTCTCTCTGACCCCCCTGGGCTTTCCTCCGTTCCCCACCCCTCTCACGCCCCCGGCTCTGGCCGCGGTGCCCAAGGCAGACGAGCGCAGCGCTGCCCCCCAGGAGGACGCGTCGATAGGGGCGGAGGCAGGGCGGGGGAGGGGCAGGCAGACCGTCCTGTCCGTGTCGGAGTCGGAATCGCCACGGTCCTGTGGGGACTACACTGAGATGGTCTTCAGCCTGAATAACAACACCATCCCCAGCTTGTCCGATGTCTCTCCCGAAGTCCCCTCCCCCTCCAGGCCCGACACCACGGGACTGACCCTGGGGCTGGACTTCCCTCTGGCCAAACCTGGGCCCAACCCAGACCACGGCGCCAAAGTGATACGGGCCGACCCCCAGGGCCGCAGGCGTCACTGCTCCGAAACCTTTCTGGCCTCGCCCTCCCTCCCTACCGCCTCTGCATCCTCCTCCTCCACCGCCTCCCTGTTCCCTGAGCAAGCCCAGGCCGTGGCTCGCAGACTGGGCTTCGACAGCATGCTCTGGGGGCCCGTGGGAGACCCGCCCACGCCGTTTCTCCATCCCTCGCCGTCCTCCCAACCCGCCGCCCAGGCTTCGTCCATAGAGCAAGGCCTCAATTACATAGACTTGGACTTGGCCAACAAAGAGAGCCCTCATTCGAGCCTGGACGGCTCCTCCAACAGCCTGGCCGTCCCCTCTCGGCTGTACTCGTCCGTGCTGAGCAGCGGGCCGCTGGCAGGCATCGTTGGGACGGGGGTGGGGGCGGGAGCGGGGGGTGGCGGCTCCAGCCTCAACACCTACGCCAGCATCGACTTCTACAAGTCAGAGGAGCTGCGCACGCACCAGAATGGAAGCAAGGACGGCACAGGTGAGCGGCACTCTCTCTCTCTTTCACTCACTCTCTCTCACTCTCACTCACTCTCTCACTCACTCACTCTCTCTCACTCTCTCTCTCTCACTCACTCTCTCTCACTCTTTCACTCTCACTCTCTCTCTCTCTCTCTCTCTCTCTCACTTTTCCACTCTTCCACTGTCCCCCACTGTCCTGTCTGCATTATTCAGATGAAGTAGAGTGTCTTTCTTGGTGCACCAGTGAGATCGCTGCCCCCTAGTCCATCTATCCGTCAGGTCTATATTCAGTTTCTCCTGGCGCCAGATTATCCAGCCGCCACCCCCAATCAGATTTTGATTACCGTTTGTGTAATCCTCAATCGGAGACGTACGGGCTCACGGCTGCTCCTTAAGCCAGTTGAAGTTCAAGGCGGGCAGGGAGACTTATTTATTCACCAGTGGTTTTGTATGGCCGTGTGGAAGAGACAACCTATTGGAATATGGATTGTTATTTTATCACGGATCATTAAAAAGGAAACAATAAATGCCAAGAGATTCTATTGTGGCATTTACAACAAAGTGGACTCACAAAGTAATCTAATCATACCGTGACTCCCCTGTATTGCTGTCAACCTTTTTGAGCTGAAATTTATATAAATGATTAGTATAAGTAGGAAATTAATCTATAGCTCACAATAGCTTATTGTCTTGGCCAGAGGCCTACATTCTGGCTAACGTTTTATCGAAGAAGACAAGTGTTTCCTTTCAGAGCCACTGTCTGTCTTAAATCAGCTCATTAGAACGGCCCGCCTGCAGCTTTTGTGAATAAAGACCACCATTTAACAGCAAGGCAGGATTTATATAGAGGTAGGTAAGTGCTGAGTCGTGTAGCCTTAGCATTAGCTAATACGGTTTTCCAAGAAAATACAGCCCCCAGTGGAGAATGCAGCCCTAGCTAGTCTTCCCTGTTGAACTTTTAATTTAAATGAGCAAGCACACTTGGGGGAGGGGGTTGGGGGGGGGGGGGGGGGGGGGGGAATGTTGCACGTTGGCTGTGAATGTTGAGATGGGGCCAGCGTTTCCCTCACAGGGCTCCCAAATGCCTCTGTACGGCGTTCCCTCCTCCTGTCATCCCTCCATTCCACCGCCCCCTTTTTTCCTCCAATAAATGCTCCTTTTGTTCGGGTGTTTCTGCTGTGTTGGGTTGCCAACCCTCGGCCGGGCCGAGCCAGGGCCTGCAACGGGGCTCAGCGACACAATCTCCCCATCCATCTCACTCGTTCGCTCCCTCCCTCCCCCCCCCCCCCCTCCCTCTCTTTCTGACTCTCCATTTGGGTCCCTCGCTCGTCTCATCTCTCACTCGCCATCTGTGTTCACGCTCACCTTTTCTCCCCTCCTCCAAATCTCCCTCTCTCTCCGTTTCCCCATTGTGTCTCGGTTCGCCCCAGAACGATGAGGGAAGGCAGTTATAAATAGATTTTCGGGAGAGCTGGGGAAGTCCCACTTTTGCTGTGCGGCTGAAAGCAGCTTTGAGACCGAGCGAGAGAGAGGGAATGGAAAAAAAAGAAAGAGCGAGAGACAATAAGACAGACAGAGGGATGAAGGTGTCTGTTGGCCCACACACAGATTGATCTCTAAATGACAGTGACGTTGGGAAGCAATTCATGGTCTGGCCTGTGCTCATATTTAGCCATACTTTATCGGTTAACAAACTTTGATCCTCGGTAATTGGAGGGATTTTTCCGCTGGCATGCACCCACCAGCTGTGTGTGCGTGTGTGTGTGTGTGAGCACCCAAGTGTGTGGTGAACAGGGTCTACAGTGAGTGCTGTAGTCAAGGGAAGGGGCAGTGAGGCGGTATCTTTTTACCTACATGTGACATGTTTGTTGCATGTACCTATATAGCCTAGTGAGTGTGAACACATGCAGGGTTTTTTTTAATGGGAGGTCTGTATATTGAGCGATGACTGTAATATCACCCTGACACTTGGTATGCACGTGTTGTACTTTTTGCAGAGATGCTTTTCTGTTCAAACGAAATGGCTCGGGGTGCAACATTTGTTTACCAATGACTAACTTTTATGTGTGCTTTTCTTGAGTGCCAAAAATGCTATCTAATTAGCCACCACGCCCCTAAAACGTTCCAGGAAAAGCATGTGAGATTCTGTAACTCATTTTCCCAGCTGTCCCTTTGACCCGCCAATTACCATGTTTTGCATCGGTACCTTGTCATTTCCAATCCAAATGAATCGATGTTTACTAATGACTCCAAGGCACTTTCAGTGCCCAGTCTGACCTTGTGTTCTTCTGAGCACCTGACAATAAACAACTTGAAACTTGTGTTTGGGTGGAAAGCAATGTTTCTAGCCCAAACTAACACCCTAGCCCAGCCTAACATACTTACCGTATCCCAGCCAAACATACCCTACCCAAACCTAAACCTAGACACAGCCATCTGCTTTTACGTGGAGCTGTAATGTTAGCTTGCTTCCTGGCTTGCTGGATGCAGTTGGCACACTCTCACCTCCTCAAAGCCCCATGCCACATGGGAAGCTCCTGGGGAGGCACTTAAGCGGTCACAGGCGCTGCTCAGGGGCACACACACACACACACACACACGGTACAGTTGGGAGTCGGACGGGGGGAACAATAGGAGCAGTCGTCCAACTTGAGGAGACGCGCACACCTTTCAGCTGGCACCCTGGTGTGGCCGCTCACCGTGTTAAGTGATGATGTAAGCTGTGGCAGTTAAAGATGTCTCTAATCCCTCTCCCTCTTCTCACCTAAAAGAATGGCCCTCTCTGTTGTTGGAAGCTACAGTAAATCGAGACGTTTTGAACATTTTACATTTTACATTTAGTCATTTAGCAGACGCTCTTATCCAGAGCGACTTACAGTAAGTACAGGGACATTCCCCCGAGGCAAGTAGGGTGAAGTGCCTTGCCCAAGGACACAACGTCAGGTGGCATGACGGGGAATCGAACTGGCAACCTTCGGATTACTAGCCCGACTCCCTCACCGCTCAGCCACCTGACTCCGCTGTGCAGACACTTTTTAATCGTTTAACGTTGCTGACATTCTCACACACATTCACCCACAGACACACACGTTTGGTACTAACACACACACAAAGTTAGCAAGCCCGGTACAATTTGCGGTGTACTTCCGTTCAATGAGTGTTTTTACGTAACCCGACGGTGAACCAGCATTGCCGTGGATTACACCGGAGAGTCCACAGACTAAACCAGACCAGGGCGACTTATGCTGTTTTTTAATCCCCACAGTTACCAAACACACTTGACTACAGACACTGCCCCGTCGACCTGTTTGGGGTCACTTCTAATCTCCCCGTCCAGGACATGGCCAAAGATCTTAATTGTGAAACTGAGTAGGTTGTAATCAATGGTTCCGGGTATCCAATTAGCGTTTATAAGACTGTCCTGGCTTGTACTGGCGGAGGAGATCATGGAAGGAGGACACCGAATCGTTGGCTGCCAGATAAGCTCATTTCCATTTCTCGGTATTACCACTTCCTTTAGTGGCACGCAGCCATGCTATCATTCAGTCAATATCCAAGGCCCCCACTTGTGTTGTAGCCTTTGTGCAATCGTTTTATCTTGCTCGTGAGATGTTTTTTATGTCGTTTTATTGTTTTGTTTTGTCGTTTTACTTCAGGACATAGTGGCATGTGTCTCCCAGACACGTAGGCCTCGAGGACGGCCTTGTCCCAGCAGAGGGCGTGGCGTATGGGAAAAGCGACCCCCATGGTTTGCGTGGTTCCCCCCCGGTACACAGCAAAGTGACGAGCGCAACAGTGTTTGGGTTTTTCTGAGCATTGAAGGCTAAAGGAGTGTGTGTGTGTGTGTGTGTGTGTGTGTGTGTGTGTGTGTGTGGGGGGGGTGTTCACACATTCCTTTCCATGTACTGACCACCCTCTCTGCCCCGGGGAGGTGGAGGGGGGGGGCGACTAGCGAAGTCCTCCAAACTAGACGGTTGGCCGTTTTAGATGCCCACACCTGGGCGTTCGCACACACACAGACAGTAATGCTGGACCACAGGTAACAGCAGTTGACACATCGACGACACAGAACAACTGCCGGTCTCCTGTGGAGCCTTTTTCTGCTTGCATGGGTGCTTTTGTTTCTGATCACATCGCATCAACGCCAGCTAGTTCCCTGGGCCAGAAAGCTTTACTGACGGAGAAAACACACACACACACACACGCACACAGGGATACCTCTAGCAGTCTCTCTCTATAGTGTTTCGTAGAGTAAGCATCTGTGTGTGCTTAGTGGTGGCTAATGTCCCCTATGTTCCAGACTAGACTGGCCCATATTGTCACCCTGATGGTGAGAGCTGCAGTTCCACATAAAGTTTTGCTGACTGGGTTCAGTCCTAGTCATGCTTAGTTTGGCGTGAAGGGGGCAGAGGTGTTTGTGTGTGTGTGTGTGTGTGTGCGTGTGTGTGAGAAGCCTGTTTGGGTGTGTGAGTGTTTGTTGTGTATCGGTAAGAGGTCATCTTCAGGTCAGCGGAGAGTCACCTGGAGGAAGATGCTACTTGTTGTGTGCGTGCATTTGTTGTGCGCGTTTGTGCGTAGGTTATCTCCTTTGTTATTCTCAGTTTATGTTCATCTTTATTCAATATTATTCAAGTCAATTTCTTATTTATATTATCGTCAAAGTATAGTCTAGCTCATAAAGGTTTGGAATTTTTATTACAGGTTTAGATTATTTGAGATTTAGATAAGGTAGGTCATTGATAAGATCTGGACGGAAAGGTTCCTATGTACCTGTACTAGTGAGAAATGGCAATCAACTTGAAACTGAAACTGTGTATGTGGGGAGGTAAGGACGTCCTTTTAAATCAACCTGCTCAGCTGTTCACTTGTGTGTACTCGTACGTTTATATTACGTCAGCCAGTGCCCGCACGGTTGACCCTCACATCACCTAATCTCCCATTGACTACAGTGAGAGAGGAGAGGAAATGGGAGGATTTGGTACTGTCCAGGATGAATGGAGGCCTAATCCTGAGAGAGGGTGGAGAGGGAGTGGGAGAGAGTGAAAGAATCGTCTCATCGAGTCACTGACCCCTTATTCCACTCTCTTCATTCAGTCTCCTCTTGGCTACTCCATATCTGTCTTGGTGTGGAAACCTTTCAGATCTCCGCCCTCAGCCCATGTTTTTGGCATCGTCGTTGGCTGGTTACAGTATATCTACCGCAGCCAGACCACTCCCGCTTTGATCGACTTCAAAAGCCTTTTCATTGTCTCTTGTTGACAGTCAAACATGGTTACAGTGAACACACACCTCTTAGAACCGAGAAAAAAAGGCTGTATATGGAGAGACTAATATAGAGACGGGATGGGGGAGGGGAGGGGGGGTTTAACTAGAATTTTGCCAGAGGGAGGAAGTGAGTTCTGTTTGTTTTTTAATTGAACCTTTTCAATTAACTAACCCTAGGACACATTTCTATTTCCGCTAAATTGGCCTCGCAGATTAGCAACGCTAATGAGTCTCGCTTTTTCTTATACTCCGTTGCCTCTTACTCCTTCACTTCTCTTTCGCTCTCTTTCTACATCCCTCTATCCCTGTATCTCTCCATCTTCTGTCAGCTGTCTTCATCTGTATGTCGCCTTTGTTCCATGTTGTCGTCATGTGCACCACCGGAACGTTCTCTTCTTTTGTCATCCCTCTCTCTCTCCTGCTGTACTTCTCTCCCTCCCTGTGTCATGCTCTTCTCTTTTACGCTCACCCCCAAGCTCTAATCAACCTTTCCCTTACTTCTCTGTTCTGTTCCTCCCTCAACCTCCCATACACACACACACACACACACACACACACACACACCGCTACTGTGTGAGATAGGGGTTGAACAATCAGCGGTTCCAGTACCTGATGAACCTCATTCCTCTTAACCCGTGGGATCCGGCATGTCAGGTGGTTTTGGGGTGGAGGGGTCAGAAAGTGTGTGTTTGTGTGTGCGTGTGTGTGGGTGTTTGTGTGTGTGTTTGTGTGTGTGTGTGCGTGTGTGTGGCTGCGATTGCATTAGCGTGTTGTGCATTTGTTCAAATATGTCAACTACTACCCATGACTATGCGAGCGTGTGCTCATTTTACATGTGTTTGTGTCCAGTGTGTGTTCACGCGTCAGTAAGTAATCGTGTGGTAATTCCAGTAAGTCTTCTGCATGGGTCTTGTTTCAGGGTCTGCAGGCACATGTCCTGTACACCCCCCAATCCCCAACCCCTCCTCCCCTATCAGGTTCCCTCTCTATTGAACAGGAACTTCACTGTCCCCGGTGTTTATAGACGGTGTGGTTTGTGTGTGTGTAGTTCAGAAAATTGTAGGGGGTTAAATATTGGCTAAACAACCAAAACGAATTCCCCTGTTGTTTAAACGAACATGGGAAACTGAACAGTGTATTAGCATGAACCAAATAATGCCAATACCAATGGAATTACAGATATTTGACTCTGTGGGTTAAATCGGAGCAAGAATGGTCAAAGTAAGGTTCAAATTAAATACGCATTTAATAACATTGCAAATGAATTAAAATCCATTACAAGGCAAAACAAGTTACTGAATGAAGGTTAACTCTTACCTACGCTACCATGATTATTGTAAATCAGAGACAGCAAGAGGTGAGCAAAGAAAATGAGTACAAGGACAAGCCAGAGCTGAGGAGAAGGTCTCAGGGGATCAAGAATCCACAGAACAATGCTTCACAATTCCTTTTGTACACAAGAACAACCAATCAGACCACATCTTGAATGGGTTGTGAGAGCCATCAAGTTGAGACCCTGTTGTAACAGCAGCCTCAGCCAATGACTCGGTATGCAAGTCATGATTTGACTGCTCACTGTCTTATTTAAATGCACTGCCGCACACACACACACACACACACACACACACACACACAACAGCACTAAGAGAACAGGTCCGCTTGGCAACCAGACCAGTCAATGAGGCGCCGGACTTGTGTGTGTTTGCATGTGTGTTGTGCCAGTGTGTCTTTGCCAGGCGTTTAAACGGCCTCATTTCCTCTTGATTGTGGTCTGTGTCTGTGCTTTTGTATCAATGTGTGTGTGTGTGTGTGTGTGTTTGTCTGTGGTGTGTGCGTGTATTTGTTTTCAGTCTCAAATCCAAGCTCTTTATCAGTATTATTTGATTGCTTATACAACTCGTTGTTTATTATACACACACTCACTAACACACACACACACACACGTCAGGAATACTGCCACCTCAATTGGAAAGGATCAGACTGGTCTCTAAACCAATCACATCGCCGGAAGAAGGGATAGGCCAAAAGCCTCTCACCAAGCCCTCAGTCTGCTGCGGGGCCGGAGTGCTTTCTTGGCTACGCTTATCTTTCTTTCCCCTCTCTTTCGCTCTCCCCCTCTCGTCCTCTCTCTCTCCCCCACTTTCTCTCCTTCCTCCGCTTTCTATCTGTCTCTCTCTCCTTCCTCTTCTCCTTCACGTTGTCCCTCTCACTCCTTTCGCTCTCCTCCCTCGTCATGTTCCACGGATTAAAGAGCTTTTAACTTTCGCTGCATGTTTGCTTTCAATGTGTGCGGCGACTACTACTGTTTGTGTGTGTGTGTGTCTTTCTGTGTGTATGGGAGTGAGTAGAAAGACTATGTGTTTGTTGTGGAATAGCGTCGGAACGTATTTGTGTGTGTGTGTGTGCGCTTATGTTTGTGTGTGTGTGTGTGTGTGTACCCTGCAGGCAGTGGCAGGGTGCCAGGGGCTTGTGGATCCGTGTTACAGTGGTACAGAGCAGTGATTGTGTGGAGGTATGGTATGTATGCAGTCTCCAGGGCTGCTCGGTCTCTCCCTCACACCCAGGTCACCGGGTGCACGAGAGCCGCGGCCAAATGCGAGCTAGGATGACTGAGGATTCCCCCGCCTCCCGGCTCACTTGGTCTCCTTTTCCTTCTTTCTTTGCCCCCCCCCCCCCATCTATCTCTCTTTCTCTCTCTCGCTCTTTTCGTGGCCACTATGTCTTGCACGTTCTCTGTCGCCTTTTTTCCCCCTCGCGCTGTCCATCTGCAGTCGTTCTCACGCGCACGTTCTCTCCCCTCTCGCTCCGTCCCTCTCTCGCTCCCTCTCTCTCTCTCCCCCTCCATCTGTCGAGCTCTCCAGCCTCCCTTTCTTAATTCGTTTTGTCTGTCTGTCTCCCTCTCCCCTTATCTCCGTTTGTTGTCTGTCTCCTTCTCTCGCCCTCTCTTCCCCGTGTCTCAGTCGGTCGCTCCAGTGTGTGGTAACCTTCACCAGCACCCCCGCCCCCCCCCCCCCCCCCCCCCCCCCCCCAGCCCTGTGTCCCTGTGTCATCCATGTGGACACAGGGTCACTTCGCTCTTAGCCGCTCAAACGGAGTTTGCCCGTAAAGAGCTTAGTGCCGTTGGGGCGTTCGAGACCGCTAAGCTGATTAGCGTCTGCTAATGAGCCGGTTCTCACAGGGTCAATAGTGTGTGTGTATGCGCAGGTGGGTGGATGGGTCAAGTTGAGGTGGGTGCCTAGGCAGAGTGGGGGGGGGGGGGGAGCGGTCGGGGGGGGGGGGGGGGGGGATTATGGCTGGATGGATGGAAGTTTGCAGGGTGATAAAAGTTCTCCCCAGACTGTCCAAATCAGAGGCAGTCCAGTCCATCCTTGAGGCCGGCACCGTCTGTAGATGAAGGATGCCCAGAATACCATACCGCAATACGTGCAGTAACATAAATTTTAAAAAATACCTCTAGAGATCAGACATACAGGATTAATGATGTGTGTCTGCGTTTGCATGTGCGTACGCTCACGCTAGTCCAGCCCACCACATGCTATACTCACACCCACACTAAACACACTCTTTCTCTCTCTCCTGCTCACACACACGCACACAGTGGTTCTCCCTGAGGCAGAGCTGGTTAAATCTTGTAGAGGGAAGAGAACACAGTGTGATGTGGACAGACTTATGTAACATGTCACAGTGGAACTAAGACACGTGTTTACTCTGCACCATTATTGGGTTCCGAATGGTCATTAACCTTTATGTTCCCTCTCTCTGCGACGTCACACGTAGCCTTCCGCAGCCACAAAGGGCTCGAGCGAGCGTGTGCGTGTGTGTGTGTGTGTACGCAGCTAGCAATGGTAGCGTTGCATTTTCACACAGCAGAAAAGTGCCTAGGTAGATGAGAAACGGGTGATATTTGGTTGTATGTGTGTGTCTTTGTCCCAATGTGCGTTCGCGACAAAAATACAAGCCAAACCGCTTTCAAAAAATATATATATTCCGACCTTAGCTGGTGCACAGCTACGTTCCATGTGGCCAAGCCTCTGATGTCATAGCAAAACCGAGTCCAATCAAAACCAACCGCCTTGGCTGAGAACCTGTTGTTCTCCAATCAGGTGTCCCGACACCATGTGCTGCCCACTGGTAATCACCATCATTACGCGCAATGTTCTAACCCCCGCTAGACGAGCACCGCGGCCGAACACGCACAAAGTCGCACGCACCCCCAGGACCTAATCTCCAGTGCATTAGCGTTTATAAAAAACCCTGAGTCCCTGCTGGTGGGGAGGACATGAAAAGCACACCGTCCGTGTCGCACTCGGTAACGCTCCCCGGTGCAGCGGGGAGGGGGGGGGGGGGGGGGGGGGGGGGGGGGGGGGTTAGGGGGACTAAGGCGTTTACGTTCGAGCGAGGGAGGATGGAGGTCAGGGGCACATGCGCCCTCGGCTCCCTTCTCTACGCTTGTTAGCGCTTTATTCCCCCCCCACCGTCTCTGGCCATTAGTTGTTCACGTCGCTCATATTTATCAGCGGTGTGCGTGTGTGTGCGCGCCTACTTAAGGTGCTTGCTTGGGTGTCTATGGACGTGTGTCTGTGTGTGTGTGTGTCTGTGTGTGTGTGTGCTTTTCCATTGCGGAGTCAGTTTTGAGGGGAAGGATAGGCTTTTAGAACACGACTGAATATGAATGATATCAACAGACAAGCGCCCATTAGGGAGACCAATGTGTGTGCGTCTCCTCGCCACTGTGTGTGTGTGTGTGTGTGTGTGTGTGTGTTTGTGTACACCTAGGCATACACGTGATGCATTAATATGCATGAGGCTGTTTGTGTTTCTGTTTGCCGTAGTGTAGACTGAATACACGTGTGTTTGTGTTGCCTCGTGGCCTACCTTCAGCGTGTGTGTTGATATTCAAGATATGATGCTGCATCTCGCTGTGTGTGTACGTACGTGTGTGTGTGTGTGTGTGTGTGTGTGTGCGCATTCATGTGTGTCAGGTGTGAGAACATTTCCACCCAGCACGGTTAAAAACAGCATCGGTAGAATGACATGCTTTATGACCAGCCTTGACCAGTTACAGCTACTGTTACCCGGCTGTCCAGCAGTGATACATGACCCTTCAACACACACACAACCACACAACCACACACACACAACAGGCCTCGTGTTCCCTCTAGTTTCAGGCCTCCGCTGTTCAGACTGGGGCGGTCAGCCTGGCGGAACATGCACGCGTCCTCACCACATAACCCCCAGAGACATTTTATTACGACTGGGGAGAGGGAACCAATGTCCCACTGTAAATCCTCGAACCGACGTAAATATGGACGGAGGGATGAAGGAAGGGCGGTAGGGGGGGGGGTGGTTAGGGGGGAGAAGATGGGGAGCAGGGACATGTGTAGAAAGAGAGGAATCTTTGTTGGGGGGGCGGTGGGGGTGGGGGGGTCCTCTCTTTTTCTGGTGTGGAGAAGAAAGTTTAGCCCCACCGGCCCCCTATTGGACGACTCTGAATTCCACCAGTTCATAGATAAATATTTGCGGTGTCATGTTGGGCCAGCCTGGCTGTCCTCCACCCGCACACTCACACACTCACACACACTCACTCACACACACACACTTTCCTCTCATGGTACCTAGTTTCACAGAACCACAGTGCTCTGAATTATACCGCTATGGTTACACTCGGTAACTTAAAACGAGAGAATGTGTAGTGGGGGGAGCGAGACAAGACATGACACCCCCTTCGGCTTCTGTTAAGAATTGCACAATATTCTCACGACTGTAGCAGAGCCTGCTGGAAGGATGCAGCACAAGGACACACACACACACACTGGGAGAAGACGGTAATCCAAGAGACGTTGAATTCTACCCAGTGTCATGGGACAAGATTTCCAACTGAATGCCTCAACATTGACCACCCAGCCCCATCTCCCATCTCGACTGACGTTCCTCCCCGACGATATTCAGACAGGCCTCTCCTCCTTTGCGGCTACTCGTCAAAACGACTACCCCAATCTTATCCACTTTCGGCCCCGTAACCAGCACAGGCCTTGGCCACTGCCGTCGCTGGAAAACAACTCCCCTGGAGAGCGCTGAAGCGAGACAATCTTGCTCCCCCCCCCCCCCCCCCCCCCCCCCCCCACCGACATCTGTAGTTTGGTCTCTGCCCGGGTCATGACCAAGGATGTCTCCTGGCCAACACAATCATAGGGAGAATCGGACTGATTGTGGCCTAGGTCGAGGGCGCCAACCCAGACCTACTCACACATTAACTTTCACCTACTACAGATATCCCCACCCCCCCACCCCCATCCAACGCCTTCGCCTGCTTGTTTCCCCCAGGGTGGCTGGCGGGTCTGTGTCCAGCGCCTATCATGGCTGCAGGTCCAGATGCTGCTTGTCTACCCCCCCCCCCCCACTCCCCGTTGCAAGTCACGTGTTTTTGTAAATGTTGTTGTGCTTATGTGCTGAGGCTTTTGTCTGTTCCCACACTGTACTCCTCTAGGAGCATTGTCTGGGTGTTGCCTTTTTCTATCCTCCTCTCTCCTCATGTTATGCTGTAACTTTCTAGCCCCCCTGACCCCCTTGTCATGTTTGTGTATTAGAGACTGCAAGTGGCAGCTCGGATCTAAGATGGATTCGAGAGACCGCAGATAGAGTGCGGCTAGTTTGGTTTGTTAAACGTTTTAGATCAACACTTGTGTTATTGTTTTTGTTGATTTTATGTAAAGCACTTTGAGCTGCAATTGTATGAAAAGTGCTATATAAATAAAGTCTTACTTACTTACTTACTCTGCCTCGTGGCAAAACACAGCAATGGTTCTCTGAGATGAGAATGCTTCCTTAAGATCCTAACCTGACTTAGGGAAACAGCTGAATACACTGTGTGGCACAGGACCCGTCTTTCCACTCCGTTTTGTATACGTCTGCATTTGAGCAAGAAGCTGCAGGTTCGATGAAGAGCTTTTTCTAGGAAGCCACACTTCATGTGATAAACCGTTTCAGCACAGAGTGTGTTTGTTCTAGACGCTTCTGTGAAAGCTTTGGCAGAAAGCGACCCGACTGGTCGAGTGACGGCCGACCACAGGGAGGGAGAGAGAGGAGACGTCTGGCCGAGTCTGGAAATGGTGACGTGAAGTTCGCTCTGGGCTAAATCATTAGTTAGCATAATCGTCACTATAATTAGTCATTAGAGTCTAATGCACTTGGCATGTGTGTGTGTTTTGGCCACTAGCATGTCCTTACGCTGCCTCTCCCAGTCTGGAAGTATGGGACAGGATGTCTGACAGATCAAGATTCAAAGCCAGATATCACATGCTCGCTCTCAGAGTCTATGGACAAACACCTTCATTCCTGTGTGTGTGTGTAGCTCTGAACACACACACACACACACACTTTAGTTTTTTTCAAACAAACGAAAACAACAGATGCCTCTCACATGGGGCATTCCCTCGGACCCACACATTCCATCTGAGCCGTGTTCTGGAACACTCCCACTCCCACACACACACACACACACAGAGCCTCAATCTTTGGAGTTGGTGGAGGCCTCCCTGGTTTTACCTGATTCACAGTCTATATCTCTCAGCTGTCACACACTCCCTCTCCCTCTCTCTCTCTCTCTCTCTCGCCCCATCTATCTCTTTTCTCTTTCCCTGTCTCTTCGCTTCTCACTTTCTCCTTATCTTCTCTCTCTCTCTCTCTCTCTCTCTCTCTCTCTCTCTCTCTCTCTCTCTCTCTCTCTCTCTCTCTCTCTCTCTCTCTCTCTCTATCTCTATCTCTCTCTGCCTCCCCCTCCTCGCTCTGCCCTTTGCTCTGTTCCCCTCTCTCCCACAGGGGCTTTCATAACACCTCTTGTGCTATGGGCCCCTGAAGTGTGTGTATGTGTGTGTCTGTATGTGATTGCACGGCCCTGTGTGGGTGGGTCCACATTTTGTCCACATTTTTGTCTGACTGTGTTCTGTCCCTGTCTGTCACTAGAGCAGTGTGTATCTTGATGTGCCAGGGTCAAAATCCCATACTGCATATACTGTTTGTACTAGCATTTGTACGTGCACACACACACACACACACACACGTGTGTACACACCTGCATAAACAGGATGTTACATGACTCATAGCTCGCTGTCTTCAGGGGCATGAGGGTGATTGACAGTGCAAGAGGTCAAAGGGAAGAAGGAGGTGTGTTACAGCGTGCATGCACAAACACGGTCTCTCTCTCACACACACACACACACACACACACACAAACAGCTGTAGCTCTTAGCCAACGCGCGCAGACAGAAAGCGAGAAGGGAAGCGAGCAGGCAACGTTGTCTTGGTGAACCTGAGCCGTGTCTGGAGGTGAGAACGGGAGCTTTGGCCTTAATGAACCCCTCCAGTGAGCCCTCACAGACCAGACGAAAGACGACCGCGGGGAGGACAGCTTATTGGCTGGACCAGGACAGATATCCCTGCCTGCCCTCTGACTTGGAAAAAAACCTGGGGGAGCGAGGCAGGACACACACGCTGCACGCACACTGATTCCCCCCATTATGACATCGATTAGACCACGTCTGGAGGGACGGAGCGAGGAAACGAATGAGATCAATAGACGAGTGGCCGCGGGGGGAGAGGGAGAAAGAGAGGGATATCTGATTACTGGAGTTAGGAAAGGAAGCATTTCCTGTCTGGTCATATATGACTGCCCCCGCTGTGCGTTCGTGACTGTGTGTGTACAGAACGGGACATATCCTGATGGAGGAAGCACCCACCAACTTCAATCTTGTGCTGGTCATGTGACTCGTCACGATCTGTGTCGGGGTTTTGGTTAGCTGCACTAAGGCCATCAAGCATGTGCATCATCCATAACAGACACGTTTGGTGTGTGTCCTCAGATGTGTGTGTGTTCCTGTTTTCTTTACGCGTCTGTGGTCTGTGTGTGTGTGTGTGTGTGTGTGTGTGCACCTATGCATGTCCTGACTGTCTCCTCTGGTCTGTTTTTGGTCCGTTAGCCCGATTGTTGTGGCTTTTTGGGACTGACTGCTCTGGCTTGGCAGGGAAATGTCTGTGTTTTTGGGGTGAGGTGGGGGGTGGGGTGGGGTTGGGGGGGCTAAATATAGCACTGCACCAGGAAGAAGGGTGGGTTGGGGGGAGGGGGGGCCAGTAAATATAGAGGAGTGCATTTCCTTTGGAGACGATTAGAGAGCAAGGCCAAGGAAAGTATTTGTGTGGGGAATATGAAGGGAAGGGAACATTAGGAGCACTTTCACTCACTCAGTTTGGGGTTGTGTTATGGTAGTTTGATACCGAACCCGGTCCTTTTATTAAACTGTTCATTTTTGGAGACGTACTTTTTTTTTTCTTCTTTTTTTTCTTTCTGGTAAGATGGGGTTTTGCTAAGCGCTCATGAATGGAATCCAAATTAAAGGGCACTTCTGGGGAATTGAAGTGTCAGGGTGCCAGTAAGCTATGGCATGTGTACCTCCTAAGCCCCGCCCCTTAAGCATCTTGAACACAGCATCTCGGTAACCCTCATCCTCTGTTAGTTATACCCCTGGCTTACGCTATTGTGTATTTTCATGGGACTGTCTGCACAGGTGGGTGTGCTCCAAAGATTGTAGTTAGATTCCAGAATTCCTAAGCCAAAACATTTTTGAGGTTTTACTTTTACGTCCGTATTTTGGCGCTGTAAAACCTGCCTGTGGCCATTTTGAAAAAGTACAGTCAACCGCCTGTTGTACTTAAGGATCGCACTGACAGGTTATGCACAGTCAGTACAAATACGCAATCGTGTGAAGCAAGTATTACTAGACCCGCAAGGCAAGTAGACACACTGCATGCCACACCTTACTGTAAAGGACTTTCCCCATTTATATTTAGTTTTTAATGTAATGCTGTGGGGGGGGGGGGTAGAGTTGGAACTGTACTGCAGTTTTGCTGCCCCCTCCTCACCCCTCCCCAACCCCACCCCCAACCACTCCCCCACCACCCCCCTGCTTCCGTGTAGCCTAAATATCCCAGTCTGTCATGGCAACGACCCTTTCCTCTTTTATCAAATGTACAGCTGGTTCCAAAACAATGACATGTGTTGTGAGTGAAGCTCTACAACACTGCACATTATGACCTTTTCTACCCTAATAAACCAGTTTCACAGTTGCATGAAGGGATGTGTGAAGCACTGGAAACCCTCCCTGAAACCACACTCTCCACAGCCCTCTCTCCCCAGCCCTCTCTCCCCAGCCCTCTCTCCCCAGCCCTCTCTCCCCAGCCCTCTCTCCCCAGCCCTCTCTCCACAGCCCTCTCTCCCCAGCCCTCTCTCCCCAGCCCTCTCTCCCCACCCCTCTCTCCCCAGCCCTCTTTCCCTCCCTCCCTCTCCCTCCCTAGCCCTCTCCCTTCTCATTGACCCATGTGTTTAGCTTCAGCATTACAGCCCTCTCCCACCCCTCTTTCTCTTTCTTCATCTCTCTCTCTCATGATCTGTTTTCCATACCCACATCTGTTGGGCTTCACTGTATATTTGCGTTATGGTCACAATGTTCGCTGGATGATAAGCGCACATTGATATTCTACATTTTTATCATCAAACAGTTCTGATTGATGTCATAATGTCATAATATTTGGTCCTTCTCCATATCCTGTTCTCTTGTTAACTCCTAGTTCCACCCTACTATTTCCTTTCCTTTTTTCAGAATGCTGATGTCCGTGCCCTTGGAATCATGGGAAATGGAGTCCTTGCGATCCCTATGAGCTCCTCCGCATCCTTAAGTGACGAGCCAATTGGATCGAGGGAGGAGGACGACTAGACACGCCCCAGAAGCACTTTGAAATTACATCTTTATTTTCCCTCTCACTTTATTGGTTGTAACAACCAATAGGGATGTATATGCTAAAGACTTTTGGCTGCTCTTATCGCAAGACGAGAGAACTTGAAAACCAATCAGAAAGGAGTACCACGATTTGACGCCCGACCAGGAGCCAATCACATTTTCTCAAACTCTCAAATTAGATTCTCAAATGATACCCAATTATCCAATCAATGTACTCGTGACAAAAATATAGAGAATGATAATGAAACATATACAACTATATGTCTGCTCACTCAAGTGCCTCCTTTATGTTTTTGATTGTAGCCATTTGACAAAGAACTTGGCATTGATTAATGAAATTGAAGAAGCTTTGGTTTTTGGTGTGCATTTTTGAAGTAAAACTGTTCCACCAGATGTTATCTAAAAAAAGAAAGGACTGGTACTTGCATAGGCCTACCATATTATTGGTGATAAAGTTGAGTGGTAGAGATGAACATAAGGTTAGTTAGCCATCAGCTGCATTGATTTAGAGATTTAGCTTCGTTTTTGTCAGTTTAATGTGATGTTCTCTTGTTGTCGTTTTGTTGTTTTTTCATGAAAGAAATGTATCCCCCACATTTTCCCCCTCACTTGCATAAAGTTCTCTGCCCACATCTATATAGGTTTCCAACTTGCTCTCATGATGAAGTCTGTGTGACAACGGTATGCTACTTTGGCGCAGGCAAGTAGGGCCTACGCAGACATTTGTGGTCAGATTAGCATGTTTAGGTCAGATTAGCATTTTGCTAACATAGGCTAGGCCAGATTAGCCATGTGCTATATGTGATAATAGGCTATGCTAGTTTCTCATTAGCATTACTGGAAAAAGTGAGGTGTTATTAGTGTTAGCATTATTAATTGTTAATTCAGATTAACATTGTGCTTGTATAGGCAAATCATCCACACTGCTAACCACAGCTCAGAGAAAGACCCCTGACAGATCCCAGCCAATCCAATTAGCAGCTGAACCATTAGCTCCATAAACTCAAATAATTAGCATGTCCTGAGTTGCTAATCCTCACTGTGTTGAGTCACTAACGGGCATGGTTAATATACTGTACAGACAGAAAGCCATATTAACGTTACTCAACAGTAGCAAATGCAGCGCTAGCTTTGAGAACGTTCGCAATATGTTGTTACAGGGCTCCCAACTTTGTTTAGAATTTTTTTTCTTTTTTTCTGATGTTATACTCTTCTGCTATGCATAAGCACTAAAGTGCCTGTCTGCTTGTATGTGTCTGTCTGACCCTGTCCTCCCTAGCACTATTAGGGCTATCCGTGCAGAATATAGCTTGTCTATTTTTCCCCCATGCGGTTGTACAAATCTGTAAAGGTACTTAGTTGAGGTTTTGTTAATGATGAATATGACTCATGAAATGACTTGACCAATGGTCCCGGCTTTATGGGGTTGGTGCTGTTTGCTTTGCCCCAAAATGGAGGACTCTATCTCTGGGCTCCCAGTGCCAAAACACAAGGAAAGGAAAACTACAGAAAAGACCAGACAACTGATACTATTACTACGCTGTGATTCTTTCAGACAATACAGGTCAAAAAAAAAAAAAAAGAACATTGAGTTTTGATGTCTGGTTCTAAAAGCTGTTGTCACCCTGTCTGCTGTCTTGTATTTCTTTAGCAGCTTGTTAGGGACTCTTCTTGCCTCAGAGTCTGTTTCAATTTTCACACATTTCGAAATAGACATTTACCGTTTGCCAACATGTCATGACATCTTGATTCATAATTACATGGAGGAAGCCCCTTACCCCCAGAAGGAAAAATATCACATATCACTACATTAGCCTCCTAAGGCGATTTTATATGTTCCTGTCTGTCTGCCCTCCAGGGTCGCCTCATGCACTTTCTCACCCGTGTCACATGCCTAGGGGGCCAGAGGGATACAAAGCAGCTTTATGACAAGCTGATTGGGATCTTTGGTCTGACGTATTACCCTTAATGGTGGCTCATGCAGTAGTGGAAACACGGCCCGGTCTTCGGCCTCACTGTGTCGTGTGTGTTCCACTCTGGGTTCATAGCCTGGCTTGACATTTAACCTAAGGTAGAAGTGGACACAAACGCCCAAACACACAGTGAATACCTGTAATGTGGCCAGATACTTAGGGAAAATGTTCCGACAAAATGAGTCTTCATCTGTAAAATCGGTCATTTGCGTCAAACCAATTTATATAAATTTATTTTGCTCAACTTGACTCCCAAAGCAAAGTTTGTTGATGTCTGCTATAAGAAGACATGCATAGACAGAAAAACATTCAACATGATATAAAAGCACCTCACAAACAAGGATCTGTGAGCAAAGTCTCTATTCAAGTCTACTAAGAAGAAGTGACTAAGAGGCAAGAGTGTTGTCTTTACATTGGCTATAATAGCTACCTTGTTTATAAAACTTGTGTTAATATGAAAATTGATGTTGACAATGACGTATAATGAATGAAGTTTATTTAGGAGAGAGCTCAGTCTAAACAGGTTCTTAACCAGAATAGGGATTGAACAGGATATTTATCCTTGGCAGAACTGAAGTTGTGCTATTGTTCTCCTCTGCAGTGATAGTGGGTTTGTGATGTTTTACAAAGAGGACTGGGTGACACGGCCTTCATCTGTAGCTTTCTTTCCTTTTGAAAAGGATAATCAGCAATGGAAAATAGGGATTTCTATTAGCCTGTGATGTAGACAACTTCACCTTTGTTGCTTGAGAAAAAGAAAAAAAAAATTGTCAAAGAAAAAAAAAAACAGTTGAACTACAAAGACGTGTTGTTTTCTTTTGTGAGTGACACGGAGACCTCTCCCTGGGTGGATATCAATCAGGACGCTCTACAACAGGCGTCTATGAGGCAGCACGGATTCACATGAGAAAACAGCCACACTCAGATAAGCAAAGTGCCTGACACAGTCCCAACTTCATGGGGCAGGAGGGAGAGCGCTCGCATTTGCATGTAAGGACACACACAGGCTGTAACTGTTGTGCAGTTAGCTAAGTGGCATTGCAAAGATAACAGAATGGTTATGGTCAAAGCTCATGAAGGTGATTAGTCATCATTATTGATAACATCATTCCCACTCAACAGTGGCTAGTGGCCAATACAGTTAATCACTCAACTTAGTAGTTTATGACCCACTGCAAGTGCTTACAAATGGCACTCCCTTTCAACCCCCTTCCCCACACATCCCCCTCCACACACATACACCCTCTGTCAAACACACCACCCCACCTCTCTCATATCACTTCAATCCGTTTTACTGGGAGGATAAATCTGTCTCACATCGTAATCACCCTCTCTCCTCCCTCCTTTCATTCTCTTCCCCCGTCTGAAAACCGGCAGCATTTTGACACCGTCCTCGGCTTCTACCCTCGCAGATGGCTGAGTAACTCGATCTCAGTGGATGTTGTGCTCCGAACCTCCGTGGAGGATGAGTAGGCATGAGCGCGGACACCTGTGGAGCACCTGCAGGGGATCTGCACAGGTTCTGTCCTCTCAATGTCCCGTGCATGAATAGGGAGAGCGGAGCGGATGAAAAAGGCACGTGTCGTCACCTTTAGAATATCGGAGGTGGTGCCCCCGCGCCCACGCCTGAGGACTGTAAGAAAGCCACATGTATCTCCTCTTTCGCCCCATTCGACCTGTTTTGGCACTCCACGTGAATAAGCAGCAGTTTTCACCCTCTGTCACCTATCTAACAGCTTTTCCCACCGTTTTCTTATATCTGGTTTGTGGCAGTTGGAATACTAAAGGTTACTATTTCAATTTAGGTTTGGAACCTTAAATAGTTTTGTCTGACCTAAAAAGGGTTCTACCTGAAATAGTTTTGGCGGATGGTTCCTTATTATAGTTTTATAAATCCCTCTTCTTTCTGTTTAGTTGCATAGCTTATCACTAATGACAGATCTGTTAAGGAAACTTGCCTGCATTAGAGGTCTGGTTTTCACTCCTGACAGGACAGTTAGTGGGACACTGAGCTGGGCTGCAAATTAATAGCTTTTCATTTAGAAAGAGACAGGCAAGTAGGAGGGGAAAAATGATGAAATTAAGATGCACTACTAGGTAGAAAGAAAGGGTGGATAGGTTTTAGGATCCCACTGCCATCTGGTCTCTGTCGTGGAGTTGTTGTAGCAATGCCCCTGCCCGGTCATTGTAGCGTTGGTGGCTTGTGATCTGTCCCCAGTAAATCATGCCATAGAGATGGGGGGGGGGGGGGGTCTTGGGTCTGTGCCGAAGCAAGGTAGAGGACATCGAGTTCAGACAAGAATAGGGACAGACTGTGATGTCATGAACCTGGAGAGGAGAGAGGCTGATGTGATTCTCCACGCACATTTAAATGTGGAAAAGGGCAGTTGGATTCTGGTATTACTTTCATCAGGCTGACCAACATTCTATGAAATAAAAAGCTAAGAGTAAAACCTCCCACTAAAAATCGGTCGTCATAAATAACATGTAGTTAAGAAGATAAATATAAATATTCCTGGAGAGACGTAAGACATACTCATAACAAACTGCAGTCCCATTCAATCCAAGATTTTAAATTGCAGTTGGCAAGTTACCTCACAATATAAAATAGCAAAGAAAGGATTACAGGATTACACTTTCAAAATGTCAACTTTCGGATCAAACCTTGGAAATTGAAAAGAGAATAATGTCTGCCATGGGATGAAGATTTGTGTGACTAAAACTAGATAGAAACACGCATACACTTCTTTCACAAGACAATATATGAGGGAAATAGTTCATCATGTATTTGCCAAACATTCCTTCCTCCCCTTTGCTAATGTTATGCTTGAAATCTTGTTAATGACACTCAGTTCTATTCACTACTCATTTAATAGTCATCAGTTACTTTAATTTATATATTTAATGGTTTTATTTGAATGTGTCTAACGCTGTTGGGATTCAAATGTTGTTATCATGCAAAAACAGTAGGAGGTAGAGAGAAAGAGAGCGCTGCAGTGATAGATGGTGAGAAATGGACGAGAAAGAGTGGGGGCCAGTATCTGGTAAAGACAACAGGTGGGTTTGTGCAGGCTGCTTGGGCTTGGTGACAGTTCTCCATCTGGTTTATGTGTGTGTTTGTGTGTGTGCGTGCGAACTTTGAACTTTGTAGTAAAACCAAGAACAGGGATATCCAGTGTGCTCCGGCGTGGTTTGGAGTTGGCCCAAAAAGTCCCCTAGTCACAAACACGTCACAGTGAGGAAAACACACAAGCTGCAGTAGAAACACACAGGCTGCAGTAGAAACACACAAGCTGCAGTAGAAACACACAGGCTGCAGTAGAAACACACAAGCTGCAGTAGAAACACACAAGCTGCAGTAGAAACACACAGGCTGCAGTAGAAACACACAAGCTGCAGTAGAAACACACAGGCTGCAGTAGAAACACACAGGCTGCAGTAGAAACACACAAGCTGCAGTAGAAACACACAGGCTGCAGTAGAAACACACAAGCTGCAGTAGAAACACACAGGCTGCAGTAGAAACACACAAGCTGCAGTAAAAAAAACACACACACGCTGGTGGACACTGGAGAAGAGATATATCAAATGCAACAGGTGTCTTTGTTTTTAATTTAAATTAAACCCATTGATGTAGGGGTTGGACGTTTTAAAGATGAGGTCATTATCTTCAATAATGTTTGTTCAGTAGCGTCTCCATCTAAATAAAACTGCTGAAATACTTCATTATGTTGTGTGTGATTTGTTCCACCACTGTACCAAAAGACTGTCCACACAGGCTTATATTGGCAACAATAGAGGAAGTTTTCCTGCTTTATGACTTCCTGTCTAGTGCAGGCGGACAGGAAGCTCGCTGTGTGTTTGACACGGAAATAGGTCAGGCTCCTGGACCAGATGTTCTAGAAACGCGCTGTGGTACGGTTTCCCATCTCTGACACAAATCCAGCACAGGGTTTCCATTTTAGAGGCCAAACTCCATGAACTTCTCTTTCTACAACTTCCTGGCAGTAACATGATTCCACATTCTTCCCTTTAAACATTTTGGGGTGAATGTTGTTATAGCAACAAACCAAAACAATGAAAAGTTGTAAGCAATGTCTGCAGATCAAATCACCTACGCTTTTCTTCGTATTCACTTTGTTTTGGATTCTGAATTTTATTACATATCTTGAAGCTTACATGTTGAATGCCTCATAATCAGTGGTACAAGGACTTTGGACCAGTATGGACATTTCACAAATCCTTCTGGCACTTTGGAGGTAGTTTGATTTACAGACATTCATTTTTTATGTATTTGCGGGCCCCTTTCCACCCCTTTCTCTTGTTCTCCTCCACTCCCCTTGCTCCCTCCTTCTTTCACAAAGTGTACTTAGCCAAACAAAAAGTCTTTCTCTGTCTTTTCCTTCCCTGTTTTGTCTTGTAATTCCCCCCCCCACTCCTTCTCACACATCCCTCTGCTCGCCCCCTGGGAAAAAGTGGGCATCATATCTTTGATATGTCGGTTTTACGCACTGCATACGCAGTTCGTTCTGTTACTCTGTAGTTTTTGTCTCGGCGTGGTGAGAAGAGGAGGAGGCTCAAAAACATAAAACTGCCACATGGAGCGAAAGGGGAAGAGGGGGAGGAAGGAGGGGGCATGAGGAAGGAGGGGGCTGGGGGCGACTGGGAGGCCTCTACGCTTTATTTTCCTTGAAAGCTCCTTGCGAACTACAGACACATGGTACAGAATTCCCCTCGCAGTTGGGTGTGTGTGTGCGTGTGTGTGGTGGTGTGGGGGGGGGGGGGTGGATGGGTGGAGGGCTTGCTGGCACAGTTAGGGAGGAAGAGCGAAAGAGAGAGCGAGAGAGAGAGAGAGAGCGAGAGAGAGAGAGAGAGAGAGAGAGAGAGAGAGAGAGAGAGAGAGAGAATGTCACACATGCTAATTATGCACACAGACGGAGATATGCGGTCGGACAGAGAACAGTCTTGACAGGCACAGCCCTCTTGATGGGTCACACACCGAGCAGTTTGAAAGAACCGTCGCTCCCCCACCTCAGTAGGATCAAATCAGGAAGGCGTGGCTCACAGGACGCAACGACACAAGCCTCCGACAGCCCAGCTCTCTGGTCCTCAGGACTGAGAAGGACTCGTCTGGGAACCTTCACTGCTCTACTTTCCACGACTATCAACGGAGGGAAAAGGGGATTGGGGAGATTGGGGGGGGGGGGGGGGGGGGAGTTGTGTTGTGAATGAATCCAATGCACAATGTACAATTTAACCTTGATTGGCGGGTCCCTCTCTCCCCCACCCCTGCCCTAAACACGGTGGGCCCTCCATGTTGCAAAAGGAATGGCGGTTGAGGATGAGCTGAACACTGGTATTTCTTTATGAAGGGCTGGGAAAAGGTGAAAGGTCAGCTATTGTGAATGAGACCGTGGGGAATGTGACTTGAGTCTTGCACTGTGCTGACCCAGAAACAGAATGACACCTTGGTTCATAACGGGAGGTTTTGAAATGTGTTGGTACAAAATCTGTGTTCTTGAATCAGGTCATTTTCTTGATCTGAAAATGTAATCACTATAAACCATAAGTAAGACTAGTGGGAAATTACACATAAATAAATCAAACATGCGACATAAAATCAATGTGTTTTCAGCCTTATTCCATCTTGTAGGACTGTGGTGATTTGATGTGCCCTGCCACATGTCTGTGGTAACCTAACATGACACTGCTGCTTGGAGACAAAACAAACTGAGAACACCCTTGAGGATTTATAAAAGAGGCCACACGCCACCTAGTGGAGGAACTATGCACATGCACTTAAATCCTCTTCTATGCACAAGCACTTAGGTGTAAAAACATTGCTGTTCATTTCCCAATTTTCCAACAATCAGATATGTATTATTCTACATTAAAACTGTAGTGTTTCAATCTCAGTGATATACATAACTTTTATAAATAACTTTTTCTTTTCTCTGTTCATTTTGGTTCAAGTGAAAACAAACCACGTTTGACCCCTTTGTCTTTGTATTGCCACTGTATTTCATGTTATGAAAAAGGACTGATAACGTTTTCCATTACATTGCACGTGTCAACTCTGCCACCAGACAAGAACAGAATGCTTGAACCTCTTCATTATCACAGAGCAGATGGAAGGCCTGTGTCAGCAGTTTTCGACAGGGGCCTGTGTGAACCGAACAGATGGGAAAACCATCATTTCATCAACAGAAGTCCAGAGGTTGTCCTCCCAACCCCTTGTATATGTGCACCATGACAATATGCAAAGGCATTTTCCATACAAGCCTATCATTACACCCCTCAGTCTTCCCACACAGGGGAGTCTTGGTTTTCTAGCCGGTCTCTTGAGATTAAATATTAGGCTGAGCTAGGACCGTCATCCAGGACATTCTGTCTTTGAGGTCAGTACAGAGTAACTTTAACTTCCAAAACACTAAACCATATTAGCAACAAAATAACTCCATCGTAAAAATAATGCATTCACAAAAAATATAAATACAAAATAGACATTTAATTGTCCACTTTCAATTAACATTTATTGAAAAACAAACAATTGTATTCACAAGTGCTAAACATTTACGCATAAATACTACAAAACATCATGTGGATATGAGCATGTAAACTGACGGGAGGTCCAGACATCTTGTCTAGTTCTCTGTGAGGGATGGGTCACCTGTCCTGGGTTTGTCACCTTTCTCGTTGCAGCTGTCCTGTAACAGATCTCCTTTGGCAGTTTCAAAACAATGCTACCATCACAGGCCAGTGCTTAAACCACTAAACTTCCAACTTGGTTTTCTCTCCCCACGCCCTTGACTTCCACTCTAACCAAGCCTCAGCACGCTGATGTCACCCCCTGCATCAACATGTCCTTCCTGCCTGGGGACTCGTGAGGCACTCCTGGGACCACCTCCACCCACGGAAAAGAAAGACCCACTGGACGATAGGTCCCTCCTAATTGGAGCTGGGATTTGAGCATGTCCCTCCTGATTGGCTGTCGCTTTGGCGTCGGTTGTCAAGTGTATCCGGGTCAGGGGGTCTCCAACTCGTGGGCGCTTTTCAGGTGTAATGCTACTGAAAGATGCACTTCCTGCAACATCAGCAAACTGGATAGGCTTAGAGTTGATATGCTTGTTTAACCCAGCTTTGGGTGGAAAATGTGTCCTAATGAAGGTAAAGGAGCCATTAGGATTTTGGGCCATTGGTAATTTGCCCTTCACAAGTTTTCCTCTCACTAGACTACTTGTGGGCTTTTTATACAGGATATCATACAATGTGGGGGCTATTTTGGTGGCAGCAGTTTGGGGTACTGGTTTCTCTTGGACAGGGGATGGGTTTTCGGGGGTTCGACTCACAAGGTTGGCCACTACCGCCTCAGGGCCGGCCTGTGGTCCCCAGGAAGCTGGTAGAGCATTGGTAGGTGTACCTATTTGGGTCCCAAGGTCAGTTGCTGTAGCAACAGGCTGTGCGTTAGGGTCAAGTATAGTTTCAGATGCAGGTAGTTCCAAATAATTCTGGATAGAATTGATATTCTTGGGTGTAAATTTAGGACCACGGCTAACAGTCGTATTTCGTTTATTTCCCCTCAACCTGTAGATGCCGAGGGCTGCTTCTCTCTTTGAAAACATCTCATCGTTGCTTCTGGGGACAATGGTGCTTTGGTCCAGCACAGGGGAGGGGGTAGAGGATTTGGGCATAACGGATAATTGTGTGGGATTTATGGGTTGCCAGATTGGCAGGCTGCCAGGTTTGTCTGAATTTTGGCGAGTCTGTGTTTTGCCAAGTCCATCTGATACATTCTCTCTGTAGGGAATAGAAGTAGGATCAGGCGGGTATGCAACTGTGCCCTCCCTCTGTCTAGAGGCAGAACTCAAAGGAGATAGGGTGGCAAAGCCCCATGAAGAAAACTCTCTTTTTTGATTTTCAAATAATCTTGGGTTGTGGGTGTTCTCATGGGTGATGACTGGATCCGTCTTAACCAGACTGGCAGTAGGTGGGAATGTGTTAGTGACAGATTTGCTTGCGTCATTCCCGGTCGATACATGAGGATGAACAATAAAACCAAATCCCTGAGGGGCCAGTGTTGCACTGGACACCGGTTGGACTCCACTTTCTAGAAACGGATGCTTTGTATTGACAGACTGGCCATTGCTGGCAATACTAGGGTTTTCCTTAGGGGAACTGCTATACTGGAAAGGCATTGCTGCTAGATTGGCTAAAGGTTTGACATTATACTCATTACTTTTGTTAATAGTAGCTTCATTAATTCTAGAATGTTCATTGAGGCCTTCCATTTTTTTGGAGTCAGATCTTACAGGAGTGGGATTGGTTGCTCTGTTCTTGCCAAAGCCATACTTCTTGAAAACCGACGGATATTCGTAGATGGTATTACCAAAATTGTGGTTCTCTGGTATTGACTTTCTCTGCGAGGACTCGTCGATGGCTCCACGTGACAGTTGGACGTCATCCACGGTAGAAACCAACCATGACTTGTGAGGTTGATGGTCCAACCCCTGGAACCCGTAAAGGGGGTTGACGTTTGTGGATCGCCCTGGATTGTATGCGGCAGCCATCTTATCCCTTTGGAAGGAGGTCAGGAATGAGCGCTCAGGTCCAGGTGCAATACCTCTGGTGTGGCCATCCCAGGGGTGCATTGCAAAGCGATCAGGGAGGGGTCCCCCTGGACCTGGGTCTCTTCCAGGAGAGGGGCTGGGGGTGGGCGATGGAACAGAAGGGGCTACGTCAGATGGACCAAAGCTGTATCTTCTGGCCACAGGCTGAAATCTGGAATCGAAACCACGGTTGAGAACACCAGGTACGTTTGGGTGACTTGGTTGAGACAGGAACTCCTCTTGTGATGATGGAGCTCCATTGTTGTAGGAAGACCGATGCATTTTAAAATGAGGTCCAGCTTGTGGATTCATGCTTGATGAGGATGTGGGATTGTTCACGCTTCGGGAATTTTCACTGTTGGTTAAAGATAAACGGTTTCGGGCAGGTCGCATGTGTCCGTAAAGGCCATGGGTGTCCATATCTGGGTTGTGTTGAGTGGAAGGTGAGAAGTTGTGAGGGATGGATTTGCTTGTATCATCCCCAATTGACAAACTAGGATACACTTCTAAACCTGATCTTATTCTCTGGTGGGTCCGTGTTGCGCCAGACACTGGTTGGACCACACTTTCTAAATCCTCATCAATAGTCCTCGTCTTAAACTGGTATCCATGTACTAACTGGTCTGTGCTGGCAATACTGGGGTTTTCCTTAGGAGAGCCACCATACTGGGAAGGCCTTGCCCACCTAGAGGCTGGAGGTTTGACACCATATTCATAACTTTTGTGAATCACATCATCAGGCCTAAAATGTTCACTGAGTGCTTTCATTTGTCTGGTTCCTGTGAAGCTGTAGAGCCCTTGGACATTTTTGGGACTTCCTTTAACAAAGGATGTGTGTAAATTGGTTATAGAATGAGAAACTCCTTGTTCACTGGGAGGCAAATGAGCCGTCTCTGCTTGGCGAGTCCTAGGTTGAAAATCCTTGTAGAGGTAGGCTGGGATCTTCCTGTTTCGGTGGTTCTCATCCGTACTCGTGTGTGCAGCATCTGGTATGGATTGCTCTGGCCTTGTGGTTTGTTCAGCAGAAGATGGGTATGGGTTGTAGTGGGAACGCCAGAATTTCACGCTCTCTGTGCTGGGGGAGCCTTTCACTTGGGCAAATTCTCTTCTTTTGCCTGCCAGGGGAGAGTAATCAAGTGAGAAATGGATCAAGTGATCTCATTACATTTTATAACATCTGTGGAGGCTCAGAATTTGTGGGCAAATGCATTTCAAATTCTTGTTCATGTTGGGTTCTGAGATTACTGAAACTGAAAATGAATATATTCCTCTGTTTAGACTGACTTGTCAGTCAGCCTGGTCATTTTAGAAAAAGTTAAGCACATGAACCCATGGATGTCGTTGCCAGCTCCAGTCTTGTTCTCTAAACCCTTCCATCTGCTTATGTGAGCTCAGTTTCATATCAACAACACAGCTTGCAGTCAAACATTGACTTGTGTCATGCAAGAATAAGTTGAGTAAACAGACAGTCAGCTCTCTATGTTTACATGTATTGATTATATGCATTTGACCTCTGATAAAAGGAGCCACTGCAACAAGCCATTAGCATTTTTATCAGATATGTAGCAATACTTTTTTTGTTGTTGCATTGAAATACATGAGTAGCTACTTACTGATGAAAGCATCTGAACAGTCTTCAAACACAGATAACACAAGGCACACGATCAAAAGCCTGCAGGGTACAAGCGTTCATTTTAATAGGCTACACAGACAATTCTTCCGGACAACATTATTGGCACTCTTGAGAAAACATAGCAATGGAATGCTTTAAAGTGGCAAGTGGAATTTTCTTAATTAGAAAACAAAATCTTACCTGAAATGATTATTTGACATCCTTGCGACTAACCACAAAAAACGACACGGAATTGTGACAGTTATTAAACTGTCAAACAAAGATTACAAGGTGCGAGTCAGTGTTTTTTATCCCCAGTATCTGCCGCTCAAACGGTTCCTGCACTGACTCTGTACCCTGTGATGAGAATAATTAGGTGCACCTGGTTTGTATAACCTTGCTTTGCGACAGCACAGGTGCAGCCATTGATGTTGAGTGCTTCACGTATTATGAAGGCTAAATCTGCACGAGTATTTCCTGCCTAGTATTGATTACTATTTGGTTTTCAAGAATAGTGTTCATTTCAGGTTGTGAATAATAGTCTATATTGTATTTCATTGTCCGTTGGAAAAGTATTGTTAAGTTGCCTATGGGCCTATTTGTCCAGTTGATCGATCTCTATCCAAGAATTCATTGACACATGGAACTGAAACCAACAAAACATGAATATAAATTATTGTATTTATATAAAATCAATAGCCAACTCTTAACAATAAATAAGCAATATGAATAAATACAGACGTGCATACAGTAAAAACCTGTCAGCTCGAGCACCAACAACAGTAACATAGGGCCTATTCCTTAGGCTTAATTAAAGCCAAACCGTCCGTTTTTTAAACAATTTCCAACACAACACATCAGTGACCGCATTGAGAGGCTTGAGAATGACAATCCATTCACAGTGAGGGGTTGGGCTATAACTGAACTAACCCTCATTGTAAATAGGGGAAGAGATGGCCGAAGTGTATGTGCACTTTTTCTTTCCTAATACTTTAGATGTCCTTTCACAGTCATATTTGTTTCAAAAGTCGTCTTGCAAGGTTCATTCCTGAGGTTCTTCTTCGCACCGGCGATTTTCGGGACTCAGGACCCGACTCCATGGCATGACAAGACATGTCTTGATGAGAGATGTTGCCTCAAATCTCAAATGATGTAACATGACATAAGCGCGAGGTCTCGCATATCGCTGTCAGTCATACAATCTGTAAAGAAAGGTGAAAGGTGATTTTAGCAGGTGTTTTTTGAAAACCAGATTATACGTTCCATAACAAGACAGCATGTGTAAGGTGTAGACATAGGCCTACGCTACTTACGTGTCCCGCGCCTCCGTTGGGTTTGGCCATTCCCGGTGATCTTTCCCCATAGGCGACACATCGAACGGCGAAACCTGCCACCTCCTGCACGGTCCGTTGATACGTTTTCCTCGGCGGGAGTGTCAGAACAAGCTTCCTCCTCATCCACTTCCATATCCTCGGTGTCACTCGCTTCAGCATCTCCCGCGGCGACCAGCATCTCAAGGAGGCATTCGTTAGCCGGAAGAGCTCCTCTAACCTGTCCACCTGGGACAATGGTGATGTGTCGGCATAGCGGACATCCAATAGTTTTACCCCGGCCTGAACACACCTCCGTGGGGTCAGATTCAAACACCAAGTGTCGGGAGAGAGTCACTAGGCAACTTTCGCAAAAACTGTGGTGGCATTGTAGCTCCCGTGGGCACCGCAATCCTCTGTTGAAGATTTGGTAACAAATTCCGCACTCGAGTTCTGAACTCATTTTGGTTAGTTTGTCGTTTGCTCCGTGTCAAAAGTAAACTGGAGGAAGAAGGGAATTTACTCTGATACTTATGTCCTGTGTGTGGGAATGCGTGGGTGGAGGAGGGACTCTCTTTTGGCATAGTGTTCCAAAACCAAGGCAACGGGTGACTCATGCTTCAAAATACAGTGATGTCATTACGATATAGTCAAGGTAGTTGTGTTGAGTCTGCCCCTCCCCCAACACACACAAACAAACGCTATAGCGTAGGCTATGCCTCTTCGTTTACACAGCGCACACTTTTAATACTGTTTAAAGATTGGCCTCCATTGGTCTGTTTGATGTTGATATTTGATGATCAATAAAGTCATCAATGTTTCTGAACGTTAAAGCAGTTATGCTAAACAGTTTTCGTGAAATGACAAGTTCTGCTTTATTACAGAGCAATCAAGCGGAGCTGGTTCATGCAGGAGACGCGAGACATAGTGCGTCACTAGCATGACGCAGTTGGGGCACACGTTCTTAGCAGTGCGGGCCATTTAATCAGGATATCTCTGCACTCTGCATTGCTTAGTGGGACACAGTTGGGTGCGGCAGGGAGCCGCGGCGAGCAGAACCATTATGCCAAATTCAAGTATTACAATCATGTATTGTACCGTGTGAAATAAAGTATCAAGTAAATACTATACTGAGTCCTCCTGCCTTAACCATTATTATCAGCAATAGGCCTACTACTAATAATCATTTTGTCACAGGTGTTCGGAGGTGTTGGGGGGGGGGGGGGGGGTTGCTACCAAATCTCACGCCAAGGTTTTTGGAAAAGTTGGCAGCCCTGCTATCTGCTGAGAAGTCTTCTGTTGCCACTTAATCTTGAGATCTGAACTAGACCGTCAACATCTGTTAAAGTTTACTAGGCTACACCAAAATTAATTTAGGCTCGTCTGAGATGACGCATTCCAATGCTAAGTAAAAGTCTGCATACAGGCCTACTCAATTACAATCAATTCGCATGTCTGTAAAACAAAGCAATTATTTTACCACGCGTTGTGAATGAGAACTTCCAAAACAAACAGCACGTAGCCGTTACTCCCTCCCACTAGGACTTTTCCAGAAATTCCGGCAGCTCCTCCCGTTTACTGTCATTCCTGCGAGGGGAGAGTACTGTAGCCTAAATGACGCAATCTTATCCGTCACCACGGCAATCTTCAAACAAAGTCACGCATAAATCTGATAAGCATAAATATCCATTAAAGGGCACTTCCTCCCGCGTCTAGCACAGTGAAGCCAAGAGGATCTGTTTTGTTGTGGAGGAGAATAGATATCTGAATGATTGTGTTATTTAACTGTGGCTTGTTTGATGTGTTTTGATAATGGATTACTGAGCCATATTCCCACGTGCCGACTGTTTTACCGCACAGAAGGATGTTTATAAGTAAAAGGACAAGGGTCAAGTGAGATTTAATTGAAAGGACTATCCTACTTGAATGAAGAAAAAACTTTGCATATGTGTTTTGATGTAGCCTATTTGATGTACAAAATGTATTTTTTGAAATCTTTAGTAAAAAAAAGTTGCAGTTATATCCACTTAATCTGACTCTAAAATTATTCATGTCGAACATCAAGTCGTGTTTCAGTTCCTTGTCTACTAACAATGTTTCATGGGAAGTACCTATATTTCAGGAAGCCCTCATGTGATCACATTACACAGAAGCCGTCAAACTCACGTGGTAATATATGTAAGTAATAAGTAAAACAATAGGTGTGTTCGACTTCATTCAGCGCCGGCGTCGCCTGCAGCCCGGCTGACTTGAAGCAGCCAATGGCATTCTCAATTTCAAGGCAGCCGGCTGCAGCCGGCTGTCGGCGCCGCCGGTGCTGCATGAAGTCGAACACACCTATTGTCTACTTGTTTTGAAACGGATGCATCTTGTCACGGCTATTGTTATAATTTGACATCAATATTTATATATTTATGACATAATTCTATATATATATTTATATATATATATTTATATATAACCCTATATCTCCCTTGTTGACTGGTCATTTAGGTGTCGCTTATAAGAATGTATGTGCAGTGCAGTGGACTGGGGCCACACATTCAATCAGACACGTATCCAAATTCCCTGGCACACCATACTGTATATGCCTAAACACAAGCACGCACACAAATATAAACTTTTGCTCATGTGGGCTTATGTAGGTCAGTTTTGTTTTAGTGGACTGACTCATGGATATGAGCCCTCTCTAACCTACTTGGTCTGGCTTGTTTTGCTGGTATCCATTTTGACTGTTGTTTGACAATCTTAAGAGGATAAAGAAGAGAATACAACTTGTGTTGCAATGCAAGTGCAACAGTGATGTTTGCAACATAGGGAGAAGGAAAATCTACCACAGCAACAAGTGATGAAAATATAACAGAAATCATGAGTTCATGACTTATCCAATATCTCAATCATATTCTTTGATCTATCCTGTTCATGCCCAGGTCAAGTTCCAAATGTATTGTCGTGCACATGAACAGAGGTATTGACAGTGAAAATGCTTGATTTTCAGGGGTTTCTCAACAATGCAAACAAAGTGGGCTGGCATTAGTCGGAAGCTACAGTTTTGAACTTGAACAACCCTGTCATGTTGACTGTCCATCTCCTGAGTGGAGACATTTAAAGCGATATTGACGTGGATAGTTTCAGCGAAAGTCATGATGGCGGCCATGTAGGAGGATAGTCCTCGTTGTCCCAACAGTGTCTTGGTTACCAAGCACATCACCACGGGGTTAATTAATGTCAGGGAAACCGGGAGGCACCCATGAGCCCTGAACAAATGAGGAATGAGAGAGGGATGTCTAGGGATGGCTGCAAAATAAAAAATAAATAAAGAGAGGAGGAGGAGGAGAGACAGCATGCAAAAGAGCAAAAGTCTATAGAGAGAGAGAGAGAGAGAGAGAGAGAGCAGGGGGGATAAAAAAAAAAACGAAACTGTGTAGTGAAGTACACAAAGGGAGAAGGAGAGGAAGGCGTTGGAGGGGTTGTTCGTGACATCGTTGGAACTATGAGGTGTTGTGTGAGAAGTTCCAGGCTGGACAGGGATATCGGAGAGCATCCTGCTTGAAGAGGTGAGTGGACGGGTGAGTGGTTCCTCTCATATCTCCAGCCCTGCATACAGGGACCAAGTGTCGTCCCATTCCACCATTGGGTGCTGTTTGTTTTAGTCAGCTGACCTACATAGACAGACAAGGTCAACATAAATAGCATTTATATTGTTATTAAAACGGTTATATAGAACACACATTTAACATTCTTCCGTGCGACAATTCTATTCCTTGCTATGAGCTTTGTTTGGCATATAAACCAAATAATCATTTAATAATCAGTCCATTAGGCAAAACTAATAACTGCACAGACAGACACTGCACTGATGAAGTTAGTTAATTATAGAATATGGTTTACTCTGATTGTATTCATTTGTAATGCAAATGCACCATACATACATCTCCTTTAATCCTGAAATTGAAGATGCTTTTGTTTTTCTCATATACCCAGAGCAGTCAAATACAAGGGAGACCCTTAACTGCCAGGCAACCAGCCTCATGTGAGACAGACCTGACCTGTTTTGTCCCATGGTAATGCAGGGTAGGGACTTGAATGCTTTACTGGGTAACAGACAGTGTGATAAACACAGGTAATCTGCAGGGAATTCTCAATGCAGTGTACAGTATGTAACAGCTCTAATGGTGGATACCATTGATACAACTCTCAAACAACTCTCTTCTTTTTTTTATATTATCTATATCTCTTCACATTAACGTCATATGTAACTAAAGCAATGATACGTTGTTTGTCTTGTTTCTCATTTATTTGATAGTAGTGTTTGGCCAGAAGTCACGGTTACATTAAAAGGGACATGGCAGGGGCTTTAATACTTGATTTTAAAGCACAGTACTGTGGAGCAGTGCTTTTGGTCGACCTGGGGTGAACCCTTTCTGTCTTGCTATTTCAGGGGAATTTTAATGAAGCTCAGCAGTACCAGTAAAACCATCGTTCTCTGTGTCCATGGTGTTTTAACTAGCCCTCAGTGAAGAATACCTGAAAACAAACCAACTACAGTTGAGAGAGGGGGGGAGGCAGATAAACAGGCTGACAAACCGAACAAGGGTTAGCATTAGAAAGAGAGAGAGAGAGGCAGAGGAAGACAAAAAAAAGAGAGAACAAAGTAATTGTTTCCATCCATGGCTTCTGTTTTCCTTAGTCTCCATACATACACTTCCTCCCAAAGCTAAATAAAATGTGTGGCCTGAAGGCCTTCTATATGAAGTGAGAAGTACTGGTGGTGGAAGGGTGGTAGTGTGCGCGGGGGGGAGGGCAGTGTTCTCAGATTGGTGGGGGGGATGTATGGCGACTATGACTTACATACTTTGGAATCTTGGTAGAGAACAAGTCAGGAAACAACAGCTAGTCTAGGTTCTAGAGTTTGGCACATTCTCTTTACAGTTGCTACTCATGTACTGTTATGAGAAACAGGAGCAGTTTTCTACGTAACTTTCTAACAATACATTTCATAATTGATGGTTCTTTGCCTTTTCAGGCGTGTAACGTGTTAGAGTTGTCCTCTATTTCCCCCTCTGTTACAGTTCAATAAGAGTAACCAGAATGCCTAGTCACAGAAATATTAAAACAGGAGTCCTGTTTTTGACGATGTGCTCTTCTGCTCTTAGGTTTTTTAGAGACATTAGCAGGCCTCAGTCAACCGTCCCACTTGAGGCCTCAATCTCTCCCGCCCTCCTTTTTTCTCCCTGCCCTCACCATGGAAGACCCCTCAGCCTCATTGGCCCATCAGGGGGACAGGGCACCAGCAGCGGCCCCGCTGAGTGGAGACTCCACAGAAGTGGAGTGCCCCATCTGCTACCAGGAGTACAACCAGTTCAACAAGTGCCCCAGAATGCTCGAATGCCTCCATGTCTTCTGCACAGAGTGCCTCCACAGGATCCAGCTTTGCCCCTTGAACTCCCCGGACCCCCATGGCCTACCTGCCATTAACTGCCCCCTCTGTCGCCACCCCACGGCCCTCGCGTCCGGTAACGCCCTCTCCTTGCCCTGCAACTCCCGGATCCTAGCGCAGCTGCCACCCATGACCTTCCGCATGCCCGTGTCGGTGGCGGCCCGCCTGGCCACCGTCACCCAGAGGGTGGTGCTCTCCCTGGAGGCTAGCAGGGAAGCTCGCTTCATCATCCTGCCCACGGTGAGTCTCAGGGTGGAGCAGATGCACCCCGAAGTGTCCCATGGCAGGGCCCCGGGCCTGGTGGGCGAGCTGGAGGTCATCCAGCAGCACAAGAGCACCCTGTTGTGCGTCCAGCTGCTGGCCCTGGTCTTCTGGGTGATGTTCGTGCTGACCTGCGTCATAGGGGTGGTGTTCGGACATCGCCTCTTCCACTTCTGAAGGAAAGGAGGGGTCGGGACAATCCAAAACTGAAAAGGAATGCTTCCTTCCTTGACGTTATCTTGTTTAGCATGAATGCAAGAGACGGAACAGACATTTCAATGCAAATCATTCTAGTTATTCTACTTTCATGTCAAATGAGATTTTTGCAATATAAGGAGTTTGCTTGTTACTGGGGCTGCATTGTGGATGAAACACATTTTATAGAATTATTATTGATAGATTAATATTGACACATCACTAAATTATAATGTTCAGCAACGCATTTCAGCTTTCTGTACAGATTCCATCAGTTATGTTCTTTTGACAAGGAACATGACTGTGCTTTTGTCTTTGTTTCCCTGATAAAGGGCTCTCTCTAGTGGTCTAATGTGGTAGTCATCTGAAACTTTTTGGGACATTCCATATAGTTCATTAATTGCATTTACCTTGCCTCTCGACTATCTTTAGTAGGTGACTTGTGTTATATTTATGTTTACGTGATGCAACTCTACTTCAGGTGGTGTTATATTAATCAGGAGAAAAAAACTGCGAGAAATGTGCTCTAAAAGAGGATTACTACCATTTACAGGTCTTACTGAGTGAATAAAAGCTGTTTTGTTTCAAATTTTTGACAGTATCTTCTTTAGGTGGACCATGAATATTTTTATGAGTCGGGGGGCAAGCTGGAAGAAAACGTAAAGGATACTACGTCATACGCCGCGTTGGCTAACTTGCATAGAAAAGTTTTTAGACCCCCTCCCCTCCGTATGTTTTTGTTAGGGGAAAAGTTGTGGGTAGTCGATCGTGTGAATGTTGCGTGTGCGTGCTTTTTAACCCCTTCGTCTGGGGGAATGTGAGTTTGTATCTTTCACAATTAGACTGTTAGGGGAGAGGCGCTTTAATTTACAAGATTTTGTACTTTTTTTGTTTGTCCTTGCCAAGAGTAAACTCACTAGCCAGCATTTCACCTCACCCCCTTTCCGTTAGCCACATAGCTGCTAACCGATTACCTCTCATATTTTTTGTGGGACAGCTGAAAAAAAAATAGGCGCAATGGCAGAAACCAAAATAATATACCATATCGACGAAGAGGAGACTCCATACTTGGTGAAGATACCCATTCCTGCCGAAAACATTACCTTGTTGGATTTCAAACAGGTCTTGAACAAGCCCAACTACAAATTCTTTTTCAAGTCTATGGACCAAGACTTTGGGTGAGTGACTAGCCGTGATTGTGCAGGAGAGGCTGCGAGTCCCATGCAAATGAGTGATCGTGACCCAGACTTGAATTGGGACATTACATCGAAGTAAAAGTTACTCTAAAGAAAGTATTTTGGCGCAGTGACTAAGAAAGCAAGTAAATCATTAGTAACAGATTTTTTTGGTCTGCAGATCTCGACTTGATACAATGTTGCAAGGGGAAAGAAAGTCAATTTATGGATGAATTGTTACAAAGTGTGTCTGTTTGCGTGGTCATAGTCTTTTGGTCACCAAATGGGCTATAAAGTTACGCAACTGTGAATGGCCAATTCCATGAGAAGAGGTTTGTCTATCTCACTGGAGAACCACCTCATTTGTATTCAAACAGTGACCAAGCCCTTGTTGCAAGATTAAAAGATTCCGGCTTCGAGTTAGGACATAATGTGTTGGTAGGTAACTTACTTTAAATGCAGGCACAATTCTCACACTTAAGAATTATAGTCGCCTCTATCACACTGCCTAGTTAGCTTTTTACTAATCCCTCCCTCTCTCTTTCTCTCGACCCGCTCCATCATCTTGAGAAATCCTCAGCTTTTCTTCTTTTTGGGAGAACAGCCAGGTTTTTGTCTCCCTTCTTTACACTGGCCTTGGCCTGCTACCCTTTTATTCTCTCACTCTATTTCTCTCTCCCTCTCCTCTTCAGCCTTTATCTGCTTCTCTCAGATAAATCCTAGAGTCTGAGAGAGTTCTCTCCTCAAGCAATTCATCTTTCAATGCCGGTTTGCTTGTCAGTGCTGCATTTCTCTACTTTGGGGAAATGGAACATGTCTTTGTGGCAAGCTTAGTCAACTTGGAGATGTGCTTCTGTTAAATAAATTGTAAGGCTTGTACCCCCACAAACACACTACGACAGTTCTGAATTGGTGGGAAGAAAAACTGTTGAACTGGGGCCTTATCGTAACATAATTCAGCATCCAAATCTTTTAGATGTCTCTAGGAAGTTCAAAAAGCAAACCAGCTGTCAGTCTGGAAGGTGTGAGGCAAGGCAAGCTGTGGGCCATGCTAGGCTAGTGGAACCTGGGGCTGGACAGGAGCTATTTGCAGAATTTACAGAAATGAGAGGGGTGTTTCCTGTTTTGGAAAATAGAATGTGTTTGAATGAATAGATGGTCAAACTGTGTGTTTGTGGTTGTTTAAGGATTAGAAACCAATTTTTCGTCAAGATGTTTTTGAGATTCCTACTGGATGCTACATTTTTGAGGTGTGTGTGTTTTATCCAAAGCATTTTAGAGTGTGCTTGAAATGGTCTGAAGTGAGGTCATCTGTTTATTTGGAATGGTAAGGTATGAGGACAATTAGTCTGCTAGGAGCAGAATGTTGCATCTGTTTGTCCAGACTCTGGATGCAATTTAAGTGTGACCTCACAGAACGGGAAAGAAGGAGCAATTGTAAAAGAGAGAGAGAGAGAGAGAGAGAGAGAAAAGCAGGGGAGCGAGAGAAAGAAACAATAAAATAGCACAACATGGATAAAGGGAGCGGTTACTAAGCTGTACAGTCACTCCACTCCGGACACACACACACACACACACTAGCACACTGAGCCTTCTGCGATGATCCTTTCCCACTGCCCACAACAACCTGGCGTGGGGCTAACACTCACCCACAAAACCAGCCCTCAACAGCTGCTTACAAACCCCAGTGGGGCCGAGCAGGCTGTCTACACACACACACAGAAGACAAATGAAGCCGAAAAAGACTTGAGTTGTAACCCTCAAGGGGCAGTTAAGTGTCTATCTGTGTAGCAGTTATGTCCTGCTCGGTCCCAAGCACTGCTGTAATAACACGCTGTCTCCGAGAAATTACACAGCAGAGAGATGCTATCTGTCTCGTGAGCTTGTCTCCTGTGCCCGCGAGACAGAACAGCCTAACTAGCCCACAAGCAGGAGACGTTTGAGGGTGGAAAAGCAGTCCGAAGGAAGCTGTGCGTGTGTGTTTACTTCTTACCTCCTGGTATGGGTAACGATGGTGAGTCACTGGGAAATGTTACAGCTGTGAATGGTTATGTGTGTGTTTGTGTGTGTTGCTGTTTGTAGAACAAGACACAGACCTCGGTATGACCTGGTGGCTGACTGGCTCTGTGTCTGTTTTTTCTATATCTCTCTCTCTTGTACACACTCTCTCTCTGCCTCTCCCATCTCTCTGCCTCTCCCATCTCTCTGCCTCTCCTTCCATCTCTCTGCCTCTCCCATCTCTCGCAGGGTGGTGAAGGAAGAGATTTCAGATGAAAGTGCCAAGCTGCCCTGCTTCAACGGAAGAGTGGTGTCATGGGTAAGCACACACACACACACACACACACTCTAGGGATCAACAGTATAAATGACCAGTATTTTCTTCAATACAAAGAGAACAGGAGTCCGATTGACCAGATTTGTTACAGACTCAACAGGACACAGAAAAAGCCAAGTCAGTTATAGGTGACTCAACCCACATACACTAAAGACAACATTCGGGAAGCTCCCAGTCTAAAGCCTTGTTTCCACCCCAAGTCCCTGGGCCTTGTACTCCCCCAAACTACTTTCCAAGGAACTAGAAAGGTTATTGTTAGCTGCATTTGCTCAGCAGGAACTTTCCCCAGAAGATTAGGCAAATTGTTCCACTGACATATGCACCATACACCATGAAAAAGAGTCATTTATTGTGCGACACTGCTAAGCACAACTCCTGCTACGAGAACTTGACCAATACGAGATGTCCAGCTCTGCAAGCCCCACCCTCAAAGTCCCTGCATTTTTGTACTACCCCCCTGAGCAGAGACTTCCTGGTTTTTCCTCCCTACAACTCCATTTAGACCCCTGGTCCCTGCAGTGGAAACACAGTGAGTTCTGGACAAAGTTCCTAGTTCCAGGGGAAAGGTTCCGGCGGTGGAAACACGGCTTAAGCTGGCCTGGGGCCTCGAGGCGTCTGCTGAGTGCACAGGAGGAAGGCAGGAGGGATTAAAAGGGGTGGACAAAGAGAGGAGACTAGAGGGAGCGATACTCGATCGCTCGGCCGGGTGGACGGAGGAATCCCCCAGGAGAAAGGCTCCACCGTTAGAGGGATTGAGAGAGGAAGGGGGAGACGGGGAATGTTATGTGGCGACAATTAGTTTTGACAGCTGCGCTTGCATCCAATTAAACCTGCATAGTGACAGCAAGTCACCCTAGTTCCCAACAGCTAATCCCCCCCCCCCCCCCCCCCCCCAGAAATGTGAACATATTGCTTTTTGGGGGGGGTCCTTGTTATAATGACCAACCGTAGCGGTTGCTAGGTAGGCGTTCTTGTGACGTGTGTGGTTGCGTCAGTCTGTGATTTCAGAGTGAGGTCACTGTATTCCCAGAGATATCGATGGGGTTTAATTGCCTGGGTGTGTTTCCTCCTAGCTTGCAGCCATGCGTGGAGCTGTAACTGTGTGTGTGTGTGTGTGTGACTGTGTGTGTGACTGTGTGTGTGTGACTGTGTGAGTGTATGTCCCTGGGTTTTGTTGATTGTGTGTGATTGAGGGTGTGTGTGGGGGGGGGGGGAGCACTCCAGACGGATAATGAAAGAAGACAGGTTAAGTATCGGGATAGCATTTCAGTTTGCCTTTTAGATTATCATCTGAATGAGGTGAGATGTTTGTGTCAAAGCAGTTGACATCTTATCTTACCCCCCCCCCCCTTTCTCCCTCCCTATATCCCTCTTTAACCATGCCTTTCATTTCTCTTCCTTTCTCACCCTCTCTTTGGCTTATTTTCCTCTCCCCTCCTCTCCTTTCCCCCCCTCCCCTCCTCTCCTATCCCCCCCCTCCTCTCCCCTCCTCTCCTATCCCCCCCACCTCCTCTCCTATCCCCCCCCTCCTCTCCCCTCCTCTCCTATCCCCCCCACCTCCTCTCCTATCCCCCCCTCCTCTCCCCTCCTCCCCTCCGCCTCTCCCCTCCTCTCCTATCCCCCCCCCTCCTCTTTTCTCCTATCCCCTCCTCCCCCCTCCCCTCCCATCCCCTCTCCTCAGTTGGTATCATCAGACACCCCCACCGTGGAGCCCCCGGCAGCAGCGCTCCCCCCCCCAGCTGAGGTCCGGCCCCAGCCCTCACCCCCTCCCCCCCCTCTGCCTCCCCCACCTGTCGAGAGGACGGGCGGCATCGGAGACTCCAGACCCCCGTCCTTCCAGTGAGAACGTGCCCGCGCACACACACACACACACATTGTCATAACAGTGGTGTCCCACTCCCTTCCTTACTGTATCTCTTACTGCACATACAGTAGCTGATAGCGAACACCTCTCTCTGCCCAGTCTCAAGTTACCCACCAGTTTTCCAGTGTTCTCCCTTCATTATGTGATCTTGGTCTTAGAGCCCCAGTCCATTGTGTACTATGCTGCACTGAGAGTATAATTAAGCTGTTATATGGTCATGTGATATGGGCTGAGCACCATGTAGAGGTCATGCATTAGGGGCTATTTGCGGTCTGTTGGGTAATGTCGGCTAGCTGTACATTATCCCCTTGCAGGACTCTGGTAGGGCTTTGATAAGGGCCCCGTCTCTGTGGAAAGCTTGGTTCTTTAACCCCCTCCCTCCCCTCCCTGTACAGCCCTAACGCGGCGGGCAGCGTGGGCAGCGTGGACACCCTGGACGACCAGACGGAGACAGAGTCTGTGGTCTCCTTCAGGAGGGAGAGACCCCGGCACAGGGAGGGCATGGAGCAACACGGTGAGGGCGGCCTCCCAGAACTGCTGCTGTAGTACTGCTACAGTAGTAACCCTCCCAGCACTGCTGCTGTAGTACTGCTACAGTAGTAACCCTCCCAGAACTGCTGCTGTAGTACTGCTACAGTAGTAACCCTCCCAGAACTGCTGCTGTAGTACTGCTACAGTAGTAACCCTCCCAGAACTGCTGCTGTAGTACTGCTACAGTAGTAAATATATATGTGACCATATATATATATATACACCTACATATTATATATACAGACCATTTATACACTCTGCTGTAGTACTGCTACAGTAGTAACCCTCCCAGTACTGCTGCTGTACATCAGTATGGAACTAGGATCAGTCGGGGACTATTAAGTCTTCAGAAGAAGATAGAAAAAAGAAAAAGAGAGAAACAGGAAATGACCCCATCCGTGTCTTCCTCTGTGGTGCCCCAGGGCCGCGCGTGAACGGCCAGAGCCGCCTGGAGCGCCACCTGGCGGGCTACGAGAGCGCCAGCACGGTGATGAGCAGCGAGCTGGACACCACCAGCTTCTGCGACTCGGACGACGACGACACCATGAGCCGCTTCAGCAGCTCCACGGAGCAGAGCACCGCCTCGCGCCTCCTCAAGCGCCACCGCCGCCGCAGGAAACAGCGCCCCCCGCGCCTGGAGAGGGTCAGTGCGCCAAGTGGCCGACATGGAAGTTATTTGAGTTGGATACAATATGCTGATTTTCCCGTACTGCATGTGTTCATTTTGCGATTCAGTTTAGTTGTGAAGTAGCGGTAGATGCTCTGTTCTCCTGCCTGGTGTTGACCCGGGGTTGCTGTGTTTTGTCCACTAGGCATCGTCCTTCAGCAGTGTGACCGACTCCACCATGTCCCTGAACATCATCACTGTCACACTCAACATGGGTCTGTATCTCTTTCCCCCCTCTCTCTCTCCCCCTCTCTCTCTCTCTCTCCCCCTCTCTCTCTCTCTACCCCCTCTCTCTCTCTCTCTCTCTCTCTCTCTCTCTACCCCCTCTCTCTCCCCTTTCTCTCTCTCTCTCCCTCCTGCTCCTTCCATTGAAGTTATCCTCTTCCCGTCTCTCCCGTCTCTCCCGTCTACTATATCTCCTCTCCTCCCGTCTCTCCTCATATCTCTTTTACCCCCTCCCCCCCTGTAGAGAAGTACAACTTCCTGGGCATCAGCATCGTGGGGCAGAGTAACGAGCGGGGGGACGGGGGCATCTACATCGGCTCCATCATGAAGGGCGGGGCGGTGGCGGCGGACGGCCGCATCGAGCCCGGGGACATGCTGCTGCAGGTGAGGACCGGGGTAGGTGACCACCGCGGGATGTCGCACCATCCAGCTCCCAGTCCTGACTGTGTGCCTGTGTGTGTTATGTGATGGTTTGTTATATGGTTCCTTCCAACCACAACCCCCCCCCCCTTACCCTCCCCCTCCCACCCCTCAGAGGTGACCCCTTCCCCTCCCCTCCCCCCCCCCACCCCTCAGAGGTGACCCCCCCTCCCCTGCACCCCTCACATGCGGAAAGGAACACGTCCCCAATAATGGCTTCCTAGTCTAGCGTCTCTTCATACACAGTGATTTCCAACCCGCAAGATGGGTGATGGAGCGCGAACGTTCCGGAACATGCTCGCCCTGAATGACGGGCGGCTGTGTGAACGTTGTGTGTGAACGTCCTGTTGTCTCCGTCCTGTCGCGCGCAGGTGAACGACATCAACTTTGAGAACATGAGCAACGACGATGCGGTGAGAGTGCTGAGGGAGATCGTGCACAAGCCCGGGTGAGTTCCTCCGCTCGCCTGCCCGGCTCTGATGCCAAACCCACAAACACGCCACTGTCAAGTTCACAAGTGAACCAAAAAAACACAGATTATAAAGGTCGGGGGTGGTAACCGTGGAAATAAAAACGGTTTCTCTCCACCATCCTTGACCGTTTCTCTCTCTCGCTCCTCTCAGGCCAATCATACTGACCGTGGCGAAGTGCTGGGACCCCTCTCCTCAGGGCTACTTCACCCTCCCACGCAGTGAGTTCCTGTCCTACTCCCTCTCTGGTCACTTACATTTACTTTACATTTAGTCATTTAGCAGACGCTCTAATCCAGAGCGACTTACAGTAAGTACAGGGACATTCCCCGAGGAAGTAGGGTGAAGTGCCCTGCCCAAGGACACAACGTCATTTTGCACGGCCGGGAATCGAACCGGCAACCTTCTGATTACTAGCCCGACTCCTTAACCGCTCAGCCATCTGACTCACTTCATCAGACCACGTGGTCGTCCAGCGCCCAGTCCTGTCTGTGGATCTGGATGGATTTGAAATGGTCGTTACATGGTTCCTTCCACCCCCCTTCTCCCTACAGATGAGCCTATCCGCCCCATTGACCCGGCAGCGTGGGTGAGCCATTCCGTGGCTCTGACGGGGGTGTACCCTCCGTACCCCGGCAGCTCCTCCCTCAGCACCATCACGTCCTCCTCCTCCGTCACCGAGACCGAGCGTGAGTTTTGTAGTTTTCTTCTTTGCTAGGTTAGCTGTTCTTACTTTTTGTTCCCCCCCCCCCCCCCCAAAAAAAAGAAAAGAAACATTCTTCTTACTCTGTCCCTCCCACAGAAATTGAGAATATTTGTCAGGCTCTGCTCTTCCGGTCTGCCTTTCTCTTCATACCGTGTGTAATATGTCTGACCTTGTCTGTCATCCTGTCTTCCTTTTGTGTCTGTATCTGTTACTGTCATCCTATCATCTCCTGCCAGGTTCAGTTCATCCATCTCTCTATTCAGCCTCGCTACGGGAGCCGTCTTCCACATCTGGTTTCCTCTTCTTGTCTGCTGTGGTTTTATTCTCATGCGATAAAAAATAATAATCTGTATGTTGTTTTCTTTCACCCCCCCCCACGCTCTATCACTCCCTTTCTCTCTCTCTCTCTCTCTCTCTCTCTCTCTCTCTCTCTCTTCTCTGTCTCTTCTCTGTCTCTCTCTGTCTGTCTGTCTGTCTCTTCCTTCCCTTCCACGCCTGCAGGTTTTGACGACTTCAACCTGTCGCTCCACTCTGACATGGCTTCGGTGGCCAAGGCCATGGCCTCCCCAGAGTCTGGCCTGGAGGTCAGGGACCGGATGTGGCTCAAGATCACCATCCCCAACGCCTTCCTGGGTGAGTGTGTCCACCTGTCCCTTGGTTTTCTCTCCCTCAACAACAACAACAACAAATCTGATTGTAGCATGATAGATTGTTCCCTTTGTGTGTGTGTGTGTGTTGAACCCTCTCTCTCCCTCCAGGGTCAGACGTAGTGGAGTGGCTATACCACCACATCGAGGGTTTCCAGGACCGCCGTGAGGCCAGGAAGTACGCCAGCAACCTGCTGAAGGCCGGCTTCATCCGCCACACCGTCAACAAGATCACCTTCTCCGAGCAGTGCTACTACATCTTCGGAGACTTCAGCGACTGCGAGAACTGTGAGTACTGGGCCGTCTGTGATGCTCCGATTAGTTCTGAGGGCTACTCTCTCTCTCTCTCTCTCTCTCTCTGTCTCTCTCTGTATGTCTCTCTCTCTGTCTCTCTCTGTCTATCTCTCTCTGTCAGTTAGTTTAGTCAGTTTTAGGTTTTATGTCTGCTGTTCTTTGTCCAACGTGATTCATAGGCTTTTACGAAAACCTTTCCAAAAGAGTAACTCCTTGTTTCCATTCCATCATTGTATCCCTCTTTCTTCCTTTCTCTCCCTCTCCCAGACATGGCCAACCTGTCCCTAAACGACAACGACGGCTCCAGCGGGGCCTCGGACCAGGACACTCTGGCCCCGCTGCCCCTCCCGGGGGCCACGCCCTGGCCCCTGATGCACACCTTCCCCTACCAGCCCTACCCCAACCACCCCTACACCAGCCAGCCTCCACCCTACCACGAGCTGACCAGCTACAGCTACGCCCCCGGCAGCACGGGCAGCCAGCACAGCGAGGGTGAGTGAGGAGGGGGGTGGGGGAGCAAGAGGGAACAGGAAGAGAACGAAGGGAGGGGGAGAGAGGGAGGGAGGGGGGAGGTAGGGGAGATTCAAACTCCAAAGTTTAAAGAAGTGTATCGTTGTGTCTAGTAGATGTGGAAAAACGTGTAACTGTCTGGCTCTTCCAACCTGTTCCAAGATGTTTTAGACACCCCAGGAACCGGTTTCAACCGGCTCTCACCTGTGTGTTTGTCTCTTCAGGGAGTCGGAGCAGCGGGTCAACGCGGAGCGAGGGTGAGAGGAGGCGAGGCACTAAGGGCCCCGGCAGCACCGTGGGGGGTGGAGAAAAGTCCCCCTCGGGGGGCGGTGGAGGAGGAGCCGACTCCCGCTCGGGCAGCGGCAGCGAATCGGATTACTCCACCCGCAGCAGCCTGAGACGAGACCACGGCTCGGCGACGCCAAGCGAGCACAGCCACGCCTCCTCGCAGCGCTCGCATCATCACCGCCCGACGCCTCCCCCGCACATGTCCCCGTACCCCCCAGGCATCCCACTGCCCTACAACCCCATGATGGTGATGATGGTGCCGCAACACCCACACGCACACCCTGTCATGGGACCCCCTCATCTCCACGCCCACCCACACCCCCAGCAGCTCCACTCGGCCCCACCTCACCCGGCGCTACCCCCGCCCCCCTCCTCCACCCCGGGGGGACCCCCTGGAGCGCCCCCTACCCGTGACCTGGCCTCTGTACCCCCAGAGCTGACTGCGTCACGCCAGTCCTTCCACCTGGCCATGGGAAACCCCAGTGAGTTCTTTGTGGACGTCATGTAATGGAGGTAGCGGGTCCGAAATAATTGTGTGTGTGTGTGTATAAATGTGTTTGATAGGATGTGTGTGTGTGTGTGTGTGTGTGTGTGGGAGGGAGGGAGGGTGCGTGCGTTTGAGATCCAGCAGTGTGATGGAGTATCCATTCCTCTTGATGATGACTGAATATGAGATCTGGTGGTAGCTTGTAGTCTGTGCTTGCATATTTTGAGTCTGGTGGGAACAGGGTTTGACCTTATTGTGAGACCAGTATTAGTATACTGTTCTAACAGAAACGACAATATAAACCTTGGCAGCATCTCAGAAACATACAGTAACCTCTCGAGTTTACCTTCTCCCATTTAAAGATCTACAATGATGACAAAGTAAGGTCTTAGCCTGGACACTCGCCACCCTTTCCAACTGCTACAACATGCTGTTGTGCTGAATATCAAAAACTGAAGTCCTCTGACTCTTGTTTGATTTGTAGTCACGTGTGTGTGTGTGCGTGTGTGTCTATTGGGTTGGTTATGCCTCTGACACTCCCTCAGTGAGCCAGAATGTGTTTTCAAACCAATTTAGTGATTAACAATGTTTGTCTTTCCTACACGGGGACTAGGCTGAGAACAGTAGCTGCCTTTCATTGGACTAGACTTAAGAAACGTACTCCAGCCCAGAGGAACTGGGTGTTTGCACTGACTGTGCTTTATCACTAGAGGGCGCAAATGTTCTGAGCCCTCATAAAGAGATTAAAATGAAATTGCATTGTATTGGTACTGTATTTTTCATCGATTTATTGGTATCTGAGTTTTTTTGTGAGTGCTTTCTTTTTCAGTAAATAATAGAAAAAAGACCATATATACACACTCCTACTCAAAGAACAACCCCCTTTTGGATTAAATTGTGTGCCAATTAGTTTTTTTTATTCCTTTCTCTCTTTTTTTTCAACGATTGTGTATGTATGTATATAACTTTCTTCTTAATGCAACATGACAGAATAGCAAACTCTCTAATGTGAATCAGTAGGTCAAAGGACAAGTGGCATACCTCTGCCAGGTAAAGGGAGTGTAATTATGAAGCTTGATTGTAAAGAGTTGACGCCAACCATGTAACACTGTCTAGGACTACGTGGAATTTAAATTGGTACTACTAGAGGGTAGAAAGGGGTTACAGCCAAAAATTGGTACTTTGGGATTTCATAAGGGGAACCTTTACACAGTTGTGCGTCCCTTTTTGATTTCACCTTTCCCCTCATGTTATGTAGTATCCCATGTAAGCAGGCATTTTGTACGAGTGACTAGACGTTTAACCGAACAATAAAGGTGCTAAATGAAGAGGTGGTGCGTCACAGTACTGCAGTTTGTCACGTCTGTTCAGAATCACATTGCTTGAATTTGTGTTGTAACTTTTTTTTTGTGTCTGTATCTGAGAATAAATTAGCAAAAGACTTGATTTTCAAACTCTTTTTGTGTTGTATGTGAAGTTGATTTGAGATGACGGAACTGATAGCTCTATATGTGTACAACTCACAAAGTCACATGTTGACAAATGCTGTAGTAAATTAGGATTTACACTACAAGAATAGAACAGAGTATAAACAAGTAGAGCATTGCTGCACATGTGAGACCGTTTGACGTCACGTGTTGTTAAACAATGATGTGATCGGTTTCCAGATCCTAAGATGGTACATGAGTAACTTACCTGCTTGTGTTCGGACAAGTCTAGACTAGACATACATTATACTTTAGTTTTACAGTCAACTAGCTAATTTCAGGCATTTCTTTCCCTCGGAACAAAGAATTACTGTACCCGAAGATCACCAAACATGTTACTGCGGAAAGTGAGCCAAACCCCTGCTATGTGTAGCTCTGTTCTACGTATTTCACCTGCCTTAGTTGGACTGGGGTAAGCAAAACAGACGTATTGTTGATAGTGAATGTTGTTTTGCTTGGATACGTTGTGCATGGTTCCTTAATAAACTGTGCATTTCTCCACTGACGATCGTTGCTGTACTTGTCTTATTTTAGAGCCAGACGTACAGCCAGTGCCTTGGTAACAGTTCAGAATGCCCGACCCTACGCAACTCAAACTGCGGAGGTGAGAACAATATCTATTTCAAAACAAGTTAGCTGACACCTGACAGTCTTCCTAGCGACAGCAGTGCAGTTGCTTTTGACTTAACACAACATTCACAGCATTTTTTCTGACATTGTTAGCTGTGCACATAGCTAATGGGGTTTTTGTTTGACCGGGTCATCGGACTGTGTTGGAAATATTCGAGGACATGTCCTCAATCCCCCCCGTATGAAAAAGTAGAGCAAGGTTCACACCGTCCACGTGACTCGTGAATGATAGCGGAAGTCAGCATCGTGACGAGAGATTTGTGGCTAAATCAAATAATGTTAATGTCACTCAGCAATATGCACAAGTACAACAGTGGGTGAAGATATTTGGTGCAGTTCCTGGCAACATAGCAGTTTAACAATTACCCAGAATTCTTATTCATAACACAATTTATGCATCTGTTACAGGACACAATGCACACCTAACAAAATACAATGGACAGTTTACACAACACAGAATACAATAAAATACACAATACCCTCACCCGTAAACAGTAGAGATACATATTAAGTGCCATGGTGAGATTCAGTTTATAGTCAGTCGCCACTGTTATTAGATATGTTGTGAGCGATAAAGAGTTCTAGGCTAGGCTGTGTATCTGTTTCTCTGTGAACCCCAATTAGTAGGCCCCAAGTATGGGGGACTACTAATATGGGGGACTACTAATAATGAATGAGGACTCTGCACCGTGTCCTTGTACCTTTGGTCCATTGGGCAGCAGCAGCAGTTCATGTCACTCCCCTACTCAAGGTAAGGTAGCTGACCAGACTGGGCTGGATCTTTGTCTATTCTGCTGACCTTTAACAATCAAATAACAGTATGTCCCTTTCTCTCTCTCTCCCCCACCCCTAACCCTAACCCCCCCCCCCATCCCACCTTCTGCTGTCTCTCCAGGCTGTCCTGGAGAAACCTGCCGTGGGTAGTGACACCTCCACCTCCAAAGCTACTGTGGACAAGACATCTCTCAGCATAGTATGGACACGGACACACAGACACTATTATAGATGGTCTAAATCCCCCCCACCACCTCCTCATGTGGGCTCCTAGTTCACACATGCTGGGACTAATGGAGACATCTGCAGGCTCCATGGGGCTCCGACCGGCATAAATGTTAATCCCTTTTTTCTATGTGCTGTATTATTATTTCATCTTTAATTTGCCAGGCAGATTCCTTAACAACAAATGGCCTAGACAACGATGGCTTGGCAGTAGTTATGGGAAATCGTTTTAGTGAAGGGGAGCTTAAGTGTGCATTTGTTTTTGAATATTTCCGACAGGAATCCAAGTCGTTTGCCGTCAACATGTTCAAGGGTCAGATCAGTACAGCTCAGGTGTTTCCCTACCCCGCCGGTAAGTCTCAAGATCCTAGTGTAGTGTTGCTTTGACGTTGTCAGGACGTTGCAGCGATGTTTTGAGAAGGTATTTGTCCCAACATGGATTCTGGTTGTTTCCTCACAGTGTTGGACGAAGAGCAGGAGCAGTTCCTCAGAGAACTGGTCGGACCTGTGTCCAAGTTTTTCGAGGTAAATACAACCTTTTGGATTTGGTCGTTTGCGTTGAACTTCTGGTACTCTTTCCCGTTCCGCTTCCTGTATATTTACCTCTCTGCTGTCTGTTCACCTGCTGTTCGACTACCTCTCACGCCTTTCTCCTTCATGCTTTCCACCTTTTCCCCTGTCCCGCTATCCATCACCTTTCTCCATCCATCCCTAGGAGGTGAATGACCCCATGAAGAACGACACTCTGGAGAAGGTGGAGGACCACACAATGGAGGGTCTCAAGGAGATGGGGGCCTTCGGTCTCCAGGTGCCCACTGACCTGGGAGGCCTGGGGCTCACCAACACACAGGTACCCATCCCCCACCCTGAATATACTGTACTGGTACTTACCAACACACAGGTACCCATCCCCCACCCTGAATATACTGTACTGGTACTTACCAACACACAGGTACCACCCCTGTACACCAGTGGACACATCCCTAATTGATATTGACTGGCTCTGTTCCTTTGGCTCCCTCTGTGCAGTATGCCAGGTTGGTGGAGATCGTGGGCATGCACGACCTAGGCGTTGGCATCACCCTGGGTGCCCACCAGTCCATCGGCTTCAAGGGCATCCTGCTGTTTGGCAACCCTGCCCAGAAAGAGAGGTACCTTCCCAAGCTGGCCACGGGTGAGACTGGTGGGCTGGTACCCCTGCACATGATACCAACCCATGTGTAGCAGTCCAATTGACAGGTGGATGTGTGGATAATCTCTCTCTCACTCGCTCTCTCTGTGTCTCTGTCTGTCTCTCTCTCTCTCCCCCTCTCTCTGTGTGTGTGTGTGTGTGTGTAGGAGAGACAATAGCAGCGTTCTGTCTGACGGAGCCAGCCAGTGGTTCTGATGCTGCTTCTATCAGGACCACGGCAGTCCAGTCTCCCTGTGGACAGTACTTCACTCTCAACGGCAGCAAGATCTGGATCAGGTGGGCACACACACAGCTTGTACACATGCTCCAGTGCTTACCCCCACTCTCCAGCAGCCAGTCGCAGGAACACAAAGCACAACTTGCGACCAATGCTTACATTTCACCACAAGGTGGCGGTGCAGTCTCCTAACACATTTCGACAAGACTCGTCCGCTCTCCCTTTTAATGTAAATGTACAGGGGGATTTGAACCTGCAACTTCTTGATCTTCAGTCAAATGCTTTAGCACTGAGTTTAACTCACCTCTCATCCCCTCCACCCCTCTCCTCCACCCGTCTCCTCCACCCCTCTCCTCCACCCCTCTCCTCCACCTGTCTCCTCCACCCGTCTCCTCCACCCGTCTCTTCCACCCGTCTCCTCCACCCCTCTCCTCCACCCCTCTCCTCCACCCTTCTCAGTAACGGAGGTCTGGCAGAGATCTTTACTGTGTTCGCCAAGACCGCAGTGAAAGACCCCAAGACAGGACAGATGAAGGATAAGATCACAGCCTTTGTGGTGGAGAGGAGCTTCGGGGGAATCACACAGTGAGTTACAGAGATTTGGAGCGAACGCTTATAACTTCAACTCAGTTTGGTCGTAAACATGGATGGCCTTCAAGATGCACACGTGTGTGTATGTTCGCTTCCTCATTTGTCACCCTACTTCCCTCTTCCCTTTTTGTCTCTGCTCCCCCTCCCCCTCCTCCTTCCAGTGGCCCACCAGAGAAGAAGATGGGCATCAAGGCGTCCAACACGGCGGAGGTGTACTTTGAGAACGTGCGCGTGCCCACCGACTGCGTTCTGGGAGAAGTGGGCGGCGGCTTCAAGGTGGCCATGAACATCCTGAACAACGGACGCTTCGGCATGGCCGCCGCCCTCTCCGGCACCATGAAGGGTGTCATCGGCAAGGCTGTGAGTAGCTCGGCTGACCCGCTGGTGTCCAACCTTAACCATGACTTCCTCTAGGACCATGAAGGGGTCCAAAAGCACAAAGGCTCAAAATATGTCAGCTTTCTCTTTCATTTCCTCTCATTCTCGCTCTATGCTGTGTCTCACATCCGTTTATCCCTCCCCCGTCCCCCATCATTTTCTTCCTCCGAACAGCCCGGGTTCCTGTAAAGTGGGCGAACGGGAAACTCCCCAGCATGCGTTGAATCGGCCTGTTTTTTCACTTGATGTGTCACGTGAGAAGTCACCTTTCCCTGTTATTTTAGCGGTTAAGATGGAAGGGCTGTCAGATCTCCTAAAATAACAATGATATCCAGCAAGTGATGCAATGGTGCACTTCCAGGTAAGTGCACCAGAATCACTGCGGTTACCACGGGCCTCGACCGTGAGGCAGCGGTGTTGAAGAGGCCCCGGATTTTTCTTTCTGAACTGTGTCTGCCAGCTCACCGCAAGACTTGTGGTGCGCTTGTCTCCAGCTCTTCCTCTTCAGCTAAGAGAAGCAGTAGCATGTAAACAACAAAGTGCTGTGAGCGGGGGATTCCATTTCTGTAGTCTAGTTTAGCCCGGTGTCGTCTCATCTACCATCACATGGCTGGAGTTGAGTTTGAACATGTCTCACTGCCAGATGGCGACAGTTAAATCCAGCCCTTGTCGTCCTCCTGTTTCCGTTCCGTCTACCAGGTGGACCACGCGGCCAACAGAACCCAGTTTGGCAGCAAGATTCACAACTACGGTGCCATCCAGGAGAAGGTGGCACGCATGGCCATGCTGCACTACGTAACCGAGGTGCAATCTCACCCCTCCTCCCCTCGCCTCGCCATCTCAGAAAAGCTTATTTGAATGTATGATCATATTTGATTCCTATTCTCCTAACCCATACCCGTCTCTATTTTTCTCACTCCTTTTCTCTCTCTCCCCTCCGGTCTCTCTCCCATCCTCTCCCCCCTGTGTAGTCCATGGCCTACATGGTGAGTGGCAACATGGACAGTGGGGCGAAGGAGTTCCAGATCGAGGCGGCCATCAGCAAGATCTTTGCCTCCGTGAGTGCCTAGCAGGCCTCAGCGGGCCTTTATATCCTGCTGCAGGGTGTCAGTCGCTCATGACAGTTGCCGGTGCACAACATTTCTGATCATCTTGGCTATTTGCAATCTTCCTCATTGTGGAGGTGTTGAGGCATGACAGTAAACAGAGGAAGTGGCATTGTTGATAACTTGTAATTGTGTGTGTGTGTGTGTGTGTGACAGGAAGCAGCCTGGACAGTAACAGACGAGTGTATTCAAGTCATGGGCGGAATGGGTTTCATGAAGGTGAGTGAGTGCATAAGCATACAGTTAACCCGTTAAGGAGTAGCGTCACACATGTGATCGTTCGAAAGCGGTCCCCACAGAGTACCGTCACACGTGTGATTCTGAACATTCCAACCGACTATTTTCAGATAGACAAAAACTATATGACAAACGCTATAGTATGGCTTCAAATTCACAATTAGGAGACTGACAAGTAACACTAGCAGGTAGTAGCATTGCTACGAGTATTATGCTAGGTTGCTAGGTAACGGAAGCTAACTAAAACTAGCTAGCTTCCGTTTTGGAAAAATAACTCACTCTGGTGGAAGCGTCGGTAATATTTAGAACTCACTCCTTAAAAGGTTAAGTACGCTCTTTGCAAGCGTACTTGTCATAAGTATACACGTCCCATGCATCCTCGTCACTCCAATGTTGAGGCCTATCGACATCGACAGACATGCTTGTGTTTGTGACACTGTATGTGTCTATAACATAGACACATACAGTGTCAGTTTGTCACTATAAGCAATAGCCAAGGGTGCCATATGTAGTCCTGCGCCTCTGCTCACACACACACACACACACACTCACATACACACACTCACATACACACGCACACGCCCTCACACATGGCCCGCAGAAACCTCAGTCTGACTACAACAGTCCGGGGGAAGGTGGAAACAACCAGGGGAGACAGAAAGAGCAAGGTGGAAGGAAGAGAACAGTTTAGAACGAGAGTCTGTGGTTAACTCGCAGGACAACAGCCTCGCCTGGCTTCACATACAGCAGCACAATGTCATATAGGTCCCCAGTAATGTCACTGTGGTGCGTGTCAGTTTCAAACCGTTGTTCAGCTCCAACCCACAGATTTCGATTTCAAACTCGGTGCATTTGGTGAATAAAGAACAAGGAGAATGCCAGAAACAACCTACTCAGGCAATTATCCAGTCATAATCATAAAATCATAAAAAAGGAAGCGTTACTGTGGTTCGGGGGGACTCTGAGAATGGTATCCCCTCACAGTAGGCTACACAGACACAGGATAAGCCTCACAATTCTGTCTAGTTGCATAATATCAGTGCTCTGTACGAAAACCGCAATACACATTTCAAGGGAATTTCCTTTAAATGAGGTGATAATTACACAGTACTGTTCTGACATCCGGTCTCTCACAACCCTGCAGGGCGTCACTCAGGCTTATCTTGGTCTTATCATGTCTCATCTTGTTTGTCACGTGTGCGCAGGACGCAGGAGTTGAGAGAGTGATGAGGGACCTGAGAATATTCCGGATCTTTGAAGGCACCAACGACATTCTCCGGCTCTTCGTGGCTCTCAATGGGTTCCAGGTAACCACGGTCAAGTGTCTCATAGCATTTTCGACACGCGGTCAACCGGTGTATATTTTCATTCTAACGTGTGTTTTGTGTGTGTTTTGTGTGTTCCAGAATGCTGGTAACCATCTGAAGAGCTTGCAGAAGGCTCTGAAGAACCCACTGGGCAATGCTGGGGTGTTGGCTGGAGAGATCTCCAAGAGGGCCAGGAGGTTGGAAACACATACACACAAACACACTCTCTCTCTCACACACACACACACACACACACACTCCTATTACATATGGTCTGTCCTGTTTCTCAATAGGAAGGCAGGCTTTGGCACAGGACTGACTCTTCAGGGAACCGTGCACCCAGAGCTGGCGCACAGCGGAGAACTGGTTAGTCTGTGTGTGTGTGTGTACACATCCACAGTGAGCAAACACGGCCCAGGCCCAGGTTTGTTTGAGCCGCTCCTCACAGCCCCCACCCCCTTCCATCTCCTCTCCAGATGGTGAAGGCCATTGAGCAGTTTGGCGCCATCGTGGAGGAGCTTCTGCTCAAACACGGAAAGAAGATTCTAGGTGAGTCATTGCGCTCCATCACTGTTGATCGCTGTTGCGCTACTGTGCGGTGTGACTCAGCATCGCTGTGACAACCGCAAGTGTTTTTTTCCTGTGAATCGTGAGTGTGTAAAAAGGATCTCTTCCGCGACCGGCTGTTCCTGGTCTCGTTGCAGATGAGCAGTTTGTTCTGAAGAGAGTGGCAGACAGTGCCATCGACCTGTATGCCATGGTGGTTGTCCTGTCCAGGTGAACACACACACACTCAAACGTTGAGTCTTGTGGACTCATAGGCCTCCACAGTCACACACACTGACACACTGAATTGTCATTGTGTGTGTGTGTGTGTGTGGGTGTGGAGGGAGTCAGGTGGCTGAGTGGTGAGGGAATCGGGCTAGTAATCCGAAGGTTGCCAGTTCGATTCCCGGTCATGCCAACTGACGTTGTGTCCTTGGGCAAGGCACTTCACCCTGCTTGCCTCGGGGGAATGTCCCTGTACTTACTGTAAGTCGCTCTGGATAAGAGCGTCTGCTAAATGACTAAATGTAAATGTCTCCTTTAGGGCGTCTCGTTCCCTGAGTCAGGGTCACCCCTCAGCCCAGCATGAGAAGGTGCTGTGTGAGACCTGGTGTGTTGAGGTGAGACCCCGCCCACTTCTCCTGCTATTCGTCAGCGGTCATCGGTTCATGACCTTATCCCCCCCCCCTCCCCATGTCTCCCTTCCATCCCCGTTGTCTTCATTCTCTCTGCTCTTTCCCCCCGTTTCCCCCCCTCTCTCCGTGCCACTCTTTCTCCTTCTTTCCTCTCCTCCTTTCCTTCACCCAGGCCCATGGGAGGATCGTGCAGGACGTCCGGTCTCTCCGCTCCGGCCGATCCACGCAGCTCTTCAAGAACCTGCGGGCCATCTCCGCCGCCGTGGTGGAGAACGGGGGGGTGGTCTCCCCCCATCCTCTCGGCTTCTAAAACAGAGGGACGGTTCTCTCTCTCTCTTTTTACCCTCTTTTTTCCTTTCATTCTATTCTCAGTCTCGGCCCATGCCCTGCTCCTCCCCTCGTAGGTTGGCTGTCATTCTGTTCCTCCCTCCTTTCCGCTCCTCTTCTCTATTCTGTTCCCCTGTCTATATTTGTCATCCTTCCTTCTGTGATATGGTGTAACAATTTTATGGTTCTTTATTTTCACCCTAGCTTGCAAGCTGACCATAGAATTCTGTAGTCCATGGAGCTAGTCTCTGACATGTGTACTAAGTTGTTTCACCTGTTCTGAACAGTAATATCAGTGAAGGAATGTATAAATTATAGGTTTGAATCCTGAAGCTTTATTGCACTAGTCATGTTTTTAAATCCATAATATTGTAATGTGTGGCTGTCTATTAGGCTGTGCTATGTTGCTAGCCACAGTATATACAGTAACAGTTAGTCATTGTTTGACAACGTGACTGCAGTATTGCTAATTCAACATTATATCGCAATACCTTCACTGCTGAGAAGGTGAATTGCTCACCTTGTCGTGTTTAGATAGCTTTATTTAGTTTCTAGCAACAAAGGACGTAATTTATAATGATATATTTAATAATATGGATGGATATCATTTGGGGGTCCTGTAATGCCCAAAGTAGCCACACAATACTGTACAAATTGCGTTTATATATGTGTGCCTTTGTGTGTGAAGAGGTAAACCTGTTACTATTGTGTTTCGTTAAGCGATGTTCCTATACAATTAAATGACTTGAACCGTTGCCTTACAAACCCGTCCCAAGATGCATTGCAGTATTGTCTTGTAACTTTGACCATGAGGAAACCTGTGGAAGGCTTTGTAACCGCCATTGCTATAGTTACCAAAGATATGCAGAACATTTCTTAGCCCACAGTGCTACTTATTAACTACGCATAATTCACGAGAACCACTACAGCACATGTATCGTGTTCATGGACATGCACTTTTTGTTTCTCAACTGGGTTCATGTAGTTCCTCCTGTCACCTTGGTGTCCTCGTGAACTCCTAGGTTGTACCTTTTGATTGTCATTGTGTAAGTTTTCATATTTGTGTCTCTCCTTATCCAGTCCTGCATATTCCCATGCACTCCCATTACGGAAGGAGATGTAGGTTTGAAGGGTTTTATGTTTTAGTTCCCGTACAAAAATGCATGTACTCTTGTTCAATTCAAATGGTGTGAGAATGTGGTGTTCAATACACATAAGATAAGGAAGTTATACTGTCGGTGTGTATTTGGGCGCACTCTTTTCCAAAGTTGCCTATCTCAACTATTTTCAAACCAGGCAGGCATTGACTGGTTATGTTGTTTAAAGATATCAAACATTCTCGCTTCCTGTGTAAATGCTGATTGGAGACGTTTTTGCCTGCGTGTGGTTTGTGTGTGTGTGTACACACCGTTGAGCAACTGCTGTTATAGCGGTCACAAAAGGTGGTGGTTTACTGTTGAAAATATCCCCTCTTAACATACATTGTGTGAAACAAGTACACCTGCTGTAGGCTACTGCAGCCTTTACTATACCACAACAGCATCACATTTAGATTCATGATGAACAGCTTATAAACGTTTTTTTTTCCGTTTTTTTTTTTTACAATTGATCGTCTTCACAGAGGTAGTTGTCAAAGGTTACAAAGAATATTCAGATTTTCCGGGATTACATCAAATGTTCTGGAATGTTTATTTAGTTCATTGCGGATGCTCCGACCAATCGGCAGTCTTGTGACTGCAGCCCTGCTCTTTCACTTGCTATATTTCCCTGCCGAAGAGTCTGTTATAAAATACATCAAAAGTCCTAGATTTTCATGTGTGAGTCTCCATCAGCATACAGGACAGTTCTTCTGAGTAACATGCTTCCCAGTGTGTACAAACACAGATTTGACCGTCTGCTGAGGATGTCAGCAACAGTTTAGTCTATTCTGTACACTTACTCCTATGGATCAAAGGTCAAGTAGCGGTGGGGTCCAATCATGGATCATCTAGCAGTGGGTTCGCTCTCTCCTCAGCTGGGCTCTCTAGCATCTCCAGAGACAGGATGGTGTGGGCGGTCAATGACCTCTCACTGGAAGGAAATAAATATGGGTTTACATAAATTAACAGTATTCAAGAAGAGAACATGTTGCCCTCACATCCCTATCCAACTCTTTGAAATAGGATTTAAGAATACAGCACCAAAAATATCCTCCAGCTTTCGTTGAGATGTCTGCCTACCGGTCTACAACATTTTTGAGAACACAGTGTCAGTAAAATATGTAACCAGTCTTAGCATGACACAAGCACATCTGTGGTGCATCTTCCAAGATACCGAAGCAATTCGGCCCGCCGAAAGCCTGTGCGTATTGAGCGTGAAGTGTTAGAGCGTATATTTTCTCAAATTTGAACGTTTATTGACATACCGTGGTATGGGCTGCTTGGGTGTCCGCGTGGCACGCACTGTCCACCCAAGGACGCTTTTCAGATGGCGGGAACAGACTGGGAAACGGTAATGCACCTGCTCCAACAGTTCCTCTTTGCGCAAACCGTACACAATGGGCGCGACGCATTGTGCCAAGCTAAAGAAAGCAAAGACCACTACCGCAGACAGCTCTTTGGTCCCCGGGTGAAAATAACCATTCTTCATAAACTGGGCCAATCCAAAATTCACAAAGTTAGGTAGTATATACACGGCTAGCTGGGTGCCGTGCAAGGCGATAGTCCTGCAGCCGACCCGGTTCCGTCGATTCAGCACACCCAACCGTTGTCCCTCCACCAATATCCTCACGTAACTGTACAATATAAGCGCTGCACATACAGAAATCAGCACTATCTTTTGTAGCTCTCCTCTAATTAGCCGTTCCCGTCCACACTCCTCATTGCGTTTGGTGGCATGCTTCTCCGTCAGGATCAAACAGAGAGGGATAACAAGAGCGAGCCCCCATGTTAGAAGTCCCACGAGCCAGGGCCATTGGCGACCACAACAAACCGGGCTGTACCTCATCGGGTGGCATACTGCAAAGTAACGGTCCAGCGCCATCGCTGTCAGCGTGATGAGGATATTCGATGCGCTCGCGATTAGTACAGTTATCATAGCCATACAGGTGGTCACAGCTGGCTTCGATCCCATGTAGATCTGAAGATAGAAAACGCTGGACATTCCAAAGTATACCAGCGCGGATACCAATAGGTGAAACACGAGGACAAAACGTGCATGGCTCCGGAGTCTCTCTTCGCGCACTATAGTCCAGTTTATGATGATGTTGAAAGACGCCAAAATTGAGAACGACACCGTAGACACACAAAAGCGGACATAAGTGAAGTCGTATGCTTGAAAATGCGTCCCGTTATTTATCAACATTATTCTACTGTTAGGCCCAACTGTTGTTTTGGAGTTAAGTCAGCGTGGTCACAGCGATGTCCATCGTTTCCCACAGACAATCAGACTCGAGTTTAGGGAAACAGTTCAACAGCAGAGGGTCATCTCATCAATGTTTGCGCATCCAAATTGTCTCGTAGTGTAGACCTTCGCTCGCTCGCTTTTCTCCACCTTCCTTATCAACCAACAGCACATGCCAGTTGTTGCATATTTCAAACTATTAAACTATTATAACGACTACACTTTAAATGTTGCCATACATTGCCATCTAGTGTGTTTCAATAGCAATTGCAGTTGACCAGCGTAGGGTTAAATGCTCTGGTTAAATGAATATTGCCTTTGTGTCACCTTATCTAATTTGGCAGTAAAACATTGTTCGGTGTTTGTGTTCTGTGTGTGTGTTTGCTGCTATGCTGTCTGACAGTTCCGCACAGGTGGCGCGAATCATCTCAGCCCTATCAACACCTATGTGTAGGACTCCTGCCCTCCATAATCCGGTTCCAGGTGAACCGGTGGAACTGGTATATCATGTGCCATTCTGTGTTTGTTTAAGGGTAAATACGTTGGTGGCTTTGGTAAGCTGTGTATTGTGTGTGGGTAAGGCCCACTTCTGTGTTTTTGAATTCCCTCTGTGTTAACCGTTGACCTTCACTCTAAAAAATGCTGGGTTATTTTTTCTACCCAAACGCTGGGTTGAGCCTGTTGGGTCATTTTGTTGGGTTATTTCCATGGTGCTGGGTAGTTTTAGGGCAGTGCGGCCGCTGGGTTAGTGGCTGGGTCATTCTCGGCAACAGTTGAAACAATGCAGATTGTCCTCCTCTCTTTCACCCCTACGTCACCTGGTACCTTACCCAGCGCCTGCCTCACTTTAACCCAGTTATATCTGTTGTGGCCTACCTACCAAGACTAGGGACAGCAAAAATACTAGTCCGGCGGTGTAGCCACATTTCTTGCAGCAACTGAATGGTGAGATTCTCCGAGTCCTAGCTTAAACAAGTTACAATTAAACAACATGAATCGCTATAAGTGCAAGTGTACCTGTAGAAAAGCAAGCAACAGTAAAAAATATTTCAACAATTTAAATCAGTAACAACTAACCAACAAGAGCAGCAAGGCTCTAAGCAAGAGTCATTGTGATCCTTGAGGAAACTAACATGGGGTCCAGCAAACCATTCCTAAGTACCGTTGTACTCCCGGAACAAGTGCGTCTTGAGCCTTTTCTTGAAGGTGGGGAGACAGTCAGTGTCTCTGATGGATGTGGGGAGTTGGTTCCACAACTGGGGGGCCAGACAGGAGAAGAGCTTGTGTTGGGACCGGGCGCTCTTGAGCGGTGGGACCACCAGGCGGTTGTCTGAAGAAGACCGTGTGTGGGGGTGTTTTTTTTTTTATGATAGTTTCAGACAGCATGCGTGGTTGCCTGTCGTAGCGTAGCACATTTATATTTTTATATCAATACATTGGGGGGGACTTTTTGACCAGATTTGAATATTGGGGGGATGTGTCCCCCCCCCCAATATGTATTATGATTACGGCCTTGCGGTAAATAATAATAAATATAGCTGCAAGCATACGATACGGGTTCCTCCGCAAAATGGCAAAATATTATAAACATGTACACTGTAGAAGATCGAGAGTTGGACAACAAGAGAGCAAAACTACTAAGGGAGTCAGGTGGCTGTTCTAACCCTAACCCTTAAAGTGCTCATTTCAAATATGACTCAATAGATTAAATTGCTATGGTGTTAACTACATGCTCTTGTGGTTCTTCCCTTTGGAACTTATTTTGGTTGTTCACAATATGTGCTTCATGTTTTGGCTATTTTGTTGTTATCAGTGACCTATACACTTTGTAAAGCTCTCTCTTGGAAGTCGCTTTGGATAAAAGCGTCTGCTAAATGAATACATGTAAATGTGTTCCATAGGGTTGTCAAAACTGTTAACTGACTCATGTTCTCTGGTTGGCAGTGTGCTTCTTGGGTCTGATAACATGAGGAACCTGTTGGACATCTTTCAGAGTCAGACATCCAGAGGACACTAGTCCCTCTCCTCTCTCCGCCCTCTCCTCTTCGCTGTCCAGGCCCGCCGAGCTGGGCTACCTCAACCTGAGGTACTGAGGACTCCCTCAGCACAGACAGTGGTGAGGTGTGAGAGCCCAGCAGACACACACACAACCACTGATGAACTGACAATACAGAAGCAGACACCAAAGAGGTGTAAAGAAGACAACAATAACAGCACTATTAAGCTTCGTTTGACGTTTTTGGTCTGTGAATTATATGTTAAGAATGGTTATAAACACAATTGATGATATATCAAATGGATTTTTTGCTTCACATTTTATTAGGAAAGAAGATTAAATTATCTGACATTTAATTCCAAGATGAAACAGTTTGTAAGGACTACTTCCTTCTAACTATGCATCTCGACTTTGTGTGACTTTCGAATTTGTGCAGATGACATATGTAACACTTGGTCATAATTGGCGAGCCGTACTTCTAGAAATGTTCAGAGAAACAACTAGATGTGGAAGTTGATAAACAGGACAGTAAAACAAATGCTTGTTCTAAAAACATTTTCAACCAAGAAAACCTTTCTAAAGGTCGATCTGTTAAAGTGCTTTGTAGTGGATGATAAGGCGTATTTTCAAAAAGCTGCTATTAAATAAATGAATTAAAATAGTGTAAAGTATTTCTTCTAGTCCTTATTTTTACATATTTTTATCATAGGTTTCGCTTCCTTTTGATAGTACTGACACGTTCAAAGTATCCACCCGAGGACCAGCTAGGCAAAGTTGAACCCACAATGTGATGGCAGCCGATCCAATATCTGTGACATTCTTTGAAGCACTCGGGGAAAGTAATGGACGCGGGCAAAACTTCAAAGTTTACATTTCTTTATCTTCATGAATTTTCAAGTAACCCTGTCTTTACATAAATAAATGATTCTAATTTCAAAATTAAGCTAGCACGATCAGAACACTGTGAACCTCCGTGACTCTCTGTTCCTTCCAACTAAAGATGCTCTCTTCACATGGTCAAAACAACGTGTCAAAATAAGAGTCTCTACTTTACAGAGATATTCATTATAATAACAAGGTAATACAAAATAATATTATTCCAGAATTAATAATTGGAAATAATACACATCTTATTTATGGCTCTAACATATAGACACAAGTTAAAGACACAAGTTAAAGACACAAGTTAAAGAAACAAGTTGAAGACACAAGTTGAAGACACAAGTTGAAGACACAAGTTGAAGACACAATGTGTGTTATTGGTATCAGCATCAAGGCCACTGCTGTAAAAAATCATTATACCTATAGGAAACAAGCCTTAACATGAAAAACAGCAGAAACACTTCAGATTCCCCTCATTCAAGTTTTACAAGTACATGCAATGTCATATGAAGAGACATTTTACATACACGATAGTGTGATGCATCCCAGCAGACCTTGAATCCCCCTCACCATGCTACGTCATAGCAGCCCACAGGATCACCTGAACCCCTAGTCGGTGTCCCTCAGAGTGTCGTACTGCTTCACAGCCCAGAGCAGCCGCTTGACCCGGATGTCGCTGGGGTGTCCAAGGCTCTGGTCCCAGCAGTACTCTGGCGACAGCACCCTGCTGGGCTTGTGGAGCCACAGGTACTTGTTCAGGTGGCTCTCGTCGTGCCATAGAGCCTCCACCCCTCGGCTCTTGTCCTCCAGGATGGTTCGGTAACAGCTTTCCGTCAGCGCCAAGACGCTCCGCCAGTTGCCCCCGAACACGGCGGCGTGGTAGTAGAAGTCACCCGTCCCGAGCTTCATGTAGGCCGTGGAGTTGGGGTTGCGGTCGTAGGTGAACAGATCGCGAGGGTAATGATAGAAGTGGGCGTGGAGCAGAACCACAGACTCCCCCAGCGCCTCCGAGCCGAACCTCCCGACAAAAAGCTGGTCCACGTCGAAGCAGAAGACGTAACTGCTCGTGAGGCGGATATCGTTGATGGTGTCGGCGACTGCCCTCATGCGCATCATGGAGATGTCCTGCCAGCGAGAATGCTTCTGAACCTTTATGACCTTTAACCTCCGCCCCTCAGCCAACTGGAGGTTGGGCACTTTGGCAGGAGCGTCCGTGAACACATAGTACGTCACAGGAAGAGCCACCATAAAATGAAGCTCAGCAGAAACGAGGAAGGTCTCCAGATACGCATCTAGATACCTGGGAGGGGAACCAATCAGATTGAACTGCTTTGTTACGGTGTACTGTATTGGTCCGTCCTACATTGAAAGTTGAACTGTAAGATGCTGGTACTCTGGAGCAGATCAACTGATAAGCACACAGACTTATCTTATCTATGCAAATTGAAATACATGAAAACAAACCTTCTCACTGCTAACAAAACTGAGTCTTCCCAACCTTAGAACTAAACAATCAATCACAATGTTAAGAACTGCACCACTGCTTCTCGGGGGGTCAGATGGCTGAGCAGTCCTTGTACTTGCTGTAAGTCGCTCTGAATAAGAGCGTCTGCTAAATGACTCAATGTAAATGTTCTCAATGTGTAGACATGCCTAAAAACAATGGTTGTTACACTCACACCCCTGAAAAGCTAAAGCCATTGCAAGTAGTCTTCTAAGACTCCAGCAAAAAAAGATAGACATTTGGTCTCTACATCATAATTGCAGAGAGTTATGTTAACTAACCTTCCCACAGCGAAGACAGTCAGAGCCACAGAGGATTGTATTTTCTTATGCTCCCGGTCGCATTCATCAGGGTCAAAAATGCCCTTCCAGATGATAGGTGCTCCCCATTCCGTTAATGTCTGGACGTCTGTTCTGTTCCTGCAGACAAGAGGACCAAGTTGGGGTCAGATGGCTGAGTGGTTAGGGAGTCGGGCTATTAATCAGAAGGTTGTTGGTTCGATTCTCGGACGTGCAAAATGACGTTGTGTCCTTGGGCAAGGCATCCATTAGCCACCTGACTCCCACACTTGCCTCGGGGGGAATGTCCCTGTACTTACTGTAAGTCGCTCTGCACACAAGATAAGAGATAAGAGCGGCAACTAAAATGTAGATTTAAATTATCGCAAAAGGTGTCACCATCCAAAGGTTGGTGTTGCAGAGACATTGAACAATGCACCTATTCACTTCCCCAAATGGAACCAAAAATAATCACCCACCTCCATCATATATTTGAAAATAAACATTTCATTTCATTTACTGCAATTATCCAGAAATGTGGGTCGGGGAAGAACAATTTCTCCAATAGCCTGGCTCTGCCCTCCTACGTACTTCCGCTCAATTTTGATTTTGCATCTGTACTGCGTCTGGGCATGAAGTACTGGGCATGATAAGTCAGATGTCTCAGGTTAACTTTCTACCAGTCCAATCAGCGAACAGAGGGAGTGGCTGAGAACGATGACGTTGATGTTGTGCGCTGTGTTGTAGTTCCATAATGGCGGCGGAGAAAGACACGAGCGAAGCCATTCGGTCCGTTGTGGCAACGCTGCCAAATATCCATTAGCTAAAGCCAGAGCAAGAACAAGTTTTGCTGAGTTTTGTTGGTGGCCATGATGTTGTGGCCCTCCTCCCCACGGGGTTCGAGAAAAGTTTGATTTTCCAGCTACGGCAGCTAGCTCCGTTACAGTAGCGGTGAAGGCGTTGGCTAAGGCGAATGCTAGCAATTGGTTATGGCAGATCCAGTGTGGCTCTGGGCAGATCCAATAGTATATCCAACAATATCCACCATCCAGGGGGGTATTCCAGAAAGCAAGTTATGCAACATAACCGGGTAAGTTAACCCACCAGCTGATTCACAATGTTGCAGCAACTTACTGGCAATGTTGCTACAACGCTGGGTGTCAGCTGGGGAGTTAACTTACCCGGGTATGTCACATAACCTGCTTTCTGGAATACTCCCCTGGACTGCAGAGTCCCCATGTGTCTGACACTTTGCGTCCTAGGAGACACTTCAGAAATCCCCCTCCTGTCACAACACAAAATCCCAGTACTCGTCTCTCTAGCTCTCTAGCTATCCCCCAAAAAATTCATCTCAAACACTGGTCCAATCTGTTATCAGAATACATATTAACAGAAGAAATTGACGCTAGGAAAAATAACAATATATGTGCCTTTAAAGACATCTGGAACCCTTTCATAACTTTTCTGCAAATTCAGCCGTAGCATAAACCACATACATCCCCTTCTCCCCCCCACTTCTCTGGTCTCCTATCTAGTCTCCCCGCTCTCTTTGCCCCTTTTCCCTTCTCATTGGGTTATCATATGCATAATCACAGACACACACACAAACACATACATATACATACTAAATTACACCTTTTCTCTTTCTCTCTCTCTCTCTCTCTCTCCAGTTTTACTCTCCCTTTGTTCATATACATCCACATGCAGTCTTCAACACAATCCCCATCAATGCAGGCACATCTCATCCTCCTTAATTCACACAGATTCCCCCCATCAATTCCTTTTCTTCCCCTGTCGACTCTTATCTTTCCCATTGTCACAATCCCACCGAAACTATATGATGTCTTGTGTAATTGTTTGTTGGCCTGTCCGCTTGCTTCTCTGTCGGTCTCTGTTGGACTTGTTTGTCTTTTGGTCTGTCTGTGGGTCTGCTGGTCTGTCTGCTTGCTTGTCTGTTTGTTGCTCTATGCCCCCTTGTTTTCACACAGTATTGGGGTGGGTGTGTTCGTAACAGCTTCAATCCCTATTGTAATTACTGTACACTGGGGGAGGGGGGAGGGGAGTAATGGCGCAGGCTGGGCCATTAGCTTGATGTTTAAATGTTTAAAACCCAGTTGAGTTGTAACCTAGACATTGTGAAGCTAATTTTTATCTACAAATTATCTCAAGGCTGAAATAATCCAACGGGCTAGGCACAATACAAGGTCGAAGAAACAAGGCAAAGGATAACACTAATTCAATACGAATATACAAGCTCAGTAAGTCGCTAACACAAACAATAACGGGGTAAGTTAACCCACCAGCTGATTCACAATATTGCAGCAACCTACTGGCAATATGTCAGCTGGGGAGTTAACGTACCCAGGTATGTCACATAACCTGCTTTCTGGGATCGGCTACACCCCAGGTGTCAGACTCGGCACACAAGTCAGAATTGAGTTAGGCTAAGAAAACATTACAAAACTAAAGATAGTTTCTAAATGATAGGCCTACCGATCATCTTATTTTGACTAAAACATAAAAACAATATTACATGTAACTAGACAGTGAAAAGCCAGAACTAGAACCTGAAGCAAAACAAAACTGAAAAAAATAGGATGAACAAAAACGGAACATCATAAAAGAACTCTCGCAGCCTCTTGGTAGGCTCATTTTATTATTAATTGCCTAAATAAAGTAGGCTATAGTCCTACATTAGTTTTTAAATAGGCCTAGAGCGCTCTCATTAGATACATTGATTTCTTCAGTGTCGGTGACTCAATTTCCTATCAATATAAAAATATAGTTGAATTTATATGTTGGATTATCTTATTTCGATATATGGACAAGAAACGTAACATTGACAAACAGCCAGGCCCCCCATTGTGTCAACAAAATATTTAGTTGTTTCTTTATGGAAGATTCATAACATTAGAAGAGTCTTGAAGGGTCATAACATTGTTAACACTTATTATAGCATGCCATGCCCAATACAAGCAAGAATTACATCCTCATACACACTTCCAATTTTATTAAGAATGCCTACCAAAGTTCCAGAGAGGCATCTAGGTCTATAGTGTTGTCCAACTTCAACTTTTCCCCTAATAAAATTGGGACAATTGTCCGTCCAAGCCCATCCAAGTATCTAGAACGAGGAAACAAAATGCTGTGTTTAATAATCGTCACAGTGTATAATAAAACTATAGGCGGAAGAGTTGTTGACAGCAGGCTGTTATCGACATTATAGCATCTCTGATGACAATTTGCGTTTTCTACTTTTGATGCAATTAAATTGTATAAATAACGTACATTTTGTCAATGTGTTATAAATAAGAGATTGCTTACCTGACTGACCCAGGGGTGAAGTATACCAAGAAAAAAATCACGGGAGCAACGATGATAAACTTTAAAAAGTAAATATGCCTAGTGAAAATGAAAAAAGAAAATCTTTTAAACTGATATTTAAACACGACAAACACAAATTTCTTGGAATTCGAACACCTGACATTGCTTACCTCATGGTTCAATAAAACTCCGATATCGGATGGTCTCGTGGTGGTGGAATATGGGTTCGGTGATGGAACCCTGTGATTATTGCCTATAATTTGGAGAAATTGTGAGACAGAGCCATTTTGCATCATGTCGCTTTGTCCATAGACATAGCTAATTAATTCGATAATAGGCTACTACCTTCCGCAAGCCTGGTGTTCCAATCGACTTATGTCCTAATGGAAGTGTTGCCTTGTTCTATCGTGTGCCAAGCTAAAAATCTAGAGCAAACGCTCAACCAGTGTTGGCGGTAACGCGTTATGTAATATGGGAGAACTGGTGCGATAGTAATGCGAGACGAAAGTAACAAGGCGATTTTCTCAGAGCCCTGACCACATTTGCATTCCAAGTTATGACACGCAACCATTGATGGAACTGCTAAATTTCAGGTGATGTCTATGGAGGACCAAACTTGCCATATTTACAAATGAATGAATGAATAAATAAATGTCCACATCCATGCATTTAGACAGAAATAAACGAATATATGTATTAATTAATGCACAATTGTCAATCAATAGTTACATATATTTTACATTAATGTATGTATTTATTTTTGTATTAATTTATTTATTCATTCATTCATTCATTTATTTATTCATTTATTTATTTATTTATTTATTTATTCATTCATTCATTCATTTATTCATTTATTCATTTATTCATTCATTCATTCATTCATTCATTGGGAGTCAGGTGGCTGAGCGGTTAGGGAAGCGGGCTAGTAATCTGAAGGTTGCCAGTTCGATTCCCGTTGGGTCCTTGGGCAAGGCACTTCACCCTACTTGCCTCGGGGAGAATGTCCCTGTACTTACTGTAAGTCGCTCTGGATAAGAGCGTCTGCTAAATGACTAAATGTAAATGTAATGTAATGTTCCCAATATGATAATGAGAGGAGGCCAGTAGGCGTGGAAACTGACGTTCAGACATTGCAATCAATCCAGAGCCATAGATTCAATCTAGCTAACGCCTGGGACACACTGGCTGCCAAGCTCCCTGAAGCGCCACAATCTGCTACGAATGATGCGATGCTGTTCACACTAGACGCGCATTTCTCCACGCCGGTCACCAAGCCTTTCACCTACTCTGAGCTTTCCTTTTATACATGTAAAGCTGACATGGTACATCAATAGCTAATGCAAGCGCGCAATTTGTTTTCGCATTCATTTGAGCGCAAATACTGTTTTTTTGAGCTTCATGTAATATTGTTTTTATGTTTTAAATAATAATGTTTTATGTTTTAAATAATATGATTGGTAGGCCTATTATTTAGAAACTATCTTCAGTTTTGTAATGTTTTCTTAGCCTACCTCAATTCTGACTTGTGTGCCGAGTCCGACACCTGGGGATATTCCAGAAAACAGGTTGTGACATATCCGGGAAAGTTAACTGACACCCAGCGTTGTAGCAACATTGCTGGTGGGTTAACTTACTCGGTTGCAGAATCTGCTTTCTGTAATTACCCCCCTGGACTTCTGTGTCTGTGCTGCAGTGGCTGTCTGGCAAGCTCAGAAGAGCGTGCTGACATGGAATTCTGCATGCATATAAACTTCTCAAAAAAAGTTCAGAAACGTTATTTCGGTCGGTTTCGATTATTTCCCCCCTTTATCTAAATTAATGCACTGACTAATGAAGTAAATTGTTAAAACGTAAACTTTAAAAAAAAGATTTTACTGGGGCACAGCAGATTTATACTGCCACAGTAAAAAGGGTCTAACGACACCCCTGCTTTAAATGTTGCCATACATTGCCATCTAGTGTGTTTCAATACCAAATGCAGTTGACCAGTGTAACACCTGTTGTGCTGAAAAGCGTCTGCTAAATGACTAAATGTGTAAATATGTAATAGGGTTAAATGAATATTGCTTTTGTGTCACCTTATCTATATAGGCTACAATGTTTTACTGCCAATGTGTTGCCAGTAATTCTGCACAATTTATCGATGCAGCAATTTCTTTTGAACCTACTGGGGGAGTAGGATTTTGGCAACACTGAAAACAAAATCCCCCCCCCCCCCCCCCCCCATATCTTGGAACTATAAATATCGGACACACGTTATTTGTGCGTCTCACAGAGACGGGGAAAATCATTTGGGGGAAAGCATGTGTGTTGCAGTACTTTCCTGTCTTTTATTTTCTGTGATCAGACTGTTTATAAATATGATCATACTGAATACACTTTTGTCTCATTTATCCCCTTACTGTACATATGCAGGTGGGAACGGACATCGCAGCATGCCTGACAGACATGTCCTTATGGATGGCAAACCAGTTTTGTAAAGCAATGTACCTTGCAAACACAAAGCCTCTCCTTATATCCTGTAATACATGTGCATGCCTACAATGGATCCAGTCACCTCATCAGCTGCCATTCACAATATAGCTTTGGTCTTAATGATCCTCCTGCGCGGAACTACACTTCAAATGTCCAATCAGATTGCTGGTTCTCCAGCGCACTCTGCAGAACCAGCAATCTATGCGCAATACTGAGGTACAAGACAGTAAAGTAGTGGAAATTGATTGTGTGCCTCACCTCCTTTAAAAAAAAACATGAGACTACGTTTTTGTTTTACACCAGGAACTGAAGAAATTATTTGCATTGTAAACTGACTAATGTTCTGTAGTTGGAAGTGTGCTTCCTGGGTCTGATAACATGAGGAACCTGTTAGACATCATAGTACCAGGGCCAGACATCCAGAGGACACTAGTCCATCTCCCCTCTCCGCCCTCACCTCTTCCATGTCCAGGCCCGCCAAGCTGGGCTACCTCAACCTGACGTCCCCCCAGGCAGGGGACGACCCTCTGGGCCTGTCTGACTCCCTCAGCACAGACAGTGGTCAGTGATATATCAAATGGAGTTTTTGCTTCACATTTTATTAGGAAAGAAAATTAAATTATCTGACATTTAATTCCAAGATGAACATCTTTGGTCATAATTGGCAGGCGGTACTTCTAGAAATGTTCAGAGAAACAACTAGATATGGAAGTTGATAAACAGGACAGTAAAACAAAGGCTCGTTCTAAAAACATTTTGAACCAAGAAAACCTTTCAGGTCAATCTGTTAATGTGCTTTGTAGTGGATGATAAGGCGTATTTTCAAACAGTTGCTGTTAAATACATGGTTTTAAATAGCATAAAGTGTTTCTTCAAGTCCTTAGTTTTACATATTTTTTATCATAGGTTTCACTTCCTTTTGATAGTACTGACAGGTTCAAAGTATCCACCCGAGGGCCAGCTAGGCAAAGTTGAAGAACCACGTTGAAGACCCATGTTGAAGACCCACGTTGAAGACAATGTGTGTTATTGGTAGCAGCATCAAGGCCACTGCTGTAAAAGACCATTATACCTATAGGAAGCAAGCCTTAACGTGAAACAGCAGACACAACTCCCTTCATTCAAGTTTTACAAGTGCATGCAATGTGATATGAAGAGACATTTTACATACACGATAGTGTGATGCATCCCAGCAGACCTTGAATCCCCCTCACCATGCTACGTCATAGCAGCCCACAGGATCACCTGAACCCCTAGTCGGTGTCCCTCAGAGTGTCGTACTGCTTCACAGCCCAGAGCAGCCGCTTGACTCGGATGTCGCTGGGGTGTCCAAGGCTCTGGTCCCAGCAGTACTCTGGCGACAGCACCCTGCTGGGCTTGTGGAGCCACAGGTACTTGTTCAGGTGGCTCTCGTCGTGCCATAGCGCCTCCACCCCTCGGCTCTTGTCCTCCAGGATGGTTCGGTAACAGCTTTCCGTCAGCGCCAAGACGCTCCGCCAGTTGCCCCCGAACACGGCGGCGTGGTAGTAGAAGTCGCCCGTCCCGAGCTTCATGTAGGCCGTGGAGTTGGGGTTGCGGTCGTAGGTGAACAGATCGCGAGGGTAATGATAGAAGTGGGCGTGGAGCAGAGCCACAGACTCCCCCAGCGCCTCCGAGCCGAACCTGCCGACAAACAGCTGGTCAACGTCGAAGCAGAAGACGTAACTGCTCGTGAGGCGGATATCGTTGATGGTGTCGGCGACTGCCCTCATGCGCATCATGGAGATGTCCTGCCAGCGAGAATGCTTCTGAACCTTTATGACCTTTAACCTCCGCCCCTCAGCCAACTGGAGGTTGGGCACTTTGGCAGGAGCGTCCGTGAACACATAGTACGTCACAGGAAGAGCCACCATAAAATGAAGCTCAGCAGAAACGAGGAAGGTCTCCAGATACGCATCTAGATACCTGGGAGGGGAACCAATCAGATTGAACTGCTTTGTTACGGTGTACTGTATTGGTCCGTCCTACATTGAAAGTTGAACTGTAAGATGCTGGTACTCTGGAGCAGATCAACTGATAAGCACACAGACTATCTTATCTATGCAAATTGAAATACATGAAAACGCTAACAAAACGGAATCTTCCCAACCTCAGAACTAAACAATAAATCACAATGTTAAGAACTGCAACACAGATTCCTGGGGGAGGGGGGCTGAGCGGTTAGGGAGTCGGGCTATTCATCCGATGATTGCAGGTTAGATTCCCGGTTGTGCTAAATGACGTTGTGTCCTTGTGCAAGGCACTTCACCTTACTTGCCTCTGGGAGAATGTCCTTGTACTTACTGTAAGTCGCTCTAGATAAGAGCGTCTGCTAAATGACTAAATGTAATGTAAATGTGTAGACATGCCAAAAAACTAAGGTTGTTATATACACTCACACCCCTGAAAAGCTAAAGGCATTACAAGTAGTGTTCTAAGACTGCTAAAAAGATAGACATTTGGCCTCTTCATCATAACTGCAGAGTTATGTTAACCAACCTTCCCACAGCGAAGACCGTCAGAGCCACAGAGTGGTTTTTCTTATGCTCCCGGTCGCAGTCATCAGGGTCAAAAATGCCCTCCCAAATGATAGGTGCTCCCCATTCCGTAATTGTCTTGATGTCCGTTCTGTTCCTGCAGACAAGAGGACCAAGTTATCGCAAAGGTAGTCGCTATCCAAAGGTTGGTGTTGCAGAGACAACCATCCTGGGAAGGAATATAGGCTACTGCATAAGCAGAGGCACATTTTTGTTTACGAAAATGGGCGTAGGTTTAGTAACGCAAACGTTATCGTTACAATAATCATTTTAGCTCATTGGTAATATAATGCGCTATTTCTAGATTTTTACACGTTGTTTTTCTTCTTCTAGTAGTCATCATGATCGAGGAAGGGACATTGCAGCCATTTTTACCCCAGTAAATAAAAAATTGAGAGAAACATATCAAGGTATTGAGAGAGCTGAGGAGCTGGAAGAGGGAGAGCCAGAGCCGTTTGTTTGATTTTAATGTAAAGCACAATTAAAGTATTTAATGTTAAAATATAATTTGCTTCCGTTTTTTAATGTTTAAAACCCAGTTGATTTTTAACCTGTACATTGTGAAGCTAATTTCTATATACAAACTATCTCAAGGCTGAAATAATCCAACGGGCTAGGCACAATACAAGGTCGAAGAAACAAGGCAAAGGATAACACTAATTCAATCCGAATATATATGCTCAGTACGTCGTCAACACAAAATAAATATCTCACACTGAAACAACAAACGAAGGGCCTGACTTTAAATAGGCACGCTAACAAGGTGAAATCAATACCTTCTTCATAACAGCCAGAACAATACGGGACATAGAAACGCCCCTATGACGTACAAGACAGTGAAAAAACAGAACTACAACCTGAAGCAAAATAAAACCGAAAAAAAGAGGACGAGGGTTTAGGTTGGTTGAGGGGCAGTTCTATAGGCGTATGTGAAGCCCTCTGTGACATGCTTGCGTGTAAAAAGGGCTATACACATAAATTTGATGATTTGACGAACAAAAAAGGAACATAATAAAGCCTGAGCCTCTTGGTAGGCTCATTTTATTATTAACTGCCTAAATTAAAGTATACGCCTACATTAGTTTTTAAATAGACCTAGTAGAGCGCTCTCATCAGATACATTGATTTTTTCAGTGTCGGTGACTCAATTTCCTATCAATATAAAAATGTAGTTGAATTTTGTATGTTGGATTATCTTATTTCGATGTATGGACAAGAAACGTAACATTGACAAACAGCCAGGCCCGCCCCCATTGTGTCAACAAAATAATTTGTTGTTTCTTTATGGTAGATTCATAACATTGGAAGAATCTGGAAGGGTCATAACATTGTTAACACTTATTATTGCATGCCCAATAGGCCTACAAGCAAGAATTACTTCCTCATACATTTACATATTTTATTAAGAATGCCTACCAAAGTTTCAGAGAGGCATTTAGGTCTATAGTGTTGTCCAAATTCAACTTTTCCCTTGATAAAATTGGGACAATTGTCCCTCCAAGGCTTTCCAAGTACCTACAACGAGGAAACAAAATGCTGTGTTTAATAATCGTCACAGTGTATAACAAAACTATACGCGGAAGAGTTGTTGACAGCAGGCTGTTATCGACATTATAGCATCTCTGATGACAATTTGCGTTTTCTACTTTTGATGCAATTAAAGTGTAGCTATAAATAACGTACATTTTCTAAATGTGTTATAATAAAGAGATTGCTGACCTGACTGACGCAGGGGTGAAGTATGCCAAGAAAAGAATCACGGGAGCAACGATGATAAACTTTAAAACTGACTTGTAAATATGCCTACTGAAAATTTAAAAAGAAAATCTTTTAAACTGATATTTAAACATGACAAACACCAATTTCTTGGAATTCGAACACCTGACATTGCTTACCTCATGGTTCAATAAAACTCCGATATCGGATGGTCTCGCGGTGGTGGAATATGGGTTCGGTGATGGAACCCTGTGATTATTGCGTATCATTTGGAGAAATTGTGAGACAAAGAGTCATTTTGCATCATGTGACTTGTCCATAGACATAGTTAATTAATTCGATACTACCTTCCGCAAGCCTGGTGTCCCAATCGACTTTTGTCCTAATGGAATGGTGCCTTGTTCTATCGTGTGACAAGCTAAAAATCTAGAGCAAACGCTCAACCCAATGGAAAATACTGGAATGGTCTATCCAGGAATACCTAGGCTATCAGGTGATATGTTGCCGCGCCTATATCACCTGGTGCCCGTTCTCCGTAAATCTTGCCGGATTTGACTGTTGACGATTTGTCATGATCTTGGATTGTTCGCTGCTTTGAAGTTCATCCTGGACTTGCTGTCATAGCAACAGGTCCGTAAATTTAAACATGCTCGGGAGCAGGCTTATTTTATGTAAACAGGATTTGATTGCGCCTTTACAAGCAGAGGTGATACAGGAAGTCTGTCACAGCCATATGTGTTGTCCGTTTTTACGACAACAACCTGTTGCAGAAGATGCAAAAACAATTAGCAGATTTTAATATTATTAGCACAGCGAGACAGGCAACAACAAGGGTGTTGGAAGAACCGAATTAGCCAGATCATGATTAGCACGATGATGTCATCTTGGATGTGTCATTTGATCTCGGATGTAATAAGCGATGTACGGAGAACGGACCCCAGGACACAGGGGCGTCGTTAGATCCTTTTTACTGGGGCACGTGCCGCAGTATAAATCTGCTGTGCCCCAGTAAAATCTAAAGTTTGAGTTTTAACAATTTACTTTATTAGTAAGTGCATTAATTTAGATTGATAATCCCGGAAAAAATAAATGCAGTATCCCAATCAAGAGATGATGTGCTGATAAGCGAAGGGTTGTAGGTTCAAAACCAGTCAGATGTAGTTTTTTATTTGTTATTCTGACAGAACGGTTTGTAGTTCTATTTGTGTTTACATTTACATTTATGCATTTAGCAGAAACTTTTATCCAAAGCAACTTCCAAGAGAGAGCTTTAGAAAAGAGCATAGGTCACTGATCATAACAACGAGATAGCCCCAAACATTGCGAGCAGCCAAAACATGTTTGGTAGATAAGGTCAGTACATTTACATTTATGCATTTAGCAGACGCTTTTATCCAAAGCGACTTCCAAGAGAGAGTTTTACAAAAGAGCATAGGTCACTGATCATAACAACGAGATAGCCCCAAACATTGCGAGCACCCAAAACATGAAGCATACATTGTGGAAAACCAAATAAGTGCCAAAGGGAAGAACCATAAGAGCATGCAGTTAAACAAGTTACAATTGAACAACATGAAACTCAAAAAGTGCAAGAGTGTACCTGTAGAAAAAACAATCAACAGCAAAATAATTCACAGCGAGTACAAGAAATTTGAAACCGTTTCAACTAACCAACAAGAGCAACAAGTCTCTCAATCCGAGTCATTGTGATTCTGGAGAAAACTAACATCAGGTCCAGCCATGCATTCCTAAGTGCCGTTATACTCCCGGAACAAGTGCGTCTTGAGCCTTTTCTTGAAGGTGGGGACAGTCAGTGTCCCTGATGGAGGTGGGGAGTTGATTCCACCATTGGGGGGCCAGACAGGAGAAGAGCTTGTGTTGGGTCCGGGCGCTCTTGAGCGGTGGGACCACCAGACGGTTGTCAGAAGAAGACCATAGGTGGCGGGGGGGGGGGGGGGGGGTGTAAGGCTGGAGGAGAGACTTGATGTAGTTGGGTGCAGTCCCGTTCACCGCTTGGAAGGTCAGTACCAGAGTCTTGAATCTGATACGGGCCGTGATGGGAAGCCAGTGGAGGGAGATGAGGAGCGGGGTAACATGGGAGCGTCTGGGTAGATTGAAGACCAGACGGGCCGCCGTGTTCTGAATCCTCTGGAGAGGGTGGGTTGCGCATGCTGGGAGACCGGCGAGCAGCGAGTTGCAGTAGTCCAACTTTGAGAGGACAAGTGCTTGGACTAGCAGCTGGGTGGAATGCTCAGACAGGTATCTCCTGATCTTCCGGATGTTGTAGAGGGTGAATCTACACGACCGGGAGACCGCAGCAATGTGGGCTGTGAGGGGGAGCTCGTCATCCATGGTCACCCCGAGGTTCCTGGCAGAGGATGAAGGGGTCACCGTCGCCGATCCCAGGGTGATTGAGAGATCGTGGGAGATGGAGGATTTGGCCGGAATGATGAGGAGTTCTGTTTTAGCGAGGTTCAGCTGGAGGTGGTGCTCAGTACCAACCGTAGCGGTTGCTAGGTAGGCGTTCTTGTGACGTGTGTGGTTGCGTCAGTCTGTGATTTCAGAGTGAGGTCACTGTATTCCCAGAGATATATATCGATGAGGTTTAATTGCCTGGGTGTGTTTCCTCCTAGCTTGCAGCCATGCTTGGAGCTGTAACTGTGTGGGTGTGTGACTGTGTGGGTGTATGTCCCTGCACCTGGCCCAGACGGCATCAGGTAGGGCCCTGAGTTGCGCTGATCAGCTAGCAGGGGTCTTCAGTGACATCTTCAACCTCTCCCTCAGCCTATTTGTACTCCCCACCTGCTTCAAGAGGACCACCATTGTCCCTGTGCCCAAGAACTCCAAGGTCACCTGCATGAACGACTATTGCCCGATAGCACTGACCTCTGTCATCATGAAGTGCTTTGAGAAGCTAGTCAAATCATTCATCTGCTGCTCGCTGCCTCCCACCCTGGACCCTATGCAGTTTGCATACCGGTCAGCCTACAGAGAGGAGGTTGATACCCTGACATCATGGTGTCTGGTCAATAACCTCTCTCTCAACGTTAGCAAGACTAAGGAGATGATTGTGGACTATAGGAGGCGGCAGGAGGAGGAGCATGCACCCCTTCACATCAACGAATCCGAAGTGGAGAAGGTCAGCTGCTTCAGGTTCCTCGGGGTGAACATCAGCAATGATCTCAGCTGCTGATCATCGGCAGGAAACTCCCAGCCCTACAGGACACCTACCACACACGATGCCTCAGGAAAGCTGGCAGGATCCTAAGAGACTGTTACCGCCCATCCTTCAGTCTTTTTACCACTTTGCCTTCTGGCAGGCGATACCGAAGCATTCTGAATGGACATTGATATGGACACTGATCCACTTCTCACTAGTCACTTTACACAGTGTTTACTCTCAGCTACTGGTTGCACTATCAGCAATATTGCACTATTGTACTTCACTTGTCTTAGGTTAGGATAGATTAATGATGAATAAATGTAGATTATAAGGTTAGTATAGGTTATAAGGTTAGTATAGGTTATTATGGGTATTAGAGGTTTAGTATACTGTATTTAATATTGTATATTATTTGTATATTAGGAGGTTTACTATATTTTAGTTGATCATATATGTAATCTATGTTCTGTGTAATTGTATGTCATGTTACGCCAGGTTGCTTTAATTTCAGTGCCCAGTCTGACCCTGTGTTGTTCTGTGCATCTGACAATAAAAGACTTGAACTTGGACTTGAACTTGTTTTGTTGATTGTGTGTGATTGAGGGTGTGTGATTGTGTGTGTGACTGGGGGTGTGTGTGTCTGTGGGGGCGGGCGGGGGGAGCACTCAAGTCAAATAATGAAAGAAGACAGGTTATGTATCGGGATAGCATTTCAGTTTGCCTTTCAGTTTGCCTCAGTATCATCTGAATAAAGTGAGATGTTCGTGTCAAAAGCAGTTGACATCTTATCTTACCCAATGTCGCTGCTAGCCATTTTGGTGCCCTAAGCATAATTCCTTAATGATGCCCCCCCCCCCCCCCCCCCCACTTCGAGAAAAAAGTGTTTGTTTTTGCCAGTTTATCCAACAGACGTCATTGCCTAATTTGTGTAATTGTCACGGCTGTTGTGTGGGAGAGAGGAATAGCATTTGTTGGAGAGACAAAAAGTAAAAACACCCTAAATATTTTTAGAACTACAAATGAATTTTGAAAGTGTTGGGTGTTTTGGTTTTGACAAAGGCCATCAAATCTCTAAATAACTTAATGACTTTAGTGCTTTGTCTATACCCACATTAGGCTACATCAATTATTTATTTGTGTGACAATGAAGAAACGTTTACATTTATATATATTTATGTACAGTATTTATTTGGTGCTCTGTAAACCAGGGCAGGAACAACGGTGGCTTAGCGCATGCGTGATTCATTTGCAGTCTGGATGCAGAGCGTGTGGGTCTGCTGCTGTCTGCTCTGACTGCAGCTGGGACTGTTGCACGAGGCTATTGTGAGACTGACTGCCTGTGTCAGTGGCGGTTCTAGACAAATTTTACTGGGGGGGGCAAGGGGGGGGGGGGCAGTGTTTAATCAGAGGGGCACATAAAAAAACGGAAGCAAATTATATTTAAACATTAAATACTTTAATTGTGCTCTACATTACAATCAAACAAACGGCTCTGGCTCTTCCTCTTCCAGCTCCTCAGCTCTCTCAATACCTTGATATTACATTTACATTTAGTCATTTAGCAGACGCTCTTATCCAGAGCGACTTACAGTAAGTACAGGGACATTCCCCCGAGGCAAGTAGGGTGAAGTGCCTTGCCCAAGGACACAGCGTCAGTTGGCATGACCGGGAATCGAACTGGCAACCTTCGGATTACTAGCCCGACTCCCTCACCGCTCAGCCAACTGATATGTTTTTCTCACTTTTTTATTTACTGGGGTAAAAAAGGCTGCAAAAAGGCTTCCTCGTTTCATGATGACTACTAGAAGAAGAAAAACAACGTGTAAAAAAATATATATATATGTATATATTTCTTTATTATTATTCAGGCAGCTCAGGGGGGCCACAGGGGGGGCCAGGGACATTTTTACAGGGGCACTGGCCCCTGTAGGCCCCCGTGTAGAACCGCCCCTGCTGTGAGTGCTTTGGGACGCGGAGGAGCTCACGGCAGCACCCGGTGCTCGTTGAGGACATTACTGCAAAACGTTCCGTGCATTATTATGCACAATGCTGTTTTTAGGGGAGTGGAATTCTGGTAGGGAGTGAGATTTCTGTTATAAACCAGGCGCGTCTGACGTTAGGTTTTCCCGTGCACCCCCCCCCCCCCCCCCGGGCGAAGTTTAGCCTGCCGCCCCACCCACCCCCCGGGGCCATGATTACCCCTACCCCCCCATAACCGTCAACGGCACGACAATGAGTGTGAAGACACAAACGCATTACCTTTTTTTATGTCAGCAGAGGGCGCCAAACACAAAGAAACGCGCCGCGCCTCTGGTGGAAACACAAGCACTGACTGGAGTTGTCTCAATCGGCTCCGGCCACCGCATCGAAGGCGCGCTGCAGACACGCACGGTGTAAACTTGGCGCTTCAGTGCGTGCCGTTGAAAAATACATCAGCGATTATTTTTCCTGGGAAACCGGAACTTACTTGTCAAGTTTCACATATAGTCGGTGGATCTTTTTTGTGTGTTCGACACCTCGAGGTTAAAGGTTGTATTGGCTCAAAGGCTATATAGCCTACACGCACTCTTCCATATCTTTAAAGACGCTTACACCTGGTCATTCGAGCTCAAGAAAGGTAAGAAAATAACCACTTTTTACATCTAACCTGGCTAAATGTTCCGTCTTTCTAACGGATCACGGTCCTAGGAAGCGGTTAAGACAGTCTGCATTTATAGTTTCAGATGCTACCATGCAGTGCTTGGTATCACTGTAATATTAAGGTTTCATGAATTTTCTTCTAACCATGGGCTTGCATTTGGGTGTACATTTTCTTTGGGGGGGGGGGGGGGGGCGGGGGGAACTACTAAGAGAACTACTTATACTATAATAAATAGAAAGGACACATTGCCTTTCCTGCATAGAGCTGCTCATTGTTCCAATGCGTCTCCAAGTTCCAACAGCACTGCTCAACAATGTGTCTCTTGTGTCCTCCTGCACGATGTCTCTCTCCCATTCACCTCTCCCCCCCCTCTCTTCCCTGGACACCAGGCATGGCCGTCCAGCATCAAATCACCACGGTGACCACTGGCCACAGCACGGGGTCATGGAGCACAGGAATGTGTGACTGCTGTTCTGACATCGGTGTCTGTAAGTCACTTAACCTACACTGCACACCAAATCACTACAAATGATGCTAACCCACATTTTTTTCTTCTCTCCTGTACCAAATATGACTTTCACATGTTTTAACTCGAGTAACACAACTGTATCTTTAATGGAATGTCAGACACCAATAGAAATGAACACATAACACCAATAACTAATGTGATGGGGTTTTGAAAAGAATAGGAGCAACTAAATTAGTATTATAATGTGACTACCTAAATAATTATTCAAAAGAATGAGAAGAAAGATAATCATTGCTTTCTCACAAAGCACATAGTGACCTTGACCAAACAGCAGTCAGACCCACCCACCAGACACACCTTTAACCAACCAGACACACCAACCTTTATTTCAAGTTTAAGGTTTGCAACAAGCACAGGCATATTGGAAACCTTGGTCCAGCCTAAGTCGTACGGTTCTCCCTCTCCGTTTCTTTGAGTGTTGTATCAATAATAGATGTTGTAAGTATGTTTGGGCTTCCTGTGCGGTCCAGAGAGCTAGTCGATGACCGTGTGTTCGCATGTGTTACAAGCTTTCCGGAAAAGAGAAACAACAGAGGCAGATGGAGAGGAATCAATGCTGTGGTCACAGACACTCCACATGTACATTTGCGGTGGGGATTTCAGGGCGGGAGAAAGAGAGAGACCATTACAGTCAATCAGGAAATTCATCGCAGCCTCTTAAGTAAAACCATCCATATCATGCCGCAATGCTAATATGCACAACCCCTGCCACCAGGTTGCTGCGCCTATTGGTGTTTCCCCTGCATGCAGTGTCAGACGGCTTCGCAGCATGGCTGGTGTTGTTGCCTGCCTGTGCTGGACCCCTGTACCTGTTTCGGCATCTCTTGCTGCCTGCGCAAGTCCATCCGAGAACGCCATGGCATCGAGGTAACCACGGACTACATTCACTGTTTGCATGTCACAGTATGTCGTTGGGATTGTGACACCTGGGGAAGACGTCACACACCCCAGTGTTCACTCTGACGCCACGCCAACCATAATGTTCACCGTTAGAGCAAGGAGGTGCTCGGACCATTTTTACAACTTTTTTTTATGATTCGTTCCTCATTATTCAGTCGTGACACAACATTTGTAGCACTATCTACGATCAGTTCTAAAGTGACGTGAATATAGTGGGAATCGGAAGCTCCGCTCTGTGAAAAGTCTAAGAGCAACGGACGAGGAACAAGTTACTACCACTAGTATAAGAGGACAATACTGACCAGTATACTACTGGCAGTAAACAAATTACATGCGCGGGTCTCCTCATTTGTTTAGGAAAATGTTGTATAAACAAAGATATGGGGCTACTACTAAGAAGCAAATTGAAAGATAACAAGGAAATTCTGCTAGACAGAAATAACCTTTGTACAGGAACGCATTTTATTCCCTCCAAGCCATTGGCACACAAATGTAAGCACCATACACAAGTTTCAGAATGTCGCCCCAAAACAAAACCCATTGTAAACGTTTACTGTAAGCAGTGAGGTACTTCTGGCATCAGGATGTCATGTCTGTGCAGAATGGGCTGGAGAGTTACTTATGGATGATTAGATAAAAACAGAACTAAAAAGGTTCATCCAGTAGTACAGTAATGGACTTTATTTGATGATATCCCATTTGAACAGGTTACTGGATCCTCTCAGTGTTAAATCAAACCCAAGCCAAACCACGTATCATCTGGCCCACTTCGTTTTTCGCATTCCATTCGCTTATCTTTTATCCTCCTCCCTGCCTTAACCTTGAAATACTAATTTATCCTCTGTCTCTGTCTCTCTCTCTCTCTCTCTCCCTGTCTCTCTCTCTCTCTCTCTCTCTCTCTCTCTCCCTGTCTCTGTCTCTGTCTCTCTCTCTCTGTCTCTCTGTATCTCTCTCTCCCCAGGGCTCATGTATGGGTGACTGCTGTAATGTGTTATGGTGCTACCCCTGCACATGGTGCCAGATGTCCAGAGAGGTCAAGCTGCGTGCCGGCCAAGGGGGCACCACCACAGTGATCACCCAGCAGATCATGCATGGCTAAGTGTCCTTCCACCACCAAACGGCTCATCTTCCTAAATCTGCTATCACAACAGCCACAGTCATAGATTGGAGTAGGCTTTTTTGCATCATATCATGCATCCAGAGGAATTCGTTATTTCTCCTTTCAGTTGAAAGATTGCAGTAACATAATTAGTTGATCTGCCATACCTGAATCATAATAATTCCACTTTTTTTGTGTGCCTAAAATCTAAAAAAAGTTTGTGTTGCTTTGTTCGGTCAAGTATTCATGGTCTATTAGTTCATGATGTGTGTCTACTTTCTTAATAAAATCAGTTGCTGTACTGGTGAAGTGGTTCACTCGTGTTTAATCCTGCCCCAACCTGTCATGGTTGTATACTAATTGACCTTTGGATAGATTTTCACTTGAGATATCAAGGATGGGTGTGTTTCATAAACGCTCATTAAACACCCACTTCCTATTGTGCAAAAATGGGTGTAAACAAAATGCATCACCTCTTTCTGATGATAGTGTTGCAGTTATATGCCATAGCCATGGATATCAGTGCGTCAATCAAGGTGTGCTAGACACAAAAACGATGGTCTTGGATCTGATACAGAGGTGAATGTTTGTGGTATACAGATAAATGTTTTTATTGCTGGAGGTTCAGTCACGGCAAGATTAGGTTTCTGATTCTCTCTTCTCGTTGGAGTCCGCTACCTTGGAACTACAAGTCTGGCACTGCAGGGGACTATGCAAACAGACACAGGCAAACTTGAATTATAAACAATGTATTATGTACTGTCAATACTTGTGAGCAGGCCTTATTTCAAATACGGACGACACTCACATACACATGTGCCTACCTGCCACTCTTAGCGGTCAGCTGGGTAGAGGCGGTTCGAACCAGCGTCCCAACAGCTCCCAGTCCCTCCAGCTGGACGCCCACCTTACAGAACACTGCCACAGCCTGCTGGGTTCTGGGGAACACACACACACACAGAACTGAACATGACTATTATAACAATGGAGACAAACAGTTTGTGAATAGCATGAACATTTGTGAATGCTGATCTTTTAACAATGAAGACAAATCATTTGTGGAGTGAGTGGATAGGTTGTCTACGGCCCATTAAAGCCTGGCCTTTATCAAACAAGGGCTTTATTTCTAAAAGCTAAACATACACAGCTAATCTCAAACCATTTCACCTGCCTATTGACAAAACCAGGGATAAAACATGGGCAAAAGCAACCTCTAGATGAGACTAAAATGAGTCATCAGCATGAGAATGCCTGTAGATCTACAATGTAGATGTTCTCTGTTTAAATGTTCAGTTACAACTACAAACAGTGTATTAGCAGACGCTTTTATAAGCAACGCACAGCACAGCGCAGTTTCGAGCCTGCAACCTTTTGCACTCCAGTCAAGTGCTCTAAGCAAGTCCAACTGTCAAGTTAAAGGGAAAAGGAAACCAGAGGGAAAACAGATTGCTTAGCATTTCTGCCTTCCTTTCTCACGACTCCCCTCCTTCTTTTATCTTTCTTCATCTCAGACCTCCCCCTCCTATGTTGCTTAATCCAAAACAGTCCTCCCTCCCTTCCCTCCTCGGTTTAACTTCCTTCTCCTACGCTTCTCCCTCACTGTCTCGGATTTCTGTTCCTTCAACTCTCGGTTTTTACATCTCTTCCTCAATCTCTCTTTGGGACGTTCCCCAGCCCTTAGGCTGCACTTCCCTCTTTCACACAAACAAGACCGTTGCTCAGAACGCCCGTTTTGCGTGTAGCGTATTTGATGTGGAACATTTTGAGCATGCACAGCCTTCTCCCTTAACTGTATCCTCCATGTCCTCCCCTCATTTCATACGGTCATCAACCGCTGACCTTCCAGGAAGACCAGGAAGACCCGCACGCTTCGCCCCCCCCTCTCCTCGGTCATTGTCTCACTCACAGCTTGGTGACGTTTGTGGCCTGCTGGCGGAGCAGTTCCATCTGGGACGAGATGGAGCCATGGCCCTTAAGCTCCTCCCTCTCCTCGTTCCACTGGCCCAGCAGGGCTTCCATGGTGTTCTGGAAGTCTTGCACGACTCCCAGGATTTCCTGGTGCTCCCGATGCTCCTCCTCGTGGGTCAACCGCAGGCGCTCCACCTCGGTCCTGCAGGTCAGGGAGGGTCAAAGGTCATAGGGGAGAAAATGCTCAGTGTCCTGCATGTTTCTGTGTTTCCTTCACCGAGTTACTTTTAATCGTTTACCGACAATGTTTGGCGCGAGTGTGAGGGCGCCTGCCAGCTTATGACTGTGACCTAGGACCTGTGCCCACCTGAGCTCCTTGATGGCATGGAAAGCGGCTGCTCTCTCCTTCTTCCGCTGGGCACAGCTGGGCAGGGCTTCGTCGATGCTGTCGGTCAACCGCGCGCAGCAGTTTTTGTTCTGGTAGGACTCGGGCAGGCAGGTCTCGGACGGGCACCTTGCCAGGCCGCGGTGCCCAGGGCAGTGCTGGTGTGTACAGTAGGCATCGCTCATCTGTCTGTCCTCCGAAACGTCCGAGTCGGGCTCGGAGGGGGGCGGAGCCGAGACAGGGGCCGGGGTCACGGACGAGGACGGGGCTGCGGGTGGCGTGGGGGTCTTGAGATCGGAGGTGTCGCTGGTCTGAGCCTCAACCAGGTGGGTAAGCAGGGTCCTCAGGGTCTCCTGGTAGTAGGAGTGAGAAGATCTGGTATATAACCTCCCTTAGGGAAACACTTACTGCACGTCCAGGAAGTTGTGTGTATTTTATTCTTTTGATGTATACAATTTTTCTTCTAGCCCTGTGTATGTATGTTCTCCTAGTCCTCTTTTTAACCTGCAAGTTCTGAGTTAGGATTGTGTTGTTAACCTGCAGGGCCTGCACACTGCGATGAATCAGCTCCATCTTCCACTTCACACTGCGGCTCTCTCGCTCCACTCCTCTGCACTCCTCCTACCAGAAGGAAATCATTTATTCCTTTTTTTTTCTTCCTCAAAGTGCCAATGTCAGTTATCCATTTATGGGTTTGTTTCCTTGTGAAGGAATGAGGATATGCAGATTCTAGCATTACAATGGCATGTCTGTTTAAAAAAAAGTTTAAACAAAAGCTGATACTGTATTTCTGAACTGGGAAAGCCATTAGCTCTAACAGAATGAAGAAGCCGTGAGGACTGCTTACTCACCTCCAGGTCGTACAGGCAGTGGGCTATTTCTGAAGGAATGAGTCTCTTAGGCAAACTATGGAATTCCTGTTAGGACATTGGCCAAGAAACAATTTTTTTTTAAACAAAGTTGCAGTTATAATCTTAGTGCTGGACCTCTTCCTGTTGAATACTCAGTATGCTTTCATTCACACCCCAGTGAAGTGTCAAAGTAACTTTACACATGCACAAACACGAAAAAATGTACACACCCACACACAAGTGTACTTTCAAAACCACAAAAACACACACCTCGTACTTACTGAAGATTACTTTGTTTTCCCCTTTAGATCACAGACAAATCCAACCCCTAACCATGAATAATGAGGATGCCCACCATAACAGTGAGACCATTTTTCAAGGTCCAAATTGATTTGTCTTCAAGTCACCCAAAATGTGTCTGTAGAAGTCAAAACGTCTCTACAAAAGCCATATGTGAACCAGCTAGTGTGTCAAATCAACTCAAATGATCTTACAACAAAAAGAATCTTATGGCTCCACTTGTTATTCTGCTAGTTCTTCACCTGCAAGTATTTGCTGGAGCTTTCCGTGGAGCCCCATGCGACATCATGTCTGTTTTTCCCTTTAGGCCTGTTGGCCACTATGAGCCTCCCTTCCTCTGCCTCGTCCTCTTCATTGATGGACAAGAAGAACTCGGAAACTTCGTCCTCAGGTCCTGCCTTCGTGCTGCCGTCCCTGGCATCCTCAAAGCTCACGCTCTCCGCCACTTCACCCATCTTGGCGGCGCTGCACTTCCCCTCCCCGCTGGCAGGCACCATGTCCTCCAGGGAGGGGCGACTGCTGTGGCAGCTGCCCTTGGGGTTGAGCTGGGTGTCGCTGGTAGGGTGGAACTCCATCTTGCTCAGTTCATCCCTGGAGTCTGAGCCAGAGAGGGAAAGGGGCAAAGGTCGAGTTTAAGGTTGAACTTGAAGTTGTTTCAAATGGACACAACTACGTCTTTAAAGATCAATCTTAACGCATCCTCCCCTCCAGGAAGATTGATGTAGGAATGATGTCACGTGTCCTGCTCAGTACAGTGCAAAAAGGATTGCCTGGTGAACCAGCCGTGACAATCGAAAACTCATATTTGGATTACTAAAAGGTAACAACTGCACATCCTTTTTCTTTGTGACTAGTGATGTGTGATCATCAGTCATTTCTGTCATTCTATCCTTACGACCAAAGTAGGACACCAATGACAGCAGTGGGTCGAAACCATGACAACCCTGTGGTACACACAACAGACAAGTGTCCCAGAATCAGCCCACATTTTAACCAAGCATGTCTTGTTTAGCGCTCTGCTGCAAGAGAAGTGGAACTCTCACATTTCCTGTCCGTTTCACAGAAGGAATGTAAACTTTCACTTTCCTTTCTGCTGAGAGAGAGAGAGGAGGGATAGAGAGGGGTAATGATTTTTAAGGAATGCTGGACTGAATGAGAGAATATAAGAAGAGAATGTGAGTGTAAGAGAGTTCCCTAAATAATGTTAATGGGTAGCAGAAGATCAGGCATAAGGGAGCCTTCCAACTCTAATTATTTACCAGTACTTGGTACACTGATTAGACTGAGATTAGGGCCATGCTTTACTTACTGCAATCGCAGATGTATCGTATTGAATACGATGTATCGTATTCAAATCCGTACGAATCTTACCAGAGTGTACCGGGAGCCTCCCCTCCTGGCTATCTAGAGACACAGCAGAGTGCGCCGTGCGGGGATTATTTAGGAGGTCTGTGGAAGCCAATGAGCGGCGAATTCCTAAACTCCAGTGATGCGACTGTTGTCTGAGATAAACAGATTCAGAGATCAATAAACGATAAAAAAAAAAGTTTAAAAAAGTAAGCCTACGCAAGTAAGCCTACGCAAAATGATCCATTTTCAGAATGGATCATATTCACGTTTCTCATCATTGAGATAAAAGGTACTGTACCGGAGCAAAGATGGAGCTGTGGTTTCTGGCTGATCAAAAGACGTGTCCAAATCATCGGTTGCCAACGCATTCTCGCTGGCCTGTCGCAACTCCTGCGACAAGAATATAGTGGTGCATTTGGAACTATCCTCCATTCTTTTCATAATTCCGCCAAAACAGATCGGAGGGTTGAACGTGGGACTGGATCTGCAATAGCCCACGTTTTGAATGGATGTTGTTCACGAGACAACAACCATTCAATTTAGCGTTTTCTTGCCATGCACATATTTTTTAAAACCCTTAGTTTCCAACTGTGACGTCACAATGAAGATAATAAAGTACAAACAACTTTACTAGGCATGACGTTTCATAAACCAATGGATGTGCTTGTCCCCGGATAGTGAGATTATAGTTTCTGATGGGAGAAAGTTTACTCTACCTCCAGGTGGCAGCATTGCCTAAATCTAATCGACACAGTACTGAAGGGATATGACCCTGATCACTTACGTAACACTTACAGACGTGTCACTGATAATAAACAATTTAAGCATTTAAAAACGAAATACAGTAGGCTATCAGAATAAACTATGTAAAGTCGTACATGCTACATCTGAGTAGTGTTAAAAAATAACAATAAAAAAAATCTGAAAATACATTAAATATAACCGTTGCAAGTTAAATCTCGGGTAACTGGAGACAATAACGAGTTTTGAATGAACCTGCTGTGTCTGAAGGCTACGTGATTTACACTTCCTGTGCGCGCTGTCCAAGGTGCTTAGCTGTCACTTTGGTTAACCGACAGATAACCGACGGAGCGCCAAGCTGTTCTATATAGGAAACTACTCTGTGCAAATAAGAACTGTTTAAAAGTGATTGACTAAAAAGAAACGCGTGTATTTCAAGAGGAAGAAAAGCAATACAATTGATGAAAAAAAGATTAGCCTAGGCTATTTCCTGTTAGACCTTTATTGGGACATCCTTCTCACTTTTGTCAAAATAAGGCCACGTTTATGATGCATTGTCACAAAAAAACAGGAAGTTGACTGACTTAGTTCTCTCAGGCATCTGACACATTTTCAAAACCGTTTCGGAGAGGAACACACACAGACTCTCAGGGCAATGGATGTTTATAAAGAAGCACTGAATTATCTGGAGTCGTACAACATCTCCGGTAAGTCACATGTGTCTGCGTGTGTGAGTGTGTGTCTGTTATGGTAGCCTGTCCAACTGGTATTTCTCTGTATGTGTTCAAGGAGAGGATGAAGTATATCCTGAACTTGAAGAGGATGTATTCCATGAAGATTCTTATCTCCACTCACCTCTGCAGTCAGATTGTGTGGACTTACCTGACACGCCTGTAAGTCTGATTGAAATGACCCCTCCTCCCCTCAGTCCCCCCTCCCTCTCCTTCCCACAGAAAATACTCTAGAAGAGTTTAACAAGTCCTCTTTAAAAAACAAGTTCACCCTCTTTGACTTTCTTGTTACATTTCATTGTGAAAATTTCAATACAAGCCAAGTTGGAACGTTTTGAAATGGCTTTTGCCTTTCTGCCTGTTCTGTTTTAGACACTGTGCTCTCCAGAGGCCCTGTTGGAGAGGAGGCTAACCGTCCTGAAGGCTATCCTAGAGAGTGAGCAGCTCTACCTCAGCGAACTGCAGACACTGCTCACGGTAAACACACACACACCACACACACCATACCCACACACACACACACAAACGCACACTCTCGTACCTTGACGCCAAGTTATTTGCCTACAGTCAGTGATGGGTGAGGGCAAATCTACACTCTTATCTACACTCTCTATCTTATGCTTCAGCCATTGTCTCAGTTCTAATCGGTACCCTTGTCTCTGTTCTATTGAGCCTTTTCAAGATATGAAAGGTTCAGTAAATAGTTTATGAGCTAGTAATTTATTCTAAATTAATCATGAACTAAATCCAATTGTGAGAAGTAAACAGCAGAGAAGGAGAGGATTTTTTAACTGGTATTTTTGTTCCCCTTTAATGGCATGAATAGACGGTTCTGCTTTCGCAAATGTGATAACCACAAAAAACGTGCATTTAATATGTGTGTGTTCATATCACAATGTGCTAGGTGCTCCGAGCAAGTGTCGGAGTAACTGTCGAAAACGGTTTTACTTTTGAACTTGTGAAATGCTTTTACTGCATTTCAACCCCTTGTTCTTTTTCCTCCTCCCTCACTCCTCTAACCTTCCATCGTCTACTTCTACTCTTTCATTTCCATCCCTCCCTCTGTCCTTCCCTCCTCTCCCTCCCCGCCCCCTAGCCTATGAAAGCCTTGAAGGCTTCTGCAGGGACTTCTCAACCAGTCCTGTCGAGCCAGCAGGTCCAGACCGTCTTCTATCAAGTACCAGAACTCAGGGATCTGCACAGAGACTTCTACACCGGCCTCAGGACCAGGCTGGAGGCCGGAATGAGGCCCGGGCCTGGGCCGCAGTCAGACCAGGGAGCTCAAGTAGAACAAAGCCCGATGGAAACGTCTGGCTGTGTGGGAGATGAAGCTGGTGGGTCGGAGATGAAGATGGTGACAGGCCATGGTGGCTTCCAGTTAACTGTCGGGGACCTGTTCCTGAAAATGGTTAGTTCCAATCCTCCTCCAATCCATTATTCCATTGATTATTCCATCCATCTGTCCATCTATCCATCCATCCATTTATCCCTCCCTCCCTCAATCCCTTCCTCCCTCTCTCCCTCCCTCCCAGGTAAGCCAGCTGCGTGTGTATCGAGGCTTCATAGATAACTATGAGAGTGCTGTGGAGATTGTGAGGAGGTGTACACAAACCAACCAGTGCTTCAGAGAACTATCACAGGTAAGGTCAAACTCCGAGCGCAAAAACAAAAAATCACCGTGGCAATGTTCCATTAGTTTCAATATGCCCTGTCCACTATCTCAATCCTTTTCTAGAGTATGATGTCATGTAATGGAATAGACAAAATTAAGACTTCGTACACCTTTGAAGGTAAGATGGAGACTTCATTGTAATTGGATGAGACGGGACACGACCCACCCCCATTGTTGATTGACACTTGTTTTTCTCCCTCCACAGCACTTCTGTACAAGCCTCTGGATCGGATCACCAAGACGACCTTAGTGTTACATGTAAGAGTGAAACGCTTCATTGTCATTTATCAATCCGCTCTGTCCATCCATTCATCCTTTCATCCATCTACCCTCACTCTGACCCAGATCCCTCTGTAGCACCTACTCTGGACGCATCTACCACTCTCACTACCCCCCCCCCCCCTTCCTTCCTTCCTTCCTCCCTCTCTGCCCTTCCTGTGTAGGACCTGCTGAGCACCACACCTCTGAACCACGAGGACCACCCGGTGCTGCAGGAAGCCCTGAGGCTTTCACACGGCTTCCTGTCCGGCCTCAACGAGGGCTCACGCTGCAGGCGAGAAGTCACGCTCAGCCACGCCTTGGTGAGTGGGACACACACGCACACAAAGCGTGCTCGGGTGTGCGCGGATCCCGTGTGCATACTGTACGTGCACGCACGTGCACGCCCGTACAGACACGCACGCTAACGACACCTCCTCGATGACAGGCACGCACGTGCGCACGCCGATACGCGATACACATACTTTCGGAGTCACCAACTGTCATAACCTGGAAGTCTGTGGTATAATACTCCGGAAATGACAGCAACCTTTCTCATACACTGCTGTAACTGACCTATTAAAAGAGGAAGAACATGGTGTGTGTGTGTGTAGCGACGCCAGGTGATGCGTGACGGCTTTGTGGTGGATGTGTGTGAGGGAGGGCGTAACCTTCGCCACCTCTTCCTCTACACTGACCTGCTACTGTGTGTGAAGATGAAGGGCGGGGCTACAGGGTGAGTAATAGGCGCCTTAAAGCCACCCCTCTTTAATCTGGTGTCAAACACTCAAGTTGAAATATGTTCATTTGTTCTTTAAACGTTTGTGTGTGTGTGTGTGTGTGTGTGTGTGTGTGTGTGTGTGTGTGTGTGTGTGCCTGCTGGTTGTGTGTGCCAGTAAGCAGACCTACTACAGGTTTTGTTGGTACCTGCCCCTGGCTGGTCTGAAACTGCAGTGGGGGGCAGAGACAGAGCGATCGGCCGACACACACCTGCGCATACAGACCATCAGAGCCAAGATGTTCCAGTTACGACAAGAGCTACGCCACTCAAACATGGTGTGTGTGTATGTGTGTGTGTGTGTGTGTGTACGTGTGTATGTGTGCAAAGCAATAAGACCCTAATCTGTTGTTGAAGTGTTACAGAAACCTGACTGAATAAGTCTGTCTGTGTGTGTGTGTGTGTCAAACCCTTAACTAGGGGCTAGTTAAGGGTTTGACAGCTCGTTGTCTGGAGAAAAGCAAGAGGAAGATGGAGCAGTTGGAACTGATGCTGCTGACGCTCGCTCCTGTCCCCTACCTGGTCCTCCACAGCCCCAGTGGCAAGGTGCCAACACTCACACACACACACACACTCACACACACACACACACACACACATACACACATACACACATTCTCCTCCCCACAATCTGGAACTACAAAACCCCAATGGCAAGGTACCAACACACACACATACACACACACACACACATACATTCTCTTCCCCTCAATCTGAAACTACACAGCCCCAATGGCAAGGTACCAGCACACACACGCACGCACACACACACACACACACACACACACACACAGAATACGAGCCCTCTCTCTTCTCTCTGCAGAGCCATATGTTCTTGCTGTCCTCCCTGTTTGAGCTGGAGGAATGGAGAGAAGCCATCCTCAAACTCACAGGAGAAGGTGAGAGCTAACTACCTCACATGGGGGTAGGACCATGTCAAAGTCCAATCACACAAAAACTGTTTGGAACATCCTCTGGTACAAATACATAGACTAACAATACCAGACTAATGTTGCATGGGATTTCTTTTGTCTCAAAAGTGAAATCATGTAGAAAACTGGAAGTTCTCATGTGTTTTGTGTAGTAACTTTGGTTTACCTTTGCCTTAATGCTTGTGAAACAGAATTTTGTTGTTGTAATAGTGCTTGTAACCAACAGTGTCTGTGTGTGTGCTTGTGTGTGCTTGTGTGTGTGGTTGTGTGTGTGTGGTTGTGTGTGTGTGTGTGTGTGCCAGATATGGAAACAGTTCCACCAGATCTTCTCACCCTGACCAGCTCCTGTGTCAAGCTACGGATGACTCAACAGCCTCCTCTACGCAGCCTACTGACTGGTTAGATAAACACACACACACACACACACACACACACACACACACACACACACACACAGCCGGTAAAAATCTCTTAGATTTTTACCATGAGTCAAACATGTACTCTTCATCTTCCTCTTCCTCCTTTCTCTCTACATCTCATCTACCGTCTCTCACCACCTCTCCCACACGTTCCCTCTACCTCCCCCTCACTCTCACGCTCTTTCATCATCACCCCTGCTCTCTCTCTCTCTCCCCTCTCTCTCGCTCCGGTAGAGGATGAGGACCAGTGTTTGTGTGGGACTCTGAGTGTGGCCATCCAGTCAGCGTGTGGACTCCAACAGCCAGCCAGTGAGTCCAGCGTTCCTTAAAAAATCACTACCCCTCTCTACCCCTCTGTCTCTCTCTCTCTCTCTCTCTCTCTCTCTCTCTCTCTCTCTCTCTCTCTCTCTCTCTCTCTCTCTCTCTCTCTCTCTCTCTCTCTCTCTCTCTCTCTCTCTCTCTCTCTCTCTCTCTCTGTCTCTGTCTCTGTCTGTCTCTCTCTCTCTCTCTCTCTCTCTCTCTGTCTCTCTCTCTCTCTCTCTCTCTGTCTCTCTCTCTCTCTCTCTCTCTCTCTCTCTCTCTTTCTCTCTGACCCATGTATGTGCACCTTACAAAGTGACATCCACCCGCAGGTGTCTCTGTCAGCGTGGAGGTGGATGGTTATGACTTCTACCCGACCCAGGGCCAGACCCACTCCTCCGTCCCCTCCCTGTGCCCGCACTGGCACCAGGTCAGCCGCCGCTCCCTCAGCACCCAGCGGACGCTGCAAACGCCGGGCCTTTCCACGCCGTCTCCATGTGTTTATTCCATCTTTTTCTACAAACAACATGGTGGGAAGTGACGTTCTTGGGGGTGGGGGTTGTGTTTCCAGGAGTTCTCGTTCCGTGTGGATGGAGCGCGGCAGATGAGGGTCGTGTGTGTGCGAGAGACGGGCAGGGAGGGGACTCCGAGGACACGGTTCTAGGCAAGACCTCCGTACAGGTGAGAACGCCAGTGGTGTTAGTGGGAGCTGGGTCATTGGGACTACAACATGGGTTCTTCTGCATTCTTGTGTGGCCTGTGTTTACGTGTGTTTGTGTGTGTGCACGTATGTGTGCTGGTGTGTGTGTGCGTGCATGCCCGTGTGTCTATGTGTGTATCTCTGTGTGTCTGTGTGTGGTGTGTGTGTGTGTGTCAGCTGGACCCAGCCGTGCTACAGAAACAGTGGAAGAGACGGTGCATATCCCTGGGCCAGGTGGAGGTGACCCTCTTCCTGAAGTACCTCCCCCACCCACTGGACCCCGCCCAGCATCACACCTGACCAGCAACAGCCTGTGTTCTGTGTTCCCATTGGAGCTGTAGCGCTGTGAGTCCAACCAATCACAAAAATAGGACACTTACGAGAAATTGTATTGCTGTTGTTTTTTAAATTATAGCCTTTACACATAAATAGTTTTTGAGGAAATGAAACTTTTGTGTGTCATTGTAAAACTGGAATTGCCGCAGAACTGTGGCAAGAATGGACAAACGGAAAAAAGGAAACACAAATATGTGGTTTTATTTGAATGAGTGTGTGTACTTTAAATTCATTAGTGTAGAGGAAGATACACAACCCTGTACTTCCCTGCTCATTCATATTCTGTGAGAGGTTAGGGTTATATGGGGTGAGTTATTACACCAGATACACGGTTACCCTGGCTACCACCTCACTACCACCTGGTATAGAAGTGCTGCTCCCCTGTTCCAGGGTCCACTTCTGCTCATCTGACCAGTCCAGGAACAAAAAGGTGTTTTGAGTCTGTGTTACAGTTACAACTTAAAGTGCTTGTTTTGAGTTTGTTGTTGGTCAAATTAAAATCTAGTCAACGGAATTCCCCACTAACGTCAGTGTGTTTCTGTTTGTGTGAGTGCATGTTTGTGTGTGCGTGGGTCGTACGTGTGTCTGTATGCATGTGTGTGTGTGCATGTGTGTGTGCATGTGTGTGTGTGCATATGTGTGAGTGCATGTGTGTGTGTGTATGTGTATGCATGTGTGTGCATGTGTGCATGTGCACGTGTGTGCATGTGCGTGTGTGTGTGTGTGTGTGTGTGTGTGCATGTGTGTGTGTGCATGTGTGTGCATGTGTGTGTGTGCACCCCCCAGGCAGGAGGGGGTGCTAGTGCCTCATGTGGTGCGCTGCTGTGTGGAGGAGGTAGAGAGGAGGGGCCTGGAGGAGCTGGGCATCTACAGGATATCAGGAGCCCTCAGTGACATCAGCACCCTCAAGACTGCCTTCAGCACCAGTGAGTGTGTGTGTGTGGACAGAATTGAAGACATATTTGAACCCCTAACCCCTCCCCCCCTCTCTCTCCTTCTCTCCCTCCCTCTCTCTCCTTCTCTCCCTCCCTCTCCAGGTCTGCGTGAGGCCGTGTCCAGGTTGAGGAGTGTTGACATACACGCTGTCTCAGGAATCCTCAAGCTGTACTTCAGAGAACTACCCCAACCACTCATACCCACAGAGCTGTTCCTAGACCTGTCCAATGCACTCAGTGAGTCACACACACACACACACATGGATACACACACCCACCCACGCACACACACACACACACGCACTCACCGATGTACAACTTCCTCTGGCAGATATCCCAGACATGGGCACCCGGATCAGCACCCTGCTGTCTCTGCTCCAGTCCTGTCCTGACGTCAACATCAACACCTTCTTCTTCTCTCCTCCACCACCTCAAAAGGTAACACGTGTCTCTGCTCCTCTCTCGCCTCCTACCCTCTTCCCTCGCCCCCTTTCTTATTCCCTCGCCTCCTCTGCTGTCCCCTGTCCTGTTCCGCATCCACTCAAAACTCTCCTCTCTCTTCTCCTCCTCTCCTCTCCTCTCTCCTCTCCTCTCATCCTTTCTCCTCTTCTCCTTTCCTCTCTCCTCTCTCCTCTCCTCTCATCCTCTCTCCTCTCCTCTCCTCCTCTCCTCTCCTCTCTCCTCCTCTCTCCTATCCACTCCTCTCCCTTCGTCTCTTCTCCTCTCCTCTCTCCTCTCCAGGGTTGCAGAGAAGCAGGAAGTGAACAAGATGCCATTAATGAACCTGGCCACAGTATTCGGTCCCACTCTCTTGCGCCCACCTGTGGCCACACTGGGGAACTCCTTCCCGAGAGTGGACATTTCCCAGGAGGTAGTTGTGCAGGTGGGTCATGACAACCTCAGTAAAGAAAATGTGTGAAAATAAATATATAATAATCTAATGTCAAATCAATTTACATTGGAACAATATAGTTTATTGTATTATGTAGAGAATGTATCCGGCCGATTATTTTCATGTGATATTTGAAAGCCTGTGTGTGTGTGTGTGTTTCTGTGTGTCTGTCCAGGTCCAGGTGGTCTTCTTCTGCCTGCTGTGTGATCACCTCCCTGCAGGCTGGACCTCCATGCCTCATGACTCAGAGGAGGATGAGGAGGAAGACACCATCATGTGAGGCCAAACTCCTGGAAACATCACTGTTGGCCAACAGAAGGACTCTCTGTCAACCACAGACACTGTAAAAATATTTATTTTCGTAAATGTTGTTGACAATTGCTAGGATGGATTGTAGTATTGTAGTTCTAATGGACCCTCCATCCTCCCGATTTTGTGTACAGACTCTAGTTGTGTGTTTGGATGATGGGAAGTAGAAATATGGAAGGTTGGTCATGGACACAGATGTTGTGGGAAGGGTGGTAGGTCAGCAACCTTCATCAACCTGGCTTGAAATTGAATTGGTTACGGTTCAAATCCAACTAGAAGGAGTTCATATCACGACACACACACACGTTTGACCCGCCCCTACACCCCACACCCGGGGGGTCTCCTTTCAAGGCCCTCTGCTTGTGCACCTGGGCAGGGTGGGCTAATATTACCTCGTCAGCCCCCCCAACCCCCCCATTTCTTTTGATCCCTAATCCCAGCCCCCCCCCCCCCCACACACACACACACACACTCCCATAACCACACATTCCTATAGACCCACAACGTCTTGACGAGGCCTCCGTGTGTGCGTGTTTGCGAGGACGTGTGTGTAAGTGTGTGTCAGTATGCCATAACAACGTCCAGACCTCGCCTGGAAACAAAGGACTCCCTGAGACACCCTCCCGCCCTCTGTGTCGTAAATCACCTGTCCCACTCGCCCCCGCGACTGCCAAAATAAGGTTCCCATTGCAGACTACAAAGACAGTGTACAATGGGGCTGGAATTCAGGAAGGTCTGTTTTTCAGTGAATGGAGGGGAGCCGACCTCTATGAATAAGACACCAGGAACACACCTGAAGGGCTGGGATAGTTTCCACAGAGGCAAGGACAAGTGGATAAAGAAAAGTGAGAAAGACAAAGGGAGGTTAGCATCTTAGCCTGTTGGAGCTAACAGGCCTGGAGGTATTTAGCGGCATTGGTCTTTAGTAGTAACTTCAGGGTTTGGGAATGTACAAAAATAAATGAATTAAGCCTACATACTAACCAGTTTTCTTAGTATTTGACCTCTCTTGAACCAACCTGAATCTGTCATGCAAATACTAATGATGGCACTAAGTTATCTGTTGTATATTCTGCACTGCAGGTTGTGGTGTACTGTATTTGATCAGAGAAGGGGAGTCGGTGTTAAAGGGGGGTCAGGTAGGGTTTCAACTGGGAAAAGGTGGTGTTGGGTTTGTTGGGTTGGGGGGTGGGGGGTGGGGGGGGGTCGGTCGGCTGGTGCCAGGGCACGCTTGATTAGTCCTAATCTGGGGTGTTGGGAGGGGTGTCAGGTTGCCGTGGCAGCGGCGTGTATGTATGGAAGGCATGCAAGCTGCAGATCACTGGGATTGACCTCTCCCTCTCAGGTTAACAGAAGCCCTGTGTGTGTGTGTGAGAGAGAGAGAGAGAGAGAGGGTGGGAGAGAGAGAGGGAGGGAGGGAGGGAGGGAGGGGAGGGAGAGAAAGAGAGAGAGAGAGAGAGAGAGAGGGAGAGAGAGAGGGAAAGAAAGAGAGAGAGATAGAGAGAGAGAGAGAGAGAGAGAGAGAGAGAGAGAGAGAGAGAGAGAGAGAGGGAGGGAGGGAGGGAGGGAGGGAGGGAGGGAGGGGAGGGAGGGAGGGAGGGAGGGAGGGAGGGAGGGAGGGAGAGAGAGAGAGAGAGAGAGAGAGAGAGAGAGAGAGAGAGAGAGGGGGAGGCAAAAGTAACGTGTTGAACTTGGACTTGGGTGTCTGTGAGAGGAAGAGCTAGAAAAGATATGGATGACAAAAGTGAAACGTGAAACGAGGGAAGCTGAAGTGAGGAAGGACAAAAGAGAGATAAAGAAAAGAAGCGGGTAAGAAGCCAATGGGGAAGCGAGGAGGGAGAGGGAGAGAGAGTAGAGGGGGGAGAGAAGAGAGAGGGTGACAGAGGTGTTTGCTGGGCCACTACTTGAACTTTGGCTCTTACTGGGCTGCTGGACCCAGGTCTCATAAAAAAACACTCAGCTGACAGAAAATACGGCTCCACACACACACGCACGCACGCACGCACACACACACAAACATACACACACACATACACAAACCATGTATCAAACTAACTACACTGCTACTGGCAGAGAGTGGTTGATTGCATGTATATAACATGTGTTCTTATCTTGTTGGAGACAACGCACCCTGGCTCCACGAACATCTCTGTTTAGCTGAAGCCACACATACTCCCCTCGTAAAAATATGATTGGATCCGTTTTGATTCGTGAATGTAAACACAGCCTACTTAGTCACTATGTTCAGCTCTGGCTCACAGTAGAGCTGTTCTTGTCTGTGCTTAAGTCGTCTGTTAGAGAGTGTGTGTAAGCGTGTGTGTTCGGGGGTTTTCAGATCAAACCCACTGTCGTCAGGGGGGTCAACTGTGAAGACGCCTGCTGACAGGTGCTTCCTGGAAGAACAGAGCAGGTGCCTCTTTCACACATGTACACACACACATGTACACACACACACACACATGTGAATGCTTGAGCACCGACACACACATGCAGGCATGATCGAGGACCCACATACTGATACACACACATTTGCCCAAACACGCACTCTCTTTCTCTCGCTCGTTCTTTCATGACCCGTCCACTAACACACACACACGCACTCTCCCCCTTCCCTCCCGCCCTCCTCATGTGTGTGAGGTCCCATAGAGGGAGTCATCAGTCACCAGGGCTATTTTTCTCCTGCTTTTATTTTCAATCTCAGGCTACAACATGACGCTGGCCAACCAATCCCTCACACAGAGTTGGCCAAAACACCTCAGCTGACGAATGGGAGCAACCCATCTGTCTCCTACCACGGGGCGACAGGGCTGGACGTTCCGGACCCAAAACAGAACCCATGACATCACAAAGGACAAATCCTTTCTAGATCTCTATCTCGTCTGGGTCTGAATGTCCTGTGCTTGGGTTTATCCTTGATCTCGGCCTGCTATGTCCTCTGTCAAATGTATCGAAAAGTGTGTCTGTCACAACCTTTATATTTGTATATATGTGTGTGGAGGTGTTTGTGTGTGTGGGTATTTGTGTGGGTGTGTGTGTATGTTTCCCCCAGTGGCAGAATTATAACTGTCTAACAGTATAAGCAGCTGTATGATAGTGTGAAAAACGACAACATTTTCTTATCCCGATGTTCATTTTAACTTGAGGTAGAATGTTCAACTGTGTTATTTTGAGACACAAACCAAAATGTAGTTTTTCTTTTCTGACGTCATTGAGTAATTTGTGGTCTTTTAGTCACACCAAAACAGCACGTTTGATTTAGATCGTTTTTCTCCATCAAAATACAACTAAATAATTCCAAGCATAAATACCCAAAGTAAAATTTAAGAAACAGAAAACAGAGAATAATTTGCCATGATAAGACGTAATAAATCACAATTTTTGCTCCACTTTCTAGTGTTCAGGTCGCTCACAGATTAAAACATTTACTCAGTAGAAAAAAACATTCTAAGTTCTCTGGTCGTGAGACCTCTCTAAACAAGAGGGTTATAGAACCCCTTGTTACAACAGTAGAACTTTACAGAATAAAGGCCCCATGTAGGTTCCGGAAAGAACCATTTAGATTCCAAACTGCACCAAAGGTTCTATCTGAAACTTAAGGAATCAGAGGAACATTCTTTTTCCATGCAGCACCCTTGATCATTACACACAGCCACACACTGCTGGGGACAAGAGACTTTGATCTTTTTGAGATCCTTTGAGGCAGGAAAACAGGCATCTGTTTTCCAAGAACCTGGCAACTTCCCTCACGGAGGCCAGGGTCAGTGGGAGAGGGAACCCGTTTCTCTAGCCTTCCAGTGTGTGATCTTTCAAACGAACGAGTTTGAAGTTCTCCCCATTTTGGGGCTATTCCATGTCGCCGAACTTCTTGGACAGAAGGGGTCCGAGCCCATCTTTTCTTCGCCCCCTCCCCTCATCGCTGGTTCTTTCTCTCTCCATCCTCCTGCTTCAGACGGGACTCTGCGTGGAGCAGACAAGAGCGGGGGGATGGAGGGAGAGGGGGGGGGCTGAGGGTTGTGTGTGAGTTTGGCCGTGTGAAGAGTGTGTGTGGACGTGTGTGTCCGGCGTGAGAGATTCCTCGGCCTCCTGCGCGGGCGTGTCTCCCGCAACGACCGAGCGTGTGTGTGTCGGTGGATGATGTGTGTTTGCTGTGTACGCTTCAGTCTCTTGCTCTGGCATTAGATGAGGTGGGATATAACCCTTCTGGGGCTTGGCTATCCCCCCTTGGTGGTCCGGAGACTTCAGAGGGCAGCGCCCCCCTCTTATCCTGCCCCCTGAACCCCCTCAGTTTGGGGTTCCAGTGCTCACGCCACTGTAGTGCCAGCGTCGACCTATCAGCCCACCAGTCTGCTCTCCTCCGGGCCCCAGCCCCGCCCACCTTCCTCTGCACCAATCAGCAGATAAGTCGGCCCACGTGGAGGGCGGGGCAGCCGCAGCCCAGGTCCCGGTCAGGGACCCAGAGGGCCTGGGGGCCCCTGCGCACCGCGCGAGGGAGACCCTGTACGAAAGACGGTCTGGATCCAGATGGAGAACTGCCACCAGGGACCAGAACGTTCCATCCCCCGTATCTGGACCTTCAGAACTGAGGGGGGGGGGGGGCGAGAGGAAGAGAGAGAAACATTGGGGGTGAGAGGGAGGGAGGGCAGACATAGAGAGGAAAGAGAGAGAGACATTGGGGGTGAGAGGGAGGGAGGGCAGACATAGAGAGGAAAGAGAGAGAGACATTGGGGGTGAGAGGGAGGGAGGGCAGACATAGAGGAAAGGAGAGAGAGACATTGGGGGTGAGAGGGAGGGAGGACAGACATAAGAGAGGAGAGAGAGAGAGAGAGAGAGAGAGAGAGAGAGAGAGAGAGAGTGAGAGAGAGAGAGAGACAGAGAGAGAGAGAGAGAGAGAGAGAGAGAGAGAGAGAGAGAGAAAGAGCTGAAGGTGGCAATGAGATTCAGAGTGTGTTTATTGATAATAAAAATCAACCACCAGGCATGTACACAAAGAAAACACCAACCATAGTCTTTTAGACAGTAGGTCTCCAGATTCATCTTAACTTCGACCTGGGAGGGTTGGCAGTACGAAATACATTCCTCAGCTAAAAGAGAGGAATAGATACGCACAAAGAAAAAGAGAAAGAGAGAGAGAGAGAACGAGAGAGAGAGAAAGAGAGAGAGAAGAAAGAGAGGAAAGAGAGAGTGAGAATGTAACGAATGAGCGAGGGGCATATTCTAGCAGGCATATCAGCACATGTCTTTTCCCACTAATTACAATATGCCTGCTTGTATTTGTCATCACAGTATCCTGTAACTAACAGATGACTCTATGCAACAGGTGAAAACATTCTTCTCCGCACCACTAGAGGGAAGCAGATAGCAAAAACTGAAAGCCAACAACACACATACCCCAACCCACAAAAAAGAGTATCACAGCGCAGTTGAATATGCAGTACTTGGAAGTATTGTATATATATATATATTGTAATTGATTTTATTTAGATATTCTAAAGTGTTTTTTTGTCTTTTTTTGCAATGCAGTTTTCCTCACCTATGCTGTATTGAGGCTGGTACATGGCGGTGGGGGCAACCTCTTGAATTCCTGAGTGCATAAAGACATTGACATACACAGGTGAATGGAATGCATATACAAACGCCTTTGAGCTTGTCCTTGCTGAAACACACGGGCTGCCGTTGTGCCGCTAAGTGACAGGTTACTGAGTGTGTTGTGCGTGTCTATGTGTGCGTGCATGTAAGTGTGCGTGTGTAATGGTCGAGAATGTGAATATGTGTGCTATGTGCAGATGCCTCTCGGTGGAATGTCCATGCAGGAGATGAGTGTGTGTCAGGAGGACGATTTTGTGTGTGTGTGCGTGTGGTCCTGTGGGGTCTGGAACATGCCCTCTGACAACCACCCACACACTTACACTGTTCTCCAGTAAGAAAACAAAGCCAGATGATGTGTTTCTTTTTAAGTGTCTCTACTAGCACCTAGGTAGACACACGACCCAGTAGCAGACGTATTTAACTTAATGTGTGTGTGTTCTTGCATGTGGGTGACTTGCTGTGCGAACCATATATTATCCTGGCCCCTCCGATAAGTGTGTGTGTGGCTTGCAAGGCCCTCCATATATTACCACCGCTCTCTCGATCTCTCTCTGCCCCTATGCCTCTCTCGTCCTTCCTGACACAACTGGGGCACTGACACCCTACACCCCCACCCGGATGACTGAGGGGGTGGGGGGGGGGGGGGAGCAAAAGCCAATGGAGAGGTGTGTGTTTGTGTGTGCATGCTTTTGGTTGAAGTCAGTTTTAAAGCCTCAATGTATCTGTGTGTGACCTTAGTCCATGTAGAGGATGCGATGAGTACAGTACACACCTGGCGTGTTTCGACGATGAGAGTGCGCGAGTGTGTGTGTGCGAGGGACAAGTGAACTTCCCTGCGCCCACAAAGGTGGGGGACTCACGGTGGCTGACTTTGTTTTTAGCTCGCGGCTCTCCCTTTGGTGCATTGGGCGAAGGGAAGGAGGAGGGAAAGAGAGAGAGAGAGAGAGAGAGAGGAGAGAGAGAGAGAGAGAGAGAGAGAGAGAGAGAGAGAGAGAGAGAGAGAGAGGAGAGAAGAGAGAGGAAGAGAAAGAGCAGCTATAGATAGCCCCCTTAAGATGGACAAGCAGTAAAAACAAACACGGTTTTCTTTCACTCACCTCCTTTCACTGGGAGAGTTATGAGTCTGGACTTGTGACGGGCGCTCTGAGCGGGGCGACAGGTGCGAAGCTAGTGTGGATAGCGCCCGCATCGCATGATCGGAGAAAGTTTAAAAAGTGTCGCCGTCCGCCGGTTCTCTTGTCGGCACTCCTGCGATTAGCCGCAGCAACACGCGCGGATTAGCGCTCAGCCGTTGGTAAAGCGGGCAGCGAAAGCCAAGATAAAGCGGACGAAAATCCCTTTGATTCTGAATAGTTAATCCTAGATCAGAATAGAGGGTTCATGGAGGCCTAACTGGCTGCCGTGGAAACTGTCGCTAAGAGGGGAGATACCGGGGTAACCGGGACACACCCCCAGCCAGAGATATAGGACTCAGTGAGACCTACAGCGGTCACTTTAGATCTGAGCTACAGTTTAATAAGGTGTTAGTACTGTTGGTTCAAGGATTCATCTAAATCAGGTCAAGAGCAAACGAGGTTGAGGAGAGAGGAGAGTCATTGAGTTTGTCCTCATGAGTGACAATGACATTAATTGACTCTTGAAAGCCAACATTGTGTTCTCATATACACACCTAAGCCTACTCTTTAGTAATTATCAGAAATTTGAGTTTGTGTTCTGAAGTTATTGTAGTCTATTCTCACATCGACTCTATCAATTAAGCCTTGAAGGCCAGTTAATACTAAAACACATTGTTATTTTGACATGTAAAGTAGCATATATATGTCACAAACAAGTCGCATTTCATATACTGGCTAGAACTGTAGTACCTACTAAATTGCATGTGGTAAAAGTATGGAATTTGGGATTCAGGTTATGTAAAGTCTAGATCCAAGATGGCGGACAGTATCTCAGACGTGATCATATATCCCCATACTTCTGGTGAAACTGTGCATGGGTGGACTTACGTATACAGGGGCGCAGAGGAGAGCTTCCCTGCTTGTACCCAGGGGCACAGCGGTTACATCTGAGCCCCGTCACGCCGTCCCGACATAGACACTGACCAGACGTCTGGTTACACCAGTGGCCCACCGCACCCATAGGGTGACACTGACATGCTGGAGGGCGAGAGACACACGAGAGAGAGAGAGAGAGAGAGAGAGAGAGAGAGAGAGAGAGAGAGAGGAGAGAGGAGGGAGAGAGAGAGAGAGAAAAAGAGAGACAGAAAGAGAGAGAGAAAAAATGACAGAGGGAGAGCGAGAGAGAGAGAGAAAGAGAGAGAGAGAGAGAGAGAGAGAGAGAGAGAGAGAGAGAGAGAGAGAGAGAGAGAGAGAAAAAAAATGACAGAGGGAGAGCGAGAGAGAGAGAGAGAAAGAGAGAGAGAGAGAGAGAGAGAGAGAGAGAGAGATCAACTGTTACAAAGTAATCCACATAGCTGAGTTGAATTGGACATTTGATTTACACAGAAGTCAGCGCAGCACCCACAAGTTAAGCTTGAAGCCTGAGCTGAATGATAATGAAGAAAGATGTGGAGGAGTGGGAGTAGAAAAATAGGGTAAGGAGATTGCGAGGGGGGAGGAGGGAGAAGAGAGAAACAGAGCGAGTGGAAGCTCTCTATGTAAGTGGGTCTGTTTCAACTCCAGTCTGCTACTTTAAACAAACTCCTACAGCTACTCCAAACACTCCACGGCTTAAAGATTGAGGCCTATCTGTATTTCTAGCAGGTGTAAATCACATGGACGGTAACAACATCAACGGGGAGAGGTACACCTGTGTGGGAGTCTTCAATTAAAAAAACACTTGATGTTAATACTGCAAAGATTGATAGAATAGATAGATAGAATTATAGTGGTCTTTATAAAAAATATGATAGCTGGTAAAACTAAATATTAATAGAATTAAGCAGCAAAACAGGCACTTGGCCACACATACACAGAGCCATAACGGTGTCTAAATACAACCCACTGTCATCCTAATGAGCAGTGTGCCACCGGGTGTCACTGTCACTAAGGACATGTGACCTGTCAAAGGTCAAGGGTCAAGGCAGATGCAGCCAGCAGGACACAAGAGAAGGAAGAGCAAGCCTACACACACAAATACACAAACACACACACACAATGCACCACACAGGTACACACACACACACACACTTCTCACCATGTGGAACCAGCCCATAAACACAGTGACTCGGCTTAGAGGCAGACCCCTACAGGACTAGGTGGTGTGTATACATAGATGCAAATCCATACTGAGAGCTATACCTTCCAACAGACAGTCAGACAGACAGACGCACACCAACATAAACTCAGTCTCACACTTAGAATTTCTGGCAAGGAAATGCCTAGCTAGTCACACACATGTGCTTAACCTCTTAAGCATGGACAAGTGCGCTAGCCCCCCTCCCCCCCACACACACACACATGCACACACACACACCCATCAGGGGGGTGTTTATGTGACTGACGTTGGCAGGCCTTGCGGTGGCTCGGGGCCTTGCTGTGGTCTCGTGTGTGGCCGTTCTGGCAGTACTGGCAGTGGCGCCCCGCCGTGTGGTGCCGACACTTCAGACACACCCCCCCACTGCGCCGGCCTGACTGCTGGAACACCTCCATGCTGAACCTACACTTGGAGGAGTGGCCGTTACACTCGCATGCTGGGGAAGGGTGGAGGGAGGGGAGGGAGGGGAGGTAGGGAGGGAGGGAGGGAGGGAGGAGAGGGAGGGAGGGAGGGAGGGAGGGAGGAGAGGGAGGGAGGGAGGGAGGGAGGGGGGGAGGAGAGGGAGGGAGGGAGGGAGGGAGGGAGGGAGGGGGGAGGGAGGGAGGGATGGAGGGAGGAGAGGGAGGGAGGGAGGGAGGGAAGGAAGGTAGGGAAGGAGGGAGGGAGGGAGGGAGGGAGGGAGGGAGGGAGGGAGGGAGGGAGGGAGGGAGGGAGGGAGGGAGGAGAGGGGGGGAGGAGAGGGAGGGAGGGAGGGAGGGAGGGAGGGAGGGATGGAGGGAGGAGAGGGAGGGAGGGAGGGAGGGAAGGAAGGTAGGGAAGGAGGGAGGGAGGGAGGGAGGGAGGGAGGGAGGGAGGGAGGGAGGGAGGGAGGGAGGGAGGGAGGGAGGGAGGGAGGGAGGGAGGGAGGGAGGGAGGGAGGGAGGGAGAAAAACGTTCATAATTGAATGCTGTGTGCCAATGCCTATGTGGTAACAGCCCAGATTATATGCTGCAGATTATATATAAATTTACACACAAATAAGACACATTCTGTCACACCCCCCAAAATTAAAAACCACCCACACACCCACACATACGCATGCATATATACACACATACACACACAAACACAAGATCTACTCACAGACACATGGGTGAGGCTGAGTGGGCGTGGCTCGTTGCCAGGGCCGGTCGTAGTAAAAGTCCTCACACACATCACAGTCCGCCCCCGCCGTGTGATGCTCGCACACACACACAGCCCGTCCTGAGTCGTCGCGGCGACACCGAGAGGCGTGGCCATTGCATTTACACCGACCCCCCACCTGAAGGTCTGAGAGCGCCAGGGGGGGGCGGACAGGAGGGGAGGACATTAGCGGAGAGGGACGAGTCAACTGGAGATTCCTCGAATTCTGTCTGGAGTTACGATTGTTGTTCCTCCGTCGCCTGAATTCCCGCCCCTTGTTGTCCCGCCCCTGACCCTCAACCCTCCAATCACAATTCCCATCCTGGCATGGCCTCAAATGGTGTCCCTCCCTTTTGCGGCCACGCCCTTTCCCCTTGCTACTTCCTTTCTTAGAGGAAGTAGCGATATCCCTGGGATGGGGGTCTCCATCTTCCTTCCTGGTTACGTTATGCCCCTCCTCCCCCTGCCCCGCCCCTTTATTGTGGCCCCGCCTCCAAGATTTATCCATCTTCTCAGCCCCGTTCCTCCCTCTGTTTTCTGTATTTTTTGTCCTTGTCTCCTTTTCCACAAAGCCCAACATATTATCCCCAGTGACCTTATCTCCAGTCACACCTTTGGAGCCTGCCCGCCACCTCAAAACCCCACCTCCTCCCCTTATGACGCCCCCACCCTCCCCTGCCTTGTCCTCAACCTTCCCCACCCTCGGCTCAGGCTGGTGGAACACCACCCGGATGTCTGTGGCCGTCACCCAGTCTTGGAGGGTGGGGCTGTAGTCGAAGTCCGGAGAGGAGGGCCTTCCGTCCAGGGTGGAGAAGGCCAGAACCATGCCCCCCCGGTGCCTCTGCAGAGGCCGGGGGTCAGAGCACAGTGGCTCCGTCTCCTGGTGCCTGGTCTGGGCCACGGTCTGGGCCGGCATGCCGAATCTCCCAGGGCAGTCGCTGGAGTAGTGCTGCATGGGCTTCCAGGTCCTCCCGTGGTCCATGGACTTGAGGATGGAGATGGAGACCGGGTCGGAGGGCTCCCCCTGCTGGCAGAACTGCAGGCTAATGTAGGTGACCTCGAAGCGCCTGCCCAGGGGGAGGGTGACGGCCCAGTCCCCACCGTCCGACACCCCTCCCTGGGCTGCCCAGCAGGTCAGGTTGTGGGGGTTGTGGAGATCCGTGAGGGAGGAGATGTTGGCGTCGCGTTCGGAGGATCCTCGCACGGAGTGGGCGGCGCTGATGGGGAGCCCGTACGCGGCGTTGATGAATTCTGACAGGCAGTGGCGTGGACGCCCGTCCAGGTGGTAGCACGGGTCATGGGGCGAGGTCCAGCTCAGAGGGGAATGGGAGAGGGCCGGGGAGAGGAGGGACGGAGGGAGGGAAAGGAGGAGGAGGAAGAGAGAGAGGGAGGGAGGGGAGAAGGGAGGGGAGAAGGGCAGGAACATCATGTCATCGAGCCTGTAGGATTGAAAGACAGACAAAGTGAGTTTGTGTGTGTGTGAGGTGGGGGGGGGGGGGGGTTCAAATCATGAAAAGAACATTTACTGATGGATTCATACAACTTGCTTTTGAAGCCAAAAGTGGGGCTATTCTGAAAGAGACCTCCTGGGTCAGGCTTTTTATTACAAACATACTAGTCTTCACCACCACAATGAATCCTACGATTGCAGGATTACAACAAGTACTATCAATGGAAATGGATCTCTATGGTTCAAGCATATTTGGTCCAATGCATTCTTTCAGTTATCTCTTAAGGTGTCTATACGAACCAGGAATTGGTACTGCTTCTGAAAATCTATTTAATTAGGGTTCTCTCTTGGGGGAACGAGTGTGGAGGTATGAACAAGCCAGCAGGTCTGTCTGCAGATGACAGAAACCATGCCCAACAGCTGGGTCTAAGACACAAGCTGGACGACATCCATCAAGTTTATGGTCGTCCTTTTCAAATCTCTGTACAGGCTTTAGACGCACATGCGATATGGACTCGAGGGCGGCGTGGAGAGAAAGAGTGAGAAACAGACGGGGGGTGTGTGTGTGTGTGAGATAGAGGGAGAGAAGTGTTTCGGAGAGGAGGGAGAGATGGAGATTAGGAGGGTGGAAGATGGAGGGGAAGATTTATAGGGAGAACGCGAGAAATGCGTGTTCGACTAGGGCCTCTGTCCGGTCGCTTCCGTGGCGCGGACAAACACAGACTTGTAAGTTACAAGTGCTAACTGTACATTAACTGTGTTGAACAAATCCCTTCCCGCCTAGGAGGGATGGTGATAAATTCATCCCCCTGTCAGGAACCGATACCGGATAAGGTTTGCTAATTTGCGCTGGAAGACATAAGAGAACAATGCATCTGTATACTTATTTCCTGACAAAATTGATCTATGAGGACAAAAGACATGGTGGTTTTTCTAGTCCTCAAGTCGCCTTGGGGAAAGCAAGCACAAGTTCCACACCCAAGATTTCACACTAAACTCACAAAGACGACCATTGTTGGAATCCATCTCGTCCAGTTCCTCCCTGCGCTCTCTCTCTCTATAAATGTCTATCCCATTTGCGGTGGACCTCTCAACTTTCTCCCCCCTTCTCCCCCTCCATACCTCTCTCTCTCTCTCTCCATATTCTCCTCTCCCACTTCCCCTACTGCTGCCTCTTCCGTCCTCTAGACTCTATCTTCCCCTTTCCCCCCTCGTTCTCTTTCTATCACCTGCCCCCTTCCTTCTGTTATGAGAGTTTTCCTAAGTGCTGCTAGATTGATGATGTCCTAACAAGCGTTTGACACTGACAGCCCAGTCAGCAGGGCAGTATAAACCTACCCCGTAGGAGAGAGGGAGATGATAGAGGCGAGGAGAAGGAGAGAGAGAGGGAAGAGGGAGAGGGAGAGAGAGGAAATGGATAGAGGAAGAGAGGAGATGAGATGGGGAGAGAGGAGAGAGGGGGGGGGGAGAGGGGAGAGAAAAGGGGGGAGAGGAGAGAGAGGGGGTGACAGAGAGATAGAGAGAGATGGGGAGAGAGGAGAGGGGTGGGGTGCGGCTCCGGTGCAAGTCATCCCGCTTAATTAGACCTGGGGACGAAACATGAGGCTTCCCCCAGGACCCCCAGCACTGTGGGGGCTCAGAGGGTGGTTAGGATTCCCTCATCCACCGGAATATCTTATATTTCCCTATGCAATCTCTCAAACTAACTCCCCTGCCGTCCCCAGAGCTGTGACAAAGTGGACCGACCCGCTCCTGGTCCAGGTGGATGAGGTGTACCGGGGGAATCGGGAGGCGGTGTTTTGCGGTGTTGCTGTTGGAAACGCCACGTTTAGCTGGGCGGAGGTGACGAGCGGTCCGACTGTTGACGGTTGCATTCCGAGGGTCCGGTGTACCCCCCTATCCCTATTCCTCGCCCCCCAACCCCTGGACATTCCACACGTGTTGCGACATGCCCCATGGGAACCTGAACACACTGCTAAAAACCCTTGGCCTCATTAATTGATCCTCTGATTAATTGGATCTCAGGTTTCATTGGGCGTCAGTGTCTTGGCTGGGGAAGTTGCTGCGGCAACAGGAGACAGGAAGTGGAGACAGAATGTATGTATATATGTATTGTGTAGTTATGCTTCACGAAACACTTAATACATGTAACTGTAAAAGCTACATAGGAAGATCCAGTACTATATATGTAACTTTAAAGAGTTGGCCAAGCATAACATGAGCAGAGTGGCACTGAAATATGTAAGTAGGTACATTTATTGGTGGTGGTTGTGGTGTGGTGGTGGTGGTGGTGGTGGTGGTGGGGGGGGGTGGAGGAGGAAGGTTGGTTGGTTAGCAAGTGAGTGGTTATGGGGGCTAGGGGTAGGGTGGACATTCCTGTAGCATGATCTGACACATATCTTGGTCAGGTTACATTACTAATTAAACATGGACTGCACCGCCATCACAACCACATGATGGATGGATGTTCTTCAGAGAACATCTCTTGGGTCTTCAGTACACCCCTCCCCCCACACCCGCCTTACATCCCCTCACCAACCCCTCTCCAGCCCCCAGGCCCAATCCGGACCCCTCCGCTCCATAGAAACCAGATCGGCAGTCTGGCACCGCCTGTGAAACCCACCGGATACGGTTTCAACGGTTTTTCTCCGGCGCTTTCCATAAATTCACACGCCCGCCTTGTCGGAAGAACGGGGGGGGAGGATGAGTGGCATTCCACGACAATCAAGCTTTCAGACTTTAAAGAACTCGTGTGACGTTCCACGACAACTCTCTCACGGAATGAGCGCACAAATGACTTCCCAGTATGCGTAGGCCTACAACTTCACCGTAAACATTCACCAACACAACTTCCCCATTTACAACTCTCAAAGGATACATTTCCTCAAAAACAAATATGCATTATCGATCTAGCTTGACCAGAAAAGTTGCCCGAACTGTTAAGGTGATGTCAAGGATATCTCTGGAGGGGTGCTCTTTACGGGCAGCTATGCCCGGCTTGGCAGGCCGAGTGCTGGAAAAATACTTGCTGACAACCCAGGACATGTTTACAGCATAGTCGAACATGGCAGGGGCTGGAGACTGGAGCTCAAGCCCCAGAAGCAAGGTACACAGGCCTAACAACCCAGACACCCTTTTACTACAGTGTGGACACGTGGTGGGACTGGCAGTAAAAGTGTGTTACGTTGCGTTAATGAATGGGCATTGTGTAAACAAACAGGCTCCAAGGAGGACACGGTTAAAGAGACTGATGGCAAGGTAAAGGAGGAGAGAGAGAAAGCGACTGTGGTGTTTAAGTGGAAATGGTGGAGGAGGATTTCTGGCCTTCGCTACCTGTCAGCTCCTCTTGCTGCTTGCGTTCCATGCTGAGCTCTGAGGCCGCGTGTGTGTGTGTGTGTGTGTGTGTGTGTGTGTGGAGCTAGGTTATAAGGAGCAGATGAGCTGGCTTTGGCCTGTCTCACACGTTTTAACATTCCTCGTCATGGGGAGCAGTCGGGCCTGTGCCCGCAGCTGACCACGTCTGCTGCGTCACCACACAGCACGCATCCCTGCGTGACTCTACGGCAAGGCCGTAACCATGGAGTCAACATTGGGGGAGACGAATTACATTTTTTATGAACATTTCGGACAGCGTGCGTGGTTGCCTGTCGTAGCGTAGCACATTTATATTGTTATATCAATATATTGGGGGGGGGGACATTTTGACCAGATTTGAATATTGGGGGGGATGTGTCCCCCCCCCCCCCCAATATGTAGGCTATTATTATTACAGCCTTGCTATGTGGAGCAACGAACAAGATGAGGGAAGGGGAAACTCTGGGATGATGATGACATATTTGTGTCAATGTTGTACAGTAGCCTGTAGTCCTAGGTTGGTGTGTCAATATAATCACTTGTATTAGCATTTGAGTTTTCTACACCTTGAAGCAAAAGCGGAAGCTAAATGTAGTTCAGTGAAACGATGCTTAATCTGAAGCTAGTTTTCACAAGACTATATTCTCTTTGCATCCTGTGCTAAAGCCTGGAGCTGTGTGTTGAATCAGGCTGCGCTAAATCAAGTCTATCTGATCAATTACAAAAGGCCAACTGTGTGAAGCTGATTCAGGCAGCTGTTTGGGCATGTTGTCACAGCTGACAGTAACACCTTTGTTAATTTCCTATTGTCCTTAGCCCGTCCGAAATACAACACTGCGTCTAAACCCGCGGGGTGAGACATGCAGAGAAACGCAATAGGCTGTAGCCTACTATACCGTCCCTGTATTCCCCAACGGCATTCCGGCCCTCGGTGTGCTCCCGCTTGAGCCCGGCGTGTTATTCCACACGGAGTGGATTCCAGGAGCCCTGTTTTAGGTGTAATAATCTAATTTTAGTGTGGCGGTGAGGGAGGTGCAACTGACAGGCCGCGCGAAATGGATTATCGCAGCTCGTATCTTTAGCTAAAGGCCGCTGTCCCTCAGGTCCTCATCTCCAACAGACCGCCAAAGGGCCTCCCGCGGCGACGCCTCACGTTCAGCCGAGATTCGAGAAGAGAAATGGGAAAGATTTGACGGAAATGACAAATAAAGCAACGCCTAAAACATACCAGACACACTTCTGCTTGCCTGCATTGACATATTTTGGTTCTGAATAAGAAAACATATGCCATGATACTTTTAAAGAGTAAATGTTTTCTCTTTTCCCACGCTAGTTTACAACCTATCACACAAGTTGGCAACGCACATATCCTTAGAGGTTTCGCTTCAAATGTCGATGTTAAAAAACAGATGGACATGAAATCATTGTCCGTGATTTCATGTAAAAGTAATGCCAAAAACAACCTGAGGCGTAATGGAAATAAAGAGGCCTAATTGTGCGATTAGTGAATTATTGGTAGACTAATTAATAGCAGGCCACCAGAAAAACTAAATTAAAACAGATTAATATGATATTTTTCTGTTGGTTAATTTTGAGTGTTGACTTTGGTTTTGATTTGTCTATATGCTAGACATTACAATATTGTTTTATGTAGCCTAAACCTTTGATATGAAAATAATGTCATAAAATCTACCGTAGTCTATAAAATAGCCTAGTCTGAATAAACATGTGCTATATGCTAAATATCAGGAACTAAGCAAATATAGGTTATGTAGGAGAAATAAGCCTGAGCCTATTACACATCTTAGTGAACACGACGTAAATGACCTTGACGGAACTGGGACTAAAACGAAAAATAGTTTAACAATTAAACTAGGATACTACTATTTTTTAATGATGACCTGGACTGTGATGATGATTGCGATTCTAAATATTATAATTATAATTATTACAAAACCATTGTGGTCAATTATGTAATTTAAACGTTCCGCACACAGTCTACAGCCAACGGGTGTTATCTTTGGAGCTTAAAAATATTTTTGAAGTGAGCAACTGAGCGAATAAATTTGAGTTGTATGGCCTATGACTTAGATAAATGGGTTTAAGAAAAACACCGGTATTTGGATCATTTAACACAGATGATGGTCATATTTAGTAAGATTATTTTGGCAAGAGTCTTCATGCGCACAGCCAAACTGTTTCCCATCCACAATAACCCAAGCATGGTTTCCTTACAGTAATTACGATATGCTCAATTTGCTCAAACAAAACAGGATCATTTCAATTTAACTACACCCGCTAATTTATTATAATTATCACTATTAATCTTTTTTAGTTCTGAAATAAGTAGCTAGCTTACATTCATCATGTATGCCTGATTAATGTGTGCCTCAGGCCCTGGCAACATTGTTTAAGACAAACAACCGAAGTAGGATACAGAAAATAATTAAAATACTAACACATATTCACAAAACAAACGGATAAGACCTTTATATAATAAAATCATAGCCTAATTTTAACTTAACTGTCTGTCTGGCAATTAATATAATAAACTAAAATCAACAAATATTTTGATGATTTTTTTTCAAATTTGATAAATAGGCTGAATAGTAAATAAATAAACACACACACACTCACTGACACACACACACAAAATAGACATGGAACCCATTACTGACCCAGATGTTCATTTGATCTCATCGTCACTAGAATAAACTGACCACCAAATTAATACTATAGGCCTATTTCTTTTGTAAAATGACACGTAGGGGTGCAGCAGTAAGTTATTACGTTTAGCCCCCATGCTTTATTGTAATATACATTTTCTATGAGATCTACTACAATCGAGACTTAACTCGGGAATCTATTTTTTCATACTGAACACAGCTTGTAGCGCGAACTTTGGCACTCTCGTCGACTCCAACCAATCAACTTGTCAATGCCAATTCTAAATATATAACCCTGTGAACCGCGGTGAGAAATAAGCAACAGCCAGACATATTAAGGAAAATATAAATAATACTCACCATATGCGTCCCAATGTCGGATCTCCTTTCGCTGTCTGCTCATGCAGTCTGGATCAATAAGAAAAGCAGCGCACAGCAAGTGAACAGTGCGGCCCCGACTGTGCCGTCTGGAGTGGGGAACCAACTCGCAGCAGAACGCCCCGGTAGGCGGGCGGTTCAGAAAAATTGACGTAAACGCACAGACGCTGCCTCTTCTCAAACAACGCACATCTGCCAAGTATGTCCCTATAGGCTACAGTTGGGTTGGACTGAAGTCCATCTCAGCTAGCGGGCAATTTGAGGATACTATGAGACAAAGTGGCTGACCTTCGTTCGTACATCATACACGGTCTGAAAAAAGCTTCAGATCCGCCAATTTGTTCCAATTATCAGAGGTTGTAGTGGGAACTTCAGTGCGTGCGCATGCTGCTCACACATGTGGTAGTGAAGTGGAACCTACAGCAGACGAACAAAGGCTGATGCAGATGGAAAGCATGAAATAAAAGAAAGAGAAATGATGGAGGGATGGGGCGCAGGGTGGACGGCAGAGGAGGAAACTTTCCCAGAGAAACCCATAAAACTGATTGATGACTTCCCTGGAGGAATGTTTCCCCAGGTGTGTGTGTGTGTGTGTGTGACTATGTGTGTGTGTGCGTGCTCAAGTAGTTAGAAATGCTATCCTTGGAAGGAGGACAAGTGCAATAAAGTAAATTGAGGGGGGAAACAGCACGATTGTGCATTATCACCATTACATTTTGGCACGTTTTTGTGTGAATAAAAGACACGCCACACTGTTCAGAGCCCTGAGCCAGATGCAATAAAATCACTATCAGACTTGATTTGATAGGTGTATGGCAAGAAACAGGACCCTAGATGCGTTCACAACCCTTATATAAAGCAATGCGATATTTGATAGCTTAGGGGTCACCCAACTATTGTGGGAGGGTGAGGTTAGTAAACTATGTAATAGTTGTTTTACCCGCCCCTCGGGCAATCTCCATGGAGCCACATAAATGGATGTAAACAAGATGAGGCAATGATCAACTCAACCACTGTCTCTGCCAAACATTCTTCTTAATAATTAGGAAGGTCAACATACAAGTTTTTTGTGACAGAGTAAGAACAAATTGTACAAGGTAGAGACATTGATTGGTGTTCTCTGACGAAGAGCTGACACCTAAAGTGTTGCAGCATGCTAAAGCAACACAGGAGAACCACAGAAATCAATCTTCATTCCACTTCCCTATAGACTCCTTAACCACCAAGCTGCTGTTGGCATCGTAGCAGTTTATGCCAGAGAGCACTGAACACTGCCATTCCTAAAATGCCACTGCTGAGATATCCAGGAACTAGGATGGTAACATTAAACTGGGCGTAAAAATGACTGCTACGGCAATACACCATATTGATTACGGCAGTGCTGGGGGTCAAAGGTCAACTGAGGCTGCGATGCGGCATCTCACCCAGACAGGCTCATCTTCAGGACCGGGCTGGGGAGCCCCTCCCTGCTGGGCACCAGACCAGCACCACCGAAGGAAGACTGTGGTGGCAACCTGCCATCTCTCATGGCCAAAACACATAACAGTATGGTAAGTCTTCAGGAAACACACCACAAAACACATAACAGTATGGTAAGTCTTCAGGAAACACACCACAAAACACATAACAGTATGGTAAGTCTTCAGGAAACACACCACAAAACACATAACAGTATGGTAAGTCTTCAGGAAACACACCACAAAACACATAACAGTATGGTAAGTCTTCAGGAAACACACCACAAAACACATAACAGTATGGTAAGTCTTCAGGAAACACACCACAAAACACATAACAGTATGGTAAGTCTTCAGGAAACACACCACAAAACATAACAGTATGGTAAGTCTTCAGGAAACACACCACAAAACACATAACTGTATGGTAAGTCTTCAGGAAACACACCACAAAACACATAACAGTATGGTAAGTCTTCAGGAAACACACCACAAAACACATAACAGTATGGTAAGTCTTCAGGAAACACACCACAAAACACATCTCCTTTCTGTTGAAGTTAAAGCGAAATGTAGTTAACCTGACTCATTAACAAAGGCTATACTGATATACTGCAGAAACATCTCACTTTGTCTGTGGCTCATTTGAGTTCATGTGCAGACAGGGAGCATACAGAAGAATATATCTGCTGATCGAGTTTAGCCTAAAGGTGAGTTGAGCAACTTGCCACTGGTAAGACAAGGACGCCTGCATTAGTGCCAACATGCCTGAGGCACTCATCCTCCCACAAAACTGATGGAAGAGAATCAAGTCCAGGAACACCTTTGGGGGCCACGACAACAAACTATTTTGTCCCATTACAGTGAACTATTACAGAGAGGGCAATAATTAATCAGCTAATTACTGCTTGACTGAAGTGCAGTGTTCTCACTCAGCCACGGAGTGGCAGTGTTGCGCACAATATCAATTACATCTGCACTCAAGAACTACTCAAGAACACTTCCACAGAACTAGACCTTTGAGTAACTCCTTCAATACCCCATTAACAAGCTACCATAATTTTATGTTACATGTTAAATGTTCAGACATGTTGCTTGATTTAGTGTAACAAAAGCTGAGTTTATTCAACATAAAAAATGTACATATTGCATTTTTGGAAACCATGGTTCAGGTGAAAATATGTACTGTACAATAAAAGATAAACATCAAAACAGTTTATGCTTATATGTAAAAACAGGTAGATTTCATCAGCAATGTTTCTCACGCTTTTTCCTTGACCTTGCTGCAAAATGTCTGCTGGGCAAAGTATTATGGGATGGATTTGGAGGACAATCCTCCCTGAGGTCAAACAATAACACTGACATTTATAAGGCACCGTCCTGAAACATCAGGAGTGTATGTAACAATGTCTATGACGAATGTCTTTCTATGTGAAGTCATTCTGTAATTAGATGCAGCAGCACACATTCACCACTAGATGGCCTCGTGGGCTAACATACGGTTGTTGAAAGGGGACAGTCATGCTGTGTAGTCTGAAAGCATGAAACATTCTGGAAGACTTGGTACGCTCTTGTGGGTCTCCAAGTGGCAGGATAGGCTGACGATTGAAGCTACAATCCATCAGATGGACGGCATATTGTTGCTACTGGATGTAGTGTTGTAAATGTTTCCCGTTCCAAAGACCTCAACATTGGCTATGCAGTCAAAGACTGAGGTTCTTCTGCTGTGCAGTTCAGTTCTGTTGCAGGAGCGTTTGTCGGCCATTTTGGATGGTTTCACAGTTCTCCAGCATCATGTGTGTTGCCTTCGTCTCCTCCTCCCTCACTCTTTGCCTCTCCACCTGCTCCCTTCATACCCATATCCCCCTTCCACACCTCCTTCAGACAGTCTAAAAGAGACAAAGATGGAGGAAGAGAGAGAGCGAGCGAGAACAGATAAAGAAGAGAGAGTGACCAGTATTTGAGTTCTTGCTTGTGTGAGTTAAGTCTGATGGTCTATTCATTAAGAGTGCATGTGCAGGGGCGTGGTAGGAGGACGTATTGTGTGGATCCCCCAAGGTAAAGTTGTAGAGTGTGTGTGTGTGTGTGTGCGTGTGCGTGCGTATAACCTTGCTCAGAGTCGTTGAGCACGTAGTTTTCACACAGAAAGCGTTCCAGTCGTTCTTCCTGGTGGTGGAAGTACCAGTCATCTACCACCTCCTCAAACTGCTCCAGCATGGTCTCACACTGGGACGCAGAAAAGTAGTCAAACACACACACACACACACAATACTTCAACGCATGTAAACAGATATGCCAAAAAAGACCACGAGAGAGACCATAAAAGATACTCTATTTGCATATACTTTTGCACACATTACCTGCTTCTTCATGTCCATCACCTCCACAGAGGGCTCGTCCCAGAGCTCGTAGGGCAGTCCCAGCTCCACCTTCACACCCTTGTTCACCAGGTTCTTCAGCGTTGACATGGTCTGACTGGTGCCCTACACGCCACACACACACACAGGTACACCGCTCGTTAGCAGGTGCAGAGCTGAGGTGGTTTGGTGCGGAGTCTGCCCAGATGTGGGTTCTAAAGGCTACATGCTGCCCTCGGAACACAGGGATGTCGCGGGAGGGAGACCGGTGTTTGACCCCCGAGGGGGATGTGTGTGTGTGCGTACCTTGGCGTATCGCAGGCTGCCAGGTCTCTCGGCATGGACGCTGTACTGCAGGATGCCCTCACAGATGTTGTCTACCGCCTCTGTCAGACGAGTCTCACTGGGAAGACACACACACAAGGAAACAGACTCGCTATCAAGCTACTGTATACATGCAAAGAACACATCCTCCTCCACTGCCTAATACGACCAGACATTCTCAACTATAAAAAGGTGAAAGGCATGTCACACAACTGTCCACTGGTGAGTGCCCAGGTTCTGACAAACTCTAGAAAGACACACTTCTGGATTTTCCAGAAAAAAACTATAAACCCAAACGATGCTGCAACACCCCTTCTGACAATGAACACAGGGTCCCCTTCCAGTCAGCGTCGGTGACTTACGAGGTGTTGTATTTGATTTTGCGCTTGCGTTTCCCGGTGTCCAGCACCTCCCCGAGCTCCAAGACTTCCTTGGAGCGGCCGCTTTTCTCTAGGGAAGCCTGCAGTTCCACTGTCAGGAACTTACACACTGCTCAGATAAACACGGTCGCAGATACCAATTCAAGTCAAATAATTAATCTACTAGATCATAGATTTCCAATGCAGAAATAAGTTCTGGTTTTCATAATGAAGACATTATGCAAATCTAGCTAGCTTCCTAACTTAGCATGCTAGACCGACTCATACGATAGCCGCAAAATGAACAAAATAGAGGCATTATTCTCACCTTCACATTTATTTGGCAACCTCTCATTCTCTTCTGCCAAAACAAAGCTGCAGAACCAAAGAAAAGACAAAAGGATAACTGTCATGTCTATTATTTCCCTTTCTCTTCTGCTTCAAAAGCCCTTTACAGAAGCCACATCGGCATAGTTGGAAAAGAGTAAACTAAGTTTGCACTTGCGCTGTAGGGTGGTTGAGGGTTCCCAAAAGTCATAAGGGTAGATCATGTTTAACTGATTAAGGACTGCTGGTCAATAACAGAAAACCTTGATCATATCTACAGGTTTTTTTCTTCTTCAAAGACAGAGGACAGAGTATCGAAAGTACAACAATTCTGAGTTGAATTTTACAAATGCATTTTATTTTGCTATATATATATTTTTTTTTTTTAATAGAAAACTCTATTGACAGCCACGCTAGCTATTTCAACGTGAGCTTTCGGATTTTAACATTTATTTTCTGGGACCCAGTGATATTTATAGATTAATATAATTACTTAAACCAAAGTGGGTTGCAGGGTTCACACCAGGGTTAGCGTCTCTGTTGACAGTTCGGTATGGGACAGGAAGATAGTTAGAATAGACTGAGAGATAGAGTGAAGGGATTAAAGGGTAAACAGATTGATAAGGAAAGGTGTGGTTTATAATTAGCAAACACATGACAGGACATTTCATCTAGCTGCCAATGAACAAGTATTTTCAACATTTAGTTTCAGTTTGCTTTTGTAGTCCCCCCCTACAAAAAAAAACAGGTCTATGAGACCAAAATGAGGTATGCAGGGCAGCCAACAGTTTGGCTGGACTAGATCAATTGATGAGTCATTGTGCTGGCATTGAAGGGGTTAAGACTTAAATTGGTGGTGGTGGTGTTGAGGGGGGTGGGGGGGGGGGCTCAGGTGTCAGTAGGCACGCGCTTAATGACAACAGAAACTGTCCTATGGGAGGGACAGAGAAAGAGAGAGAGAGCGAAAGAGAGAGAGAGAGAGCGTGATAAAATTAGAGTGATAAATGAATGAGGACTTGCGGGAGAAAGACAACAGTAGAGAGAGCAGTGCCGAGGGAGGGAGGGGTCCTGCACAGAGAGAGAGACAGAGAGAGAGAGAGAGAGAGAGAGAGAGAGAGAGAGAGAGAGAGAGAGAGAGAGAGAGAGAGAGGGGGGGGGAGGCAAAAGTAACGTGTTGAACTTGGACTTGGGAGTCCAAGGGTCCTGCACAGAGAGAGAGAGAGAGAGAGAGAGAGAGAGAGAGAGAGAGAGAAAGAGAGAGAGAGAGAGAGAGAGAGAGAGAGAGAGAGAGAGAGAGAGAGCAGCTTCAGGCTGTCAGGAGAGTAGTGGGTTCAGGGACAGGACAGAACTCTATACACCAACCCTGATGAGAGGAGCAGACCCAGCAGTAAGAGAGACGTACACACACACACGCACACACACACACACACACACACGCACACCAGGAGCTGATGTCGGTAAGCTAGGTAGGAAATCCCCAAGCAATGCCTGTTTGTGCTGCTTGCTTTACAGCAAACACACATTACCCTTTCTGCATGCTTCTAGGTTGGTTTTACTTGTATCTTTGTATGTGAGTGCGTTTGGTTTTCGGTGTGGTTCTCCTGCTCGTAGTCAGGCAGAAGGAGGGAGAGGTGACAAGTGGCTGAATAAGTAGAAGGCCTGAAGTAACAGTCTTTTTCTTTTTTACTCGCTGTAGCTTTTGCTAATTGTATGTTATGTCTCAGAGCATGGAGATACTCTCTATTGCTATTGTCTGTCTGGAAAATAGTGTTACAGCAACAGACACAGACACACACACAGACACACACACACACACACACAGGTCTACTGACATTGCTCTACTTTGTCATGGTTATGCACACACACGCGTGGACACACACACGCATGCACGCACACACTCCCACATATCCAGAACCGCACAAACACACAAACAAACACACAGATCAGTTGATGTCACATACAGACACATGCTTCTCCATGCTGCTGGGACACAGGTAAAAGGTTTCCCCTGAGTATAGGATGACAGCCAGGGAGCGGGTTACGCTTGCGTAAACACAAACACACTATCGCTAGGCTCTTTAAAAAGCCATAATATGGAGCAGTGGCAGAAGACACATAGAGATGAGACAGTGCAAGGTGTTCACACACACAAACACACACAAACACACGTCTACAGTGGGATGAACCTTGAAAAGTTGCAACAAATGGAGGTACACTCCACTGGAAGGAAATAGTGTCCATTTCTGAATCTTTATCTTTATTTGTGTAAAGGTTTTTTTTTATTTTTATCAAAGAACTTCTTAACCAGGTGGATTAATCAAGAACTTGCAAGTATAAAAACAACATCAACCTCCTTTGACAGGAACCTGGTGGACAGTAATGCTTGTCAAGTACTGAAGCGAGCGACAGCTTGCGAGCCCGTGTCGGTTGCCTTGGCGACCGGAAAGACAGGCGGAGACAACAGGAGAGAAGATTACACCTCTGGTTCTCTAAACATACTCCAAAGCAGCAATGGGTCTCCCTAACAACAGGTGACCCTATAAAACATATGACAAACAAAGACACGAGACCGAAGAGAAGGAACCATTTATTGGATCAAGAGGGAACTTGACGTACCTGGGCTCTGTGAATTCCTTCCTGCTTGGAGAGCGAGGGGAAGCCTACAGGTCTTCCAGAGCAGGTATTGTGCTGGCTTTTACAGTTAAGGGACAGAGACACACAAAGTATTCAAACATTTGGGTTTGCTTAATTTGAATTTGTGTTTTAATAGTATTGATAACATCCTCATGGATTATTACAGTAAAGGGGGGTTAATGTGTTTGCTTTGAGGGTGTTTCCCTGTGTTACCCTTTCAACCCCCCCACCCCCCCCACCCCCCGACCCTAACCCTAACCCTGGGGATGCTTGGACCCACTGTTCCCCTGGACTGAGCGTGTTCATAGTTGATAAACATCCCCTATCATTGGAACTGTGCTAACCATCCACTATCTGTGTCCCCCCCCCCCCCCCCTCTCTCTCTCTCTCTCTCTCTCTCTCTCTCTCTCTCTCTCTCCCTCTCTCGCTGTGCTCGCTCATGGTTCTCAGCATGCCAGAGCGTGTGTGTGACTTCCAGGGCCAGAGCTACCACAAGCTCAAGAGGGGATGCATGAGGAGGGGCGTGCTCTTCAAGGACCCCGCCTTCCCCCCCTCCGCCCAGTCGCTCTTCTACAAACGAGAGCCACCCCCCGGGCTCAAATGGAAGAGGCCAAAGGTGAGAAGGACAGTAATGACAGTGGAAGGCACCATGGTGAAGAAAGGGGGGACTGGGTTTGGTTGGAAGTGTCAAAACAAGACATATATATCTAGAGTGCATTTATATACAGACACAGAGCTGAATATTTCCATCACTTGCACACTCCAGGCACACGCACACACATTGTACACTCACAAACGCATGCTCCTGCACACACACACACACACACACATACAGGCATTTACACAGGATTGATATAGCGTCAGGGCAGATTTAGAAACATACAGACAGTTATTTCCATCACACACACACACACACCGAAACACATACCCTACACACACACCAATATACCTCATGGCCTCTCCCAGGACTTGGGGCGCCCCAAACATCCCCTTGTCTAAATCTAGTAGTCCGCTCAGCACTTTGTATTCCAGATCGGTTTAATTAAAGTCCTTTCTAATGTAAGAGAGGCGTCAATGCAACTCTAGCTACCGAGAGTGTGTGTGGCGCGTGTTGCGGACTGAGACTGGGACCCTGGCAGGGTGTCACTGTGTGTTTGCTCTGGGATCTATAAAAGCAACACTTGATTTAAATAGCATATGTTTACAGGCTGTTTTTAGGACCGGAGGGTTGTTGTAGCTTGGAGTGTGGGTTTTAATATACAGTACATTGTATGAAATAATAATATAATGTAATCCTTTAGCTTTAGCATTGCTTTTATCCAAAGCGATATACAGAAGGTAATTTCAGCCTAGGACCTCTTGATCTGCAGTCAAACACTACTGAGCTATACCCATTTCTGTGTGTCAAACCATTTGTAACCAGAGAAGAACTCTGGGTTTCAACATTGAACCCGTTTTAGTTTTGTAACTGTAAGTTTGGAACTGCAAGTAGTTCTTTCTGAAAGATTCTTAAATGGAACTTTGCAGACTCAAAAGGAACCTATGTGGGCCTTCTTGATGGTTCATGATTAAGTAACAATAAACAGCTGGGGTTGTGTTTCTAATGCTCTGCTCAGGTAGTTTAGGCATTCAGTCACAGGGAGTCGAATGATAGGCTGACGTCCGTCACCTCCCTCAGTAGTCACACACACCTAAACACTTGGACACATGACTTCCCATCCATAACCATCAAAGCCAAAATCGGGTCAACTTCATGCTTCATACTGAGGTCAACATGATATCATGGAGTTCATAACTTTTCTAGAGTTACATTTGTACAGGGCTTGACCCCAGGAAGTGTGTATTTGTCTGCTTGGACTCCAGTGTGTGTGTGTGTGTGTGTGTGTGTGTGTGTGTGTGTGTGTGTGTGTGTGTGTGTGTGTGTGTGTGTGTGAGCGTGTGCGTTTCTGCCAGTAACTCTACTGTTACCTGATAGTCTGAATGTCAAGAGGAAGATCAACAGGTCCAAGAGGACAGGGTCTGTCTCGTCCTCACTGCTCCCAAACAAGGCTATCAGAAACTTAGGCCGCATTTCAGAATTGATAAATAAGTCCTTTTTTGTCCAGAAAAGGTTGCTGCCGTGTGTTAATTTAAGACAAATGGAATACTGCAGCATAAATAGACTTCAGTTTAAACTCATAGAATAGTCTAATCATTGTACTTTACTGTCAATTGCTCAAATCCTCTATTTTTCTCTCCTTGTCTCTCCCCAGGAACTGTGTAAGGACCCTCGTCTGTTTGTGGATGGCATCAGCACTCGGGACCTGCACCAGGGCAGTCTGGGTAACTGCTGGATGGTCGCAGCCACTTCCTGTCTGGCCTCGGAGCCCTCTCTATGGAAGAAGGTGAGAATTCAAAAGTCACCCGACATATTTTTCCTTTTCACCTTTTTTGTGTTTTCATTAACCTGAATCATCAATCAATAAATGAATACACATTTTAGATGTATAGAAATGTAAAAAAAAAAAAAAAAGGATGGTCTTTTCTCGAATTTGTGAATGAAGTTCAATCAAAATGTATAAAACCATGGCCCCCATCACAGAACATATATACTGGACATAAACATTAAACATAAACCTAAGGTAAGTGGAGAAGAACCTGTATTTACACCAGTCTTTGGTCTCCTATGGATAAACCGTTTCAGGTGATTCCGGACCACCTGGAGCAGGAGTGGAACCCCAAGCGTCCCGACCTGTACGCCGGAATCTTCCACTTCCGCTTTTGGCGTCTTGGCCGCTGGACGGACGTGGTGGTGGACGACCGTCTGCCGGTCAGCGATGAAGGGACGCTGTTGTTCTGCCGCTCGGCCACGCCTCGCGAGTTCTGGAGCGCCCTGCTGGAGAAGGCTTACGCCAAGTAAGACTCGCGCGAGGCGGGGGGAACACGCTGATCTGTATGCAATGTGTATAGGTTGAAGCTCAGGTTCCATCTGGTTGCTGTCACCTATCTCATGTTTGTCAGCTCTGTGTGAACATGTAGTGCAGGAGGCCGACAGTACAGCTTGTCAACGGAACACTTTTCGGTAATAAATCAGAGGATATATGAGTCGAGTTCCCATCTTGGATCCTTGCATGTATTTTTTTATTTTCAAACACTGACGTATACAGCACCTGCCAAATAGGGTAAGATAAGTTACTGATGTGTACGGGATGGTTCAAGAACTTAAACAGAGATTGTGCCACCCCTGTCTTCCACCACCACCTCTTCCCCCCATCCTCCTTCCCCCGTTGCCCCCGCCCCCACCCCTCCTCCCCTCGTCACCCCCCACCTCCCAACCCCAGACTGAACGGCTGCTACGAGGCCCTGGAGGGTGGCAACACGGCGGAGGCCCTCATCGACTTCACCGGGGGGGTGTCGGAGCCCCTGAGCCTGGAGCGGGAGGCCCTGGGTCTGCGTCTGCAGCCAGAGCGGAGGAAGACCCTCTTCCAGACCCTGGCCAAGGCCAGCGCACGCCAGGCTCTCATCACATGCTCCATACGGGTACATGGACAATATCCCTGCTGAAGTGTTCCAAAGTACTCAAAGTCTTTGTGAGCCGTCATGTGTTTGGTGTTATATCTTTGCAGCACAAACGCTAAGTTGTAGTGTCCGCTTCGAGTGTGGATATGATAAACAAGGAGAAGTTAGGCATCTTCCAATGAAACGCTACCGAGATGAAACTTGGATCACGGAGATATAGACAGGCGACCTACAAGAGGACGGTGTTTGATTTAAACGGCTCGGGACACACATAAACAGCTGACACACTGGCTCAAACATTTAATGTGTAGCCATTAACATGACCTGCTGTTCTGTTCCACACAGTGGCACAGGGAGCAGGAGGGACGGTAGGGTAGAAGTGGTGATAAATGGTTTGGAACTGGGCCCAAGCAGACAGCTATGGTGGCAGTGGGTCCTTGGAGAGGTCACCTAGGAGACATTTTTTGACCAGGTTTGCAGAGGACAGACAGGCAGCTGTGTGTGGAACCATTGTCCAGGCATTTCACTGTCACCTTTACGCCATGACAGGAATGACACTGGCCTCTGTCTTTGTCACTGCGGCACGTTCTCTCTGTTGGCCGGGACTCTGACCTCTCTCGATGGCCTTGGCCTGAGAACCAGTTGGTGTTGTCTGGGTGACAGGGTTAGCTGTTTCTCTGGGGTTGTTTTATGTTTTGCTTTGTGTTTTGTCTGTCTGTGTTATTCTCTCTCTCTCTCTCTCTCTCTCTCTCTCTCTCCTCTCATCTCTCTCTCTCTCTCTCTCTCTCTCTCTCTCTCTCTCTCTCCTCTCTCTCTCTGTCTCTCTCTCTCTCTCTCTCTCTCTCTCTCTCGTGTGTCCTCTCGCCCTCCAGCATGTCAGTGTCACCCTATGGGTGCGGTGGGCCACTGGTGTAACCAGACGTCTGGGTCAGTGTCTATGTCGGGACGGCGTGACGGGGCTCAGATGTAACCGCTGTGCCCCTGGGTACAAGCAGGGAAGCTCTCTTCTTTACAACCTCTGTATCTAACTCTACGCTTGTTTCTCTCTCCTTCTCCCCCCTCTCCCCAGCCCGCAGAGGGTGAAAGGGTGGAGTCTGTCCTGGACTGTGGTCTGGTGCGTGGCCACGCCTACGGCATCACCGCCGTGAAGAAGGTGCGCCTGAGCGAGAGCCTCCTGGGTCAGGGTGGGGCAACCCGCCTCCTTATGATTCGAATGAGGAACCCATGGGGAACCGCTGACTGGACAGGCGGACTGGAGCCAAGGGTGAGTAATGGGGTCAGATGGCTGAGCGGTTAGGGAGTCGGGGCTTATTAATCAGAAGGTTGTTGGTTCGATTCCCAGACGTGCAAAATGATGTTGTGTCCTTGGGCAAGGCACTTCACCCTACTTGCCTCGGGGGGAATGTCCCTGTACTTACTGTAAGTCGCTCTGGATAAGAGCGTCTGCTAAATGACTAAATGTAAATGTAATGGGACGGTCGGGTACTGGCTGTTTCTAGAATATCTTTCTCAGTCAAGTGTGTCTGTTTCTCAAGTGTGTTTCCGTTCAATAGGCTCTATTCAAATTAGTGACCACACACTTACCAGTTCGAGGTGTACTTCAAAAAGCTCCCTGGATCAAAATGTGAAACTGAGCTTGTTTGCTCCACCTGGCAGGTCGCTGCAGTGGCAGCAGGTGAGCCGTGGAGAGAAGGAGAAGATGGGACTTGTAGTCCGAGATGTGGGAGAATTCTGGTAAACTACACAAACAATCTGAAACGAATGTATCACCAGTGTTACAAAAATAGAGCTCAGCCTATTTTTTTCAAGTGGACTCTGTGTTGATATATCTACTGCACAGAAGATTGTTACTGCTACCACTGATACCGAACAGTATTACATCAACACAAACTGTAGGTTAGAATACAGTGTTGCCCAGAGAGCCGTAGAAGAACCAGTTCACTGACTGCCTGATTCTACCTCCTCCCTGGCCCCCTCTCCCCCAGGATGGAGTTTGAGGACTTCTGCAGATACTTCACAGATGTGGTGGTGTGTCGTCTGGTGGAGAGGTCCCTCCTGTGGCGCTGCACCCACTGGAGAGAGGCCCGCCGTCACGGGGAGTGGACCCCGGCCCCCTCCACCCCCGGGACCCTCCCTCCCGGCACTTTGCTACCCAGCCGCAGGGCACCCGACCTGGGGAGGATCGTGGCCAAGCCTGGGGGGACCCAGCAGAGGGGGGACAGGAAAGAGGAGAGACTCGGGGAGAGGCAGCGGAAGGGAGGGCCGGGTAAAGGAGGTGGAGAAGGAGAGGTGGCTAAGAGGAAGGAGGGGGGGAAGAAGACGAAGATTAAGGAAGAGAAGGAAGGAGAGGAGGAGAAGGGAGAAGAGGAGGAGACGAGTGGAGGCTGGGATGAGCAGTTGGATAAGAGGAGTAGGTGCGTGGGGATGTATAAACCACAGAGACTCGTTTCTGCACAATCCCCAGGTAAGTCATTCTTGAAACACGACCCGAACAAATAGCTCTTGAACGCACATCTCTGCGACCCAAAAAAGCAGGAGATTGACAATGCCCATTTTCCCCGCCCCTCGGCGTCTCTCCCCCCCTTTCCCTCGATGTCTCTTGAACGCGTCAGTTCATGTTCGAGGTGCGCGGGAAGGAGGAAGAGGTGCTGATCTGTCTGCAGCAGGAGGACAGGAGGATACGGAGAAAAGACGGCGGAGGAGAAAACCTGCCCATCGGATTCGAGGTGCTGAAGGTGAGGGAGTTCTCGGCGCGTCGATAGCGACGGCATGCGCGTGTTTTCTGAGGATTCAAAGGATAGAAGAGATAACGAACGACAACCCGCGAACGGCTTTACCCCCCCCACCCCTCCCAGGTGGAGGTGAACCGCTGCAGCCGGGTGCAGTGCGTGGTGGAGCAGGCGGCCAGCTCCGTCTACATTGGACTCCCGGAGCGTGGCGCTGCGCGTGCAGCTGGCGCCCGGACGCTACGCCCTGCTGCCCACCACCTTCCAGCCCGGCCCCCACCGGACGCTTCCTGCTGCGCCTCTTCTCACTAGTCTCACGTCAGCCTCAGGTGTGTGTGGGAGGTGGGAAGGCTGTGCGAGTAGGTCTCAGTGGTGTGTGTGTGTGGGGGGGGGGGGAGGAGGGTTGTGTGAATGTCTTTGTATGTTTGTGTGTGTGTCTGTGTGAGTGCAAGAGAAAGGCAGTGTGTCTGTGTATGTAGGGCATGTGTGCCAGACGGTATGGCAGAGGAAGAAAGACAGAGGTAACAAGAGAAAGCGCATGTGTGCAATGTGAGAAATCCCAGGCATTCTTCGTTCACATTTTCTGAACGCCATATCTCTCTGTCTCTCTCTCTCTCTCTCTCTCTCTCTCTCTCTCTCTCTCTCTCTCTCTCTCTCTCTCTCTCTCTCTCTCTCTCTCTCTGTCTGTGTGTCTCTCTCTCTCTCTGTCTCTCTCTGTCTCTCTCTCTCTCTGTCTGTGTGTCTCTCTCTCTCTGTCCCTCTCTGTCTGTCTCTGTCAGGGAGTTGAAGGAGGACCTGCCCTCTCCATCGGTGTGGCAGTGTTGTTTACCTCAGCCCACCGTAGTGACCACCGTCCACCTCCGCAGAGCCACTGGACTCAGCCAGCCCAAACACCCAGGTACACACACACACACACACACACACACAGGTACACACACACAAGTACACAAACATGCAGTTACACACACACGTACAGAAACACACAACTACACGCAGACATATAAAAGTACACCACACGCACACACAGGTACACTAAATACACACACGCATACGTACACACACACACACACACTCACTCCCTCTTGCTGTCGTTCTCTTTACCAGACGTCTACGCTGTGATTCGCTGTGAGGACGACACCGTCAGGACATGTGTGTTTAAGGAGAATGGGAGCCCAGAGTTCAATCTGAGGGCTATCTTCTACAGAAGATACCCTGACACACACATCTCTATTGAGGTTAGACACACACACATTCGTGTGAGCAATACTTTTTTGGGGGGGTTTAGTTGCTGACAAAATAATTTGTTGTGTGTGTGTGTGTGTGTGCGTGGGTGTGTGTGTATGTGTGGGTGTACAGTTATGGAGCAGAGGGATGGTGTGGGACTGTTTCCTGGGTGGAGCCTGTCTTCAGACGGGCGATAGTGAGAGAGGGAGGAGCAGAGTGATTGACTTGCGTGGTGGCCAATCACAGCCAGGCTCTCGGGGTTGCGTCTACGTGGAGACTTCGTCCAGTGAATACCTCACAGACTTGTGATTGACAGCTCAATCAAATCCTACCCACTTCACTGGATTGTGAAAACTGCTGTCACCACTGGAATAAATTGAAGATTAATTAATGAAAGAAAATGATGGACATAATACAGTATACAGAATAAATATATTGAATAACACTTTAACACAAATTGCCTATTAATGACTGTATTAATGACATTAATAATGCTATTGTTTACAAATGAACGCTGAACCACCCTTTAGTGAATGAAGAGTTTAATGTGTTGATATTGTGCCCTTTATTTTGTATTTTTTACATTATTAGGCGTATTATTTACATATCAGCTTTGTTAACACTAATGATATTTTACAAATATATTAGCTAGAGATATTGCCATGTTGCCAAGGTTTTGTACATTTCCACTTAGAAATGTAGTCCTTTTGTAAATGTAACAATAAAATTATTGTTAAATTGAAAATATGCAATGAGTATCTTTAATTACCCCATTCCCACATTGCATTCTGGAATAGGAATCCTGTCATCTTTAGAACTTCCGAAAAATGACATGCCTTTCGAAATCTTTGTTCTTGGAACACTTTTGACCACAGGTAGAGAATCTTGTTTGACAACATGAGCTAAATCTGATAAATTCTTTGTCTCCATTTTGTTTTTGAACATTCTTCTACCTACAGGATCAAACTGTCAAAATGTCCTCGAGGCATGGCTGACAAGATGCACACAACCCTGTAAGTTAAGGCAGAACTCCAATCAGCAGCATGCAGAAATATATATAATATGCAAACCAAGAAACTGTGCAACATTGTGAAAGGATTTGACCCAGTATTGATACCCTTGACACAAGGCAGCATAGTGGACCCAAATACGGATAGGAAGCAGGGTAGTTTGAAGTAGAACAATTTATTTGATCGCACCAAGCAATATCGTAGTCCAGGGGCAAGCAAAGGTTGGCAACAAGGTAGCAAGGCAGAGGTACACTGGGGCAGGCAGGCTGGTTGGGCGGTGGGCGGTCAGAGGTCGGTAACAGGGCCGAATAGCAGAGGTACACTGGGGCAGGCAGGCTGGTTGGGGACTAAACAGGAAGAGATCAAAACCGTGAATACAGAAAAACCAGGAACGAGAAACTGGAATAGCTAGTAACAGGGAACGCTGGAAACAACTGTTAAATACCAATGACAATGGGGGAACCCGGGAACACCTGGTGAGGGGTGGGGACAAACCAACAGGTGAAACTAATCAGGGTGTGACTACATGTCAGTATCAGCACCCACCATGGCAACCAGTTCAGTTAAAGGTTGGAGAATGCCTTATATTATCATTAGTTGGGATTCCTATGTGTGATGTGTAATATTCTGGTAACTAAAAACTAGGTTTGAAAAATTTGGCACGTTGCCAATGTTTTGTACATTTCCAGTTAGGAATGCAGTTATTTTGGGATACAAGGACCGTTCAGTTGTAGCCTACTTATGCAAAGAGAAATATTCTACAAAGCATTCCTCTTCTGATTACATTCGGACGCATGCGCAGTAAACCAATTACATTTGTATGTATTTAAGCCGAACTGTGATCTCTTTTCTGACGTTGTGAAGGTGCGGATCTGCAAACATCCAAATACCTTTTCATAGCTAGAACGCAACACACCCAAGGTATGTAATGAACTATTTGCAAGCACATTTAAACCTCTTTATCAATATGCGAACCCTGTTCGTTGTCAAACTGAGCAACTAACTTGCCAAGTTTCTCACCTGTAGCGCCTCTCACACGAGGCTACCCTCACGGGGGACACTCATCACGTCAGGATGTAAATAACATAATGTCAAATCCGTTTTATTTTGTATGTTTTTTTTACGTCAGCTGCTGTTTTGTTATTTCGTTAGTCATTATTATACCTACCTTTTTGTTTATTATGATATTTCAGAAGACCTTTCCTGTGAACCACACCGGCTATAATGAGAACGTTTATGCTTTTGACATGTTTGCCTGTCAGAAAATCTAAACCTACTCCGGCTTTGACGTGTGTGATTTTGTCAGCGGCAGCAACAACATGGACCAACATGAATCACCAGTTTTTCTTGTTTGTTTGTTTAAGTTATTCTATGCCTACAGCAAACGATAAACACGCAGTCACACAGCGGGTTGAACAGAGAATAGAGCTATACAAAACAATAGACCTATAAAACTTTTATAGCCCTATTACTTTAGGCAGTAGGCTAGTTCGACTTTTCTCAGACTATTTGACCAATATGCCATATATAGCAATCTTTGTTCTCGAAAAGACTCTTGACTAGAGGTACGAGGTAGAATCTGGTTGGATTAGATTTAACTAAATCAGTTCTCTGTTTCTTTTCTTCTGAAGCAAATCTTGTCATTAGGTGACAAGGGTGTGCCATGGTTGGGGTATGATGGTCGTCCACATATTTTCTAAATGAGGTCAGAATGGTTTCAAGGCATGGCTGAAAACACCCATTCGACTGAAAAGTTATGGTAGAGCTATTATCAGTAGCATGCATGCTGATATAATCAGCCAGCCTAGAACAATTCTTCTAGAACTGTGCAAGATTGTGAGCAGATTTGACCCAGTATTGATACCCTTCATTGACCTGCCTCTCATCCTTATCTACAGGTCATAATCTGCATCAGGTCCCACCATGGCTAGTCAACAAAGCTTTATGCAGCGTCTACCGAAACCTTCCAAAGAAGTAAAAGGTTAGTGTCCTACAGTATATTAAACACACACACACGTATATTTATATTATGAGTTTGTGTTTTACATTTAGCAGACGCTCTTATCCAGAGCGACTTACAGTAAGTACAGGGACATTCCCCCCGAGGCAAGTAGGGTGAAGTGCCTTGCCCAAGGACACAACGTCATTTTGCACAGCCGGGAATCGAACCGGTAACCTTCAGATTACTAGCCCGACTCCCTCACCGCTCAGCCATCTGACTCCCATGTATGATCTTTTTTTCTCTCATCAGCTAGTTTGAAAACTGTCTGTATCTTTCCTATCGCTCAGATTGCCATCGGTGAGTAGTGTTCAGATCTTAGTCTAGCACTGAAAAAAAACACTTTTCTAGGCTTACACACCCTATCTCATCATTATCCCTTATCTCACTTATCAGCCAGGCTGATCGTTTACAACTGTTTGCTTTGAGCCATGGCCAATTTTTTGGGGGGGTTGGCCCCGTCACAGGTGCTGTGTACCTGAATGACTGTCCCAGGCAAGAATATATCCCTATCTACCTGATAGTGGCCGGTGTGTTTGGGCTGGTCCTTGGCCTGTTCTCCTACCTTCCCTGCACCCAGAAGCCTGCCGACAGCCCCCACAACCCTGCCAGCCGAGCCTGCTCCGTGTGGAACAGCCTGACCTCCACCTTCCTCTTCTGTTGGTTCATCTGTGGTGAGTGTGGCCGTGTGTGTGATGAGTAGAGAGAGGGAAGGGCAAGAGTGTGTGGGTGGAGCAAGAAGTGTTTGCACAGTGTGAGTGTATTCACGAAAGGGCACACCTGTTACCTGTGTGTTTCTCTCCTAACTCCTTCCCCAGGCAACGTGTGGATCTACTCCATCTACCCCCCCAACTACAACCAGACTCTGACCCAGACGGATGGGCCCTACTGCCACAGAACCCTGTATCTCTTTGCTTTCTGGAGCACCACACTGACATACATCCTGCTGGGTGTGTTTCTGCTGGTGGCCTGCTGTGCTCTGGTCTGCTGCTGCATCCTGGGAATCAACGATCCAGACGACAATGCGGTCTGAGGATGGAGGTGTGGGGTGGGGAGAGCTGCGTTTGGGATGGGAGAGCAGAAGAGAGTTGGGTGAGGGGGGGGGGGGGGGGGGGTGGTGGAGTGCAGAGGGAAGATTGGGGGGGGGGGGGGAAGAGAAGGAGAAGAGCTTGTAAAGCTGCTAAACTTCTGAATTTGAAGTTACTCATGTGAACTGTTTTTAGCAGAATGCCGTGTTAATGTGTCTGTTTGGACACGTACATAGGCAGGATTGCAAGCTACACTTGCAAATGCACACGCAGTACAATGCAATCATTTTTCTATTTATTTTTTGTGTGAGAAATGTAATCTCTTTAAACTACACTTCTACATCACATACAATTGATGATTAAGTGATTGATGACCGTGTTAAACTACCTCCAGTCTAATCACATAGTTAACTGACTTGTTTGTTCTGGCCGCATGATCTTATGATATACACAAATGACTATTTTTAATAGTTTCATTGATGCTTCTAATGTGTCCATGTTGCTAAAACCGAAGTTAGAGTCCCACACCTTTTTAGAGTAACAATTTTTTTTTAAGCAGTCACAGACGTAGGACTGACAACAGACAAATATTAACATGTTTTGTCAAAATAATGATACATTCCAGGCCTTAGGCATAGCGACTTGGTGTTAGTGATATAACTAGTATAAAGGCCCAATACAATGGATAACACAAGTCTAAAACCAACAGGCAATCCATTTACCTAAAATCAGTGACTAGATTTTGACAGTTTAAACCACCATTATGGTCCACGTCATGTAGCCATAGGAGGGTATAGTCCAGCCATGGGTGTGGCTTGCAGGGTGTAGGTGGGTTGTGAGGGGTGCAGTGTGACCTGCACGATGCCAGGGGGGGCGGTGGGGGTGATGTTGATGTGGGTGGGGCTACGGCGAGCCTTGAGCTCGCGGGCCATCTGACACCAGCTGCAGCTGGAGCAGCAGGTGACCATGCAGCAGTCGTCAGCGATACTGCCCTGGTTTGGAGACGTGACGAATCATTTTAATACAGGGAATAAAGTTTCTATTGACATCCTGGAAACTATTGTAAGTCTGGTCATTCAGTCTAAATTATACAAAAATCAGGTATATATAAATGAGTTAAGTAGCATGGGATCCTTGTAAATGTATCTGTGTTTTGTTCTATACCTGTATGTGGAACCTCTCCCTCAAGGTGCTCCTGAGGGCCAGAGATATAGGAGGGATCAGTGGTGGGTATAGTCCCCAACTGGTCCAGTCCAGCAGGGGGAGACAGTGACTCTCTCCAAGGCCTGAGCTCACCTGACACGCCAGGCAGCACGGACACCAGAACCCTAGACAACCTGTAGGGAGCATAGGGCCGGTCAGGAACAGACACAAACGCAAATGGTACAACGCAAATACACACACACAAAAGCAGACACACAAATGCAGTCTGGCGCAAACACAGACAAGAACACATATGCACTCATGCAGGCGGGCAAACATGAGTTTACACACACATTTGAAGTTGTGTTTTGAATGAAAAGCATAGATGGTTGTCTGATATTTACAACACAGTTAAAGGCATAGCGCTCAAAACAACACACAGATCTGGGTGTCTTGACAGCAGTCAAACATTCCGCTGGACCACATTTCAGTCTTCGGGTCTGGGCCTCGGAACGTGCAGGGCTGATAAGTGACCACGGACATCGGCTGCACGGACATGGTTGCACTTGGGACACAACTGAAACTGTTGAATCACGTTCGATCAGCATTGACTGAAACGTGTAAAGGACAAAAAAGTTTATTCCCCGCCCCCCCCCCCCCATGACATCATATGAGGACGGTTGTTAGGACGTCTGTCCCTGCATCCCAAGAGGGCCTGTCACCTTACAGAAAAACAACTGCTCCATTTAGTGATAGAGAAGCTGCCACGTACAGTAAGCTACATTCTAAGACATTACTGCTTTTGAGATTCAAAGAAACTGTATTCAATATGAGGTTAGAATATCGTAATTTACCAGAATTTAGGGTGGCACCTAACTTCATTCATGTAAATACATCTATGCAGCTGTTATGGTGCCTTTAATATAATTTACTACTCTTGATCCACTAAACTGTTCTTACATTTTATTTTTTACCAAAAATAATGTTGCAGGTTACCAAGCAACCTAACACACCCACACAAACTATTAGAGAACAACAACATATATATTAAGAATATGAAGTAAACAAATGCAATCCAAAGAGGGATGCAATTAATATGAAATATTTGACTCAGTAAAATGAAACAGCACCTACCAAAAAAAAAGCGAGATCTGCTCTATTCGTTGTATTGACAGGCTGGAGATGGAAACAGAATATCACAGCCTAAACCCACCTCCCATGACGAATACACGCACACACACGTAATGCAAACAGAATTAATGAGCAGGTAATAAGCAAACGTCTGTATTATCTTTGTTGCCAACCAAATGCCCTCTTGGCAGGAGGCCTTCCCCAGTGAGTGAGGGGGTGTGGCTGGGAGAGAGGGATGTATAAGGAACAATCGAGTGAGAAAGAAAGATCCTGAGTGTGTCCATGTAAGTGTACACCTGTTATATGTGTGTACCTTACCTCCTGGTCTATGTAAGTGTACACCTGTTATATGTGTGTACCTTACCTCCTGGTCCATGTAAGTGTACACCTGTTATATGTGTGTACCTTACCTCCTGGTCTATGTAAGTGTACACCTGTTATATGTGTGTACCTTACCTCCTGGTCCATGTAAGTGTACACCTGTTATATGTGTGTACCTTACCTCCTGGTCCATGTAAGTGTACACCTGTTATATGTGTGTACCTTACCTCCTGGTCCATGTAAGTGTACACCTGTTATATGTGTGTACCTTACCTCCTGGTCCATGTAAGTGTACACCTGTTATATGTGTGTACCTTACCTCCTGGTCCATGTAAGTGTACACCTGTTATATGTGTGTACCTTACCTCCTGGTCCATGTAAGTGTACACCTGTTATATGTGTGTACCTTACCTCCTGGTCCATGTAAGTGTACACCTGTTATATGTGTGTACCTTACCTCCTGGTCCATGTAAGTGTACACCTGTTATATGTGTGTACCTTACCTCCTGGTCCATGTAAGTGTACACCTGTTATATGTGTGTACCTTACCTCCTGGTCCATGTAAGTGTACACCTGTTATATGTGTGTAACCTTACCTCCTGGTCCATGTAAGTGTACACCTGTTATATGTGTGTACCTTACCTCCTGGTCCCCTACCTTGTTCCCAAGGCAATGTGTGGATCTGCTCAACCTACACCCCCTCCCCCCCCCATCCACTTAGAGGAAGGGGTGAAGGAGGAGAGCAGGGTGTAGGGTTAGAGGAAGGGGTGAAGGAGGAGAGGAGGGTGTAGGGTTAGAGGAAGGGGTGAAGGAGGAGAGCAGGGTGTAGGGTTAGAGCTGCAAGCGGAGGCGCCGACAAAATCTCCAACACAGTTCACATTGTCGTTCATTCAAGAGACCAGATTCGCTGTATTTAATGTCAAGAATGTTTTTATTTTCAATTTGTGTTTACAGTTCGCCATAGCATAGCTTACAGTGTAGCATCATTTGAAAGGAAAGTTTCGTTTGGGTTCTTTGAAAGACCATACAACAAATATGAAAAGAACAACAGGAGAACCGAACTGACTGATTAGAACTTTCCCCTTTCCTCATAGCTTGGACCATGTCATTCAAGCAAAGGCTTGTACTGTTCAGCGCCAGGTGTAGCTTGCATATTGTATGGTGGCAGAGCTTGCTGAGCTTGCATGCCGTAGGGTTGCTGAGCTTGCATGTCGTAGGGTTGCTGAGGGGGGTACATTGCACCTGGACTGGCATGGTGCATGAAGGTGGTGGTGGTGGTGGTCTGCTGGACTGCAGTGCGACGAGCCTTGAGCTCACGGGCCATCTGACACCAGCTGCAGCTGTTGCACCAGAAGATCATGCAGCAGTCATCAGCAATACTGCCCTGGTTTGGAGACATGATGAGTCATTGAAATAAAGGAAATAACGTTTCAATTGACATCCTGGCATTCCTTCTGAGTGGTTATGTTTACTGGGCTCTGTAGACATCAACAACCATCTTAACACAACATGAAAATTATATTTTGTTTCCAGAATAATTCCATCTTCCATCAAATAATTCCATCAAATCTTAATGGCAGTGATGTCACTATGTGTTGCAAAGTTAAGAAGTATTAGTACACTTCTAAAGGTCGAAGTGTTAGGTTCTGTACCTGTATGCGGTACCTCTCCCTCAAGGTGCTCCTGATGGCCAGAGATATAGGAGAGATTAATCCACCAATGATACAGTCAAGCATGGGGAGGAAGGAACTCTCTCCAAGGCCTGTAATCACCTGAGTCCGCAGGCAGCAGGGACACCAGAGCCCTAGACAACCTGCATCAAGCATATGGGCCGGCAGGAACACACACACACATTTACATGTGCATACACAAACACCCGCAGTCAAGCACCCATATGAATGTGTTTTGAACACGTAAATGAAAAAAATATATATGTTTTTTTGGGTTGGCACTTACAGGTGCTCATGTCTTCACAGCAGTCACAGGTTCCGCTGGTCCACATCTCAGTCTTCACGCCTGGTGCAAATAGAGCCGTTCCAGGCTGCGTGGTCACCACTGACATCGCCATGGCTGCACTGTGGACACCAATGAGTTCATTCAAGTCAACGTCAAAACCTAAACTGAAATCCAAATATCCATAAGCAGCGTAATTCCAAAGTGCAGTATGCGCCAGCATGCTTTTTTGGTAACCTGGCAAACAACCCGTCAGTGTTCTTCCAGGCAATTTCCATCGCATCTTGAATATGGTAATATCCAAACTAGTAAATATCTCAGTGTAACTTGGGGCAATTTATGTACAGTGTTCAAACAAGTAGGTAAGTGTCTGTAACAGAATTCACATTAAATACAAAACATGTAAATGGATGCTAGCTCTTAATTGAGAGTTTTCAACATCGTGATATGGCACCATACCTTTTTCTAAAATCGTGTACAAATCCCAAATGTCCTCTTTTTATGGAATGGCCCAGCTGGGACAACTGTACAAAAACTGACTGATTCAAACCTGTTTATGCAAGACGACTTCCACGTTTCTCAAAAAACGAAAGTTACGCCCTAAAAGGGTACTTCTCTGAGTAGTGAAGATAAACTGCTATTAAACAGGTAAAAATAAAAAGGCAATGCTCCTTGGGTTAGCCTTTTTACTTTTAATCTTTAATCCCACAAAGGATCGATCTCGGGATGTCTGTCCTACTCTCTATTTACGAGTCGTTCAAATAAGATAAGGTGCTTATATAAACAGGTTGTGTATCATTCAGAGGAAGTTTGAGGTTTTCTTCAGAACCACGTGGTGAAATAAGGCCCTTACTTGAGAGGTAGATATGCCATGCGGTGTATGCCCGTTCCAATCACATTCTAAACTGATTTGAACTGAGTCTTATCTCTATTTTAGATGGACTAGTCCTAGATCACCTCTAGTTTGAGGGTTTAGTTGTACTTGAATCTAAATCACCTCAAGTTCCTAAGAAAATATAAGAGGTGGCAGAGATACCCTCTTCACACTACACAACTGTTTTTATGAACTAATGTTCCTAGATTGTTTTGTCATCTTATATGAGTTCTTACCCTTTCTTCAGTAGGTCTCGTCACAAAAGATGTACGGCTCTGCGTGTGATGAAGATTCTCTTCTCAAGTTCTCGAGAACCCTCCGAGATCAGGACCTTTCTTTCCTGTCCCAAACGAAACATCCAATCGGCTTTCAGCAGCACTATGAAAATACCATCCTGTGGTTGTGGGTTATTATGCTTCCTGTCTTAGTCAAGTTTGACGTGCCATGTCCTTGGTGTTTTTTTCTTCAGTTTTTATCATAATAGTTTCAGTTCCTTCACTTTAATCTGTGGTTAGAGTCAGGAAGCAGGTGCTGTTGCAGGGCTGGCAGAATCTGCTGGACTCCAGGGTGTAGATTTTTGAAAAGATTTTCAATTTAACTCATTACTGTGGAACGCCTTGATCAGGTTTTTGGTCTAATGGTCTTTAACCATTCAAAGAAGTTATTCCAGTCAGATTCTGATAGTGTCAGATAACAAAGATAGTAAGGGAGTAAGGGTAGTAAGGGAGTCAGATGGCTGAGCCGTTAGGGAATCTGGCTATTGCTCAGAAGGTTGCTGGTACGATTCCCGGACGGGCAAAATGACATTGTGTCCTTGGGCAAGGCACTTCACCCTACTTGCCTTGGGGGAATGTCCCTGTACTTACTGTAAGTCGCTCTGGATAAGAGTGTCTGTTAAAATGACGAAACGAAAAATGTAAATGTAGTAACATATAGTATTTTGTCAGTAGGATTGGCTTCAGAGGTGTTCAGGGGTCGGGAGGGCATGTACAGCGACCTGCACGGTGTCTGGAACCACGGTCGTCAACAGCGCTCCCCTGGACGAGGTGTGTAGGGAAACTACCAGTGAGTCATTGGAATACAGGACATTGGAGTTCAATTGGCATCCTGGTGTTCATTGTGAGTGTGTGTGTTGTGTTGACTGAGGTTTGTAGACATCTGCAAGGTGTTACTGAGAGAGATACAGGAGGGATTATTCCACCACTGACCCCATCCAGCAGGGAGAGACAGAGTTTAGCAAATACATTAATCTTTACTTCATTGCAGTGTAAGCAATGTCAGAGTCACAATCCATATTTTATTATTACATATATATTGTAAATGCATTACCAGTATACCTCAAACTAAGGGGCTTGGTATTGTTGAAATATTACCAATACAACTCACCTGATGTGGACTATACGTAAAAAATCAACAGGGGAACTAGCAAATGAGAATTAATAAATGACTAGTCAAATACAATTTTAATTGTAGAGCACTTTTTCCAAGCTAGGTCACAGAGGGCTATACATATGTCTGTAAAACTGGACCTTTATCAACTTAAAATCCTCAAAGCAGACATGGAAAAACACCCAGGATGACTCAGAGAGAGGGGATAAAAGGAAGCATCCTGTATTAAACCCATACATACACTAATATTCTCTTAACATTTGTCTTTTAAAATAACCAGTTGGGCCAATCATCTATTTGGTCCATGTCAATTTTAACTGGAGAGGTGAGGGGCGTACGGGGGCTGAGAGGGGTTCATATTGATCTGGATGGTGGTGTTGGCCCGAGCCTTGAGCTCACGGGCCATCTGACACCAGCTGCAGCTGGAGCAGCAGGTGACCATGCAGCAGTCGTTAGCGACACTGCCCTGCAGGAAGCGTGGAGAGGGAAGGTTAAAGACGTGATGAGTTATTCATAACCACTAAATAATGATGATGTGGTGTTTCATTCATGTTATGGCTTGGCTGACATCTTCAAAGTCTAACTTGTTTCTTTCATTTAGTAGACGCTCTTATCCAGCGCGACTTATAGTAAGTACAGGGACATTCTCCCCGAGGCAAGTAGGGTGAAGTGCCTTGCCCAAGGACACAACGTCATTTTGCACGGCCGGGAATCGAACCAACAACCTTCTGATTAATAGCCCGACTCCCTAACCGCTCAGCCATCTGACACATCTTAACTCTACATATAGAAACAGTGAGATATGGTGTAAAAGTATAGTGTTCTGTACCTGTATGTGGAACCTCTCCCTCAAGGTGCTCCTGAGGGCCAGAGATATAGGAGGGATCAGTGGTGGGTATAGTCCACCACTGATCCAGTCCAGCAGGGGGAGACAGTGACTCTCTCCAAGGCCTGAGCTCACCTGACACGCCAGGCAGCACGGACACCAGAACCCTAGACAACCTGTAGGGAGCATAGGGGCAGGAACAGACACACACACACACACACACACACACACACATTTGCATATACAAATGCATACACAAAGGCAAGCCAGAAGTCCGACACATAGAAAACACGCACAAACACACATTAGAATTTTTGGGGGAGGGAAAACATGTGAAATATGAATAGACTTGGAATGTCCTCTTCTATTTACAACACAGTTAAAGGGATCGTTTCGCTTCATTTGGCACTAACAGGTCGGCATGTCTTCCGAGCAGTCACAGATGCCGCTGGTCCACATCTCAGTCTTCAAGCCTGCTGCAGCCAGGAACGTCCCAGGCTGATGGGTCACCGCGAATACCGGATGCATCGCCATGGCTGCAACGTGGACACCGATAATCATGTCAAAACACGTCTGTATTTTTGGGGGGGGGGACCAGTCCCAAAAACGTTCAAAAGTTAAAATAAGGTAATTCATATCACAATTTATCAGCCGATTTGTTACAACACATTGTCTGCACAGACATCTCAAAAGCTTTTTTTGATTAAAAAAAGACATGCTCTTGCCTCATTTTATTTCCTTCCTGTATTATATTCTTGAACATACCTGTTTTGTCTTTGCTTTACTTACCTACCATGTATACTAGTGGACTTTTCCCATTGCATAGAACATATATATAGTTTACAAATCCATAAACACTTTGATAGTTTGTTAGATGAATTCGTATGTGTTATATACTTTGTTTATGAGAATGATTAGCTCACTTAGCATTTATGTATTAAACTAGAAATCTGTCGAGAAGAACAGGACCAACCATTCCAATGTAGCTGGAAAGTTTACTTGTTAAAAATGCCAAATGAACCTGAAAGCTGGAAATAAAGGTATACTAAGGACATACTAAATGAAACAATATAAAGAATCCATCTACAAAAATATACTGTATATAAAGCAGTCTTAGCTGTACTGTTATTTCTCTCTGTCATTTCAGTATAATATCCCAGGATAAAAATCCAGGAACCATGTCTAGAGTATCCATTCTTTTCCATTGAATGGAATACGGAAAAAGGTTTTCTCAATAAATAATAATTACACACATAAAACACATACCTGGAAGAAAAGATTGGTTTCCCTGTGTCTTAAAAGGTTGAGATGAGGAAAACTGAAGTGAAAAGACTGAATTGAACGTTTATGGACAAACACAGCCTCCCATGTCACAACGCACACCCATATTTCACACCCATATTTCCCTATTTTCTGGTGACTAAATTTGTTTGGGATCTGTAAACATCAGTAGAAGAGAGCACATTGTTTAGGGAAGTGTAAGGTTTACAGTTTAGAGGGAACTTAAAACAATGTATGTGTGTAAAAGACTGACTGGATGGGAAAAGCTACTACCACAGAATTTGTTAATTTAGAAAAAAACTATAGCTGTCATTTCAGTGTACGGTTAGACTTTAAGTGTGAATTATTTACCCAATTGAATTGTCATTATACTATTGTGTAGGCTAGACTGTTTGTTAATTGGGAGTGGGCACTTTCTGGAAACCTAGAAACAGAGGATTGGCTCGTCATCATGACATGATCATGGCTCAGAGAAACAGGATGAGCAGGATATCCATGAATCTTGTAAGTACCCCCATCTTATACTGTTTGCCCTAGAGAAAACAAACCCACAGCAGAAGAATCAGCAACTAAGGAAGTACAGAAGAATAAACGGCAAACAGGGATCTTCTGTGTGTAGCGACAGGTGGGGTTAGGGTGCAGGATGCCCAGCAGGGGGAGACACACGTACACAACACACATCCCTATCATCACCAGCAGCTAGACAAACCTACATACAGACACACAGAAAATACCTTTCACAACTACACAGATCCATTACCTGCGACCGTGAAGGTTATTCATGTGTCATTTGCTTCACACTAAAGAATTGGCCCATTTATTTTAGTACATGGGGTCAGTTGTCATAAGTTAAATCCAAAAGATAAGACAATGTTTGCCAATACTGTTTGACTCTCTGGTTCCGGTACAGCCTGAATTTGCTCATTGAACCCAGGTGGGTTGTATGTCAAACTGCAAGTTCAACCAAAGAGACATGAGAAATATGTATCAAACAATGAAAAGTCCTTTATTGCCATCATCAGTACACAAGACCAGACATATACCTGACAGTAGTGAGGAGTGCTTCAACAGACCTTCTTAGACACGCGCACACACACACACACAAAACAGTCATACAACAGAAGTGATACAGATACATAAAGGGGCATACAGTGCCATCACACACACACACGTGATGTATACAGGTAAGACAAGTACTCACAACCACGAGACAGTGTTCCAGCGCTCTCTCCTTCCCATGCAAGCATGCACAACTGAACCCAGGTACCAACTCTCACCATCTCTTGCTCTTCCAGACACACACACCAAAACAAAAACACATTTGAGCAGAACAGGGGCAGTAGCACAATTCATAAGTGATTCTAAATTTGACCACTCGAGAGTCTGGGTTCTGCAGGAGTCATTTACTTGGTTTTCTGTGTGATAAATATCAGCCTGGCCGTTTCCTCCCCCAATACAGAGTGGCGTACGATGGGTGGTCTGTTTGGTGAGTGTTGAAAGTCAGATACAACACTGGCTCTCTTTAAGGAGGGCCTAGGACATTCATGGTCTAAGTTAGCAGCAGTTGTGGTGTGGGAGACAAACGATCCAAAATGTCAGATGACAGGTTGATCTCTTCCATGCAGGGTTAAAACGGCAAAATAACCATGCATGTTAGAAAAAGAAAACTCACAAAAACAAAGACTGCAAACTCACATGACGGAAAAGCAAAATCGAAGTTCAAAAAGTTCATTTCCAACACGGTTGATTTCACTTCCATTTTTTTTTATTTCGTATTTTTCTATGGTGTGGAAAGAACAACAACAAAAAAAAGAAAGAATTGAGAGCGGTAACCTAGACAACAGTAACAGTCTCTCCTGCTCCCTGACCCCCCCCCCCCCCACTTGCGCGTGGTTCCCCCCCCCCCCCCCTTCCTCATCACTACTCCAAGAACCCGCCGGTCGACCACACAGTGACCCCGGGGGCAACCGTGCTGTAGGCCAGTAACCGCTACCCGCCCTGTCCACAAGTGTCTGCCCGGTGTACTCGTGTCTCGAGTGTGTACATCCGTGTGTGTGTGTGTCTCTCCTGTCCTGTGCTGCGCCCACAGTCTGGTCTCCTCTAAGACGACCCCCCCGTCCCCGGTCACAGTGTGCTCAGGTTCCACCCCCTCCTCGGCTCCTGCAGTGGTTCACCCGAATGCTGGCTAGTGAGGTTAGAAGCTGGAGACCTCTACCCCCGCAACCTGAAGGTCCTGGAGAAACAGCCACCGGGCAGATCTCTATGTGAATCTGTCATTCATATCCCACAATTCATATGTCAGATTCACGTTCACAATCTGTCAGTTGTGTCTGTAAGGCTCTGTGAGTGACATCACTGTAGAGAGACTGGTGGGGGGGGGTAGCCAATCAGGAGTGACCTTGTGACCTCTGGGCTAAGCCACGATTCGGTTGCTCCACTCACTACAGGTTCACTACTCAACTGTGCACACATACATACAATACCTACACACACACATACACACACACACACCTCCCCAACGCTGTCCAATTCACTCTGAGGACAAGCGCCTTGAATTTCATGTTTGGCACCAGATTTGTCATTTTCTGGCCAGTCACTCTCCCTTAAAACTACTCGCCTTCCTGCAACAGTCCAGCACTCGTCCTCTCCTCCATCTGCCTCTACTGGTCTGTTCTCTCTTTAGGAATAAAAAGAAAAGACAGAACACCCATCCTCCATCTCTCCCTTCTCACTCGTGAAACAAACGGAAAAACAACAAAAAAAAAAAAAAAAAAACTCAGAAGTTTTTTTTTTTTACATTTTTTTTTTTTTTTTCAAATTCAAGGCACAATGTCTATCAATTATCACCCATCCTCCTGTCTGTCTGTATGTCTGCCTGTCTGCCTGTCTTCACTCTGAGGTTCAGGACCTGAAGACTCCTGGCCACCTCACCGCGACGATGCTAGCTCCCTCATTCCTACATCAGCCGCATTTGCTGCCCTCCACAGGCTGTAACACTGTTCAGAGATTCGTCTGTTCGACCTGGACGATGACCTCAAGTTCAAAAACCAGTGAACAAACAAAAAAAAGAAAATGAAATAAAACAGATCGAATAGAACGAACCGTTCAAGGAAAAAAAAAGAAAAAAAAAAAAAAAAGAGAAAGAAATTAAGCCTTGTCCTGTTTCTCGTTGTGACAGTATTTCTTTTAAAATCAAGTCGTATCCACCAGCTCCTTTTTGGCAAGCTAGTCTTTTCTTTTTTACGTTTTTTTTAAATTTTAAATAAGCACTAAGCACTGATAGATAGGATACATACACCGTTAACGTGTGTTTTAAGTAGATGCTTGTCATTTTTTTGTACTTTCCCCCCCACTCTCGTAAGTATGAATTTCAGGTATTTTGTCAGGTATTTTTCACTCATCCTGTTTTAAAGGTTTTTAAGTTAATGCAAGCAGGGACAGAGTTTGCCATGAAGTCTTGCTCTAGACATGGTGGTGGGTCGTTAGGGGGCGTGTCCAGACGCTCTACGAGACGCCGTTGACCAGGGTCAGGGTCTCGCTGGGCGTGGCCATGCCGTTGCTAGGGGAACGCTTGGCGGGCGTGCGCTCCTCCCTCTTGGTGCTGCTGCCGTTTTCCTGAGAGGGACAGACGACGATTAGACGTCCTGCGTGAAGGAGTGTGTGCGTGTGTGAACGTGTGCGTGTGCGTACCTTGGGCTCGGGTGCAGCGGGTGTGTCCTTCTGGGGCAGGTTCTGTCGGCTCTGTGACTCTGCCCTGGAGATGTAGTCTGCCACGGTCACTGCAGAACACACACCATCACTCTGGACACTCAGGATAGCATAAGTCCACTTGGACAGAACGGACGACTGGCTGAGCAGAGCGCGGGAGGCTGTGGGGGTGTGTGTGTGTGTGTGTAACAGGACAGAGGGAGGGGAGTGAGGATGGGGGGGCTCACCGCTCTCGGCTGGCTGTCTGTCGCGGCTGGCCGAGCCGCCCTCGGGGCGGTTGCCGCGGTTACGGCGGCGGCGGCTCCTGTTGCGGCGCTGTGGGCGTCCCTCTTCGTCTGGTGGAGAGAGATGGAGGGAAGGGGGTGAGGGAGACAAAAGGTGGATGTGATATAACCACTCAGGCGCACCTTTTGGCCTTTAATAAATAACATATGTTCTGAATACCTTAAAATACCACTGATATTTAAAGATGGAAGTGCGCTAAAAAACACATCTACAAGCCAAAGACACCGCCCAAGACGGCACCAGTAAGGAGGACATCCATAACGGCCACCTGTCTTTCTTACCAAGCCCGTTCTCGTTGGGGCCGGCCTGGCCGTCCGACTCGTTGGCGGCAGCGTCCATCACACTGGGCTCCTGGTCGTTACGGCGACGGCGTGAGCGTCTCCGGCGGTCGCCGGGAACCCCGCCCTCGCTGGCGTCCGTGTCTCCGGCTAGCTCGCCCTCCCCCTCCAGCAGGGAGAAGGGGTTACTGTCGGGATCTTTCAAGACTGGGGAGAGGGGGGACAGGAGGAGAGAGGGAAGGGGGTAGAGAGGGTGAGGGAGACACAAGACATGCCATTTAGACCCCTGTATTCAGAGTTGCGAGATTTGAACTAAGAAGGTGCCGGAGTCAGAGTGCTTAACTGTGCCAGCCTGCTGTGCTACAGGGAGTCAGAGAGCTACAGGGAGTCAGAGAGCTACAGGGAGTCAGAGAGCTACAGGGAGTCAGAGAGCTACAGGGAGTCAGAGAGCTACAGGGAGAGGGAGAGCTACAGGGAGAGGGAGAGCTACAGGGAGAGGGAGAGCTACAGGGAGAGAGAGCTACAGGGAGAGGGAGAGCTACAGGGAAAGAGAGCTACAGGGAGAGAGAGCTACAGGGAGAGAGAGCTACAGGGAGAGAGAGCTCTACCTGAGCTGATGGAGTTGGTAGGCCTAGAGCTGGGGCCTCCTCGGCCACGCCCCGTGTTGGTGCCCCGCCCCCTGCCACCACGGCGGGAGCCCCTGTCGTCCCCTCCCACGCCGCGGGGACGTTGGTCGCGCTCCGACACCTCTTCTGACTCTGAGGCGTTGGACAGCTCAGAGTTGGTGCCTGAGAGGAGCGGGAGAGAGACGCACGAAGGGTCAGGGAACAGGCCGCGGAAGAAGACCACAGGATGGGAGTTGTAGTTCTTTCCTCACCGTATCCGGAGTACTGGGAGTTGGAGGGCCTGCGGCCCCGGCCACGGCCCCCGTAGGTGCGGGACGTGTGGAGGGAGTTGCTGCTCTCGTCCGTCAGGTAGCCCTTCTCCCGGTCGCCGCCCGGGCCCCCGGTGCGAGCGGGCGCGGCGCGGTAGCCCACGCCGATCTGACGCAGCTGCTCGTCTATCTGGAGGCGCTCCAGGCGGAGCTGCTCCACTTCCTGCCGGAGAGAAGAAGAGGTATGTTGTTGACATGCCATTTTGTGACGTGTACCCCTTTAAGAAGCCCTTATTAGTCAAACCTTGTGGCAATCTTTGTGGCAAACACACACACACAAATTCCACTTTCAAGAGCCAAAATTATTATCCCGGAATGGCAGCGTCTTTCTTTTTCAGTCAAGAGCCTTGGGGGGGAGGAGGGGCGTCGAAGGACCGGGCCAAACTGCCCTGCCAGCATGCAGGGGGGGGAGGAGGAGGGCTGAGCTAGGTGAGGAGGATGGTAGTGTGTGTGTGGGGGCTGGAGGAGGCTGTCACTTCAGAATGTGCCAGCTGCCCTCATCAACAACAGCTGAGTCTGGTGGGAGGTGCTCCACTGGGGTGGGGGGGGGGGGGGGTTATTTCTGGAGGCCCAGAGTCCAGATATCCTGTAATCTACACTCCTGCCCCGCCCCCCTCCTCACCCACAGCCTCCCCTAGTTCCCAATCCTAGACCCTAGCTGAAACAGAGAGAGAGGGGAGGGGGGGGGGGTCTATTTATAAAAGCACATGGGGTACAGGGCAAAATGAGGTGCTCTCAGCAACTTTTCCAACATGTAGTGGGGGGGGGAGAGAGGGGAGGCTGGTCACTCCACGCACGGGAACGCCCCCACATGGCTCCCTCTACTACCCTCTTGTGACCGCGACAGTCTATAGAGGAAGGTTGACTCACGTGGGTTAGTGAGTGGTTCGTGCCCTCTCTATCGCTGAACAAGAGCCGTTCCACCATTAACTCAACTACAGGCCACAGCAATGACAAGAGGCCCCCTTAACACACACCTCGTGGCCCTTCATGATGTAGACATCTAACCCACACATGCCTACCAAGAGAGACTCAGTGAGGCAGCGTTGGAGAGACTGTGCGAGTGAGAGTGAGGAGTGTGTGTGTGTGTGTGTGTGAGTGAGTAAGTGGAGGGAGTGATGGACAGTGTGAGTGTGTGTGTGTGTGTGTGTGAGTGAGTGAGTAAGTGGAGAGGGAGTGATGGACAGTGTGAGTGAGTGTGTGTGTGTGTGTGTGTGTGTGAGTGAGTGAGTAAGTGGAGAGGGAGTGATGGACAGTGTGAGTGTGTGTGTGAGGGACAGCGTGGGCTCACCTGTAGGTAGGCCACGTGGTACTCCAGGAGGGCCTGGGCATTGCTGATGTTCTCCTTGGTTCCCACAAACACAAAGGGGACCATGCCCTGAGGAGGAGGAGGAAGAGGAGGAGGAAGAGGAGATGGACTGTTAATTAAGGTACCAATGCACATAAGGTACCATAGGATAAGGCCATTTTATGGACAGGGAACCCAAAACAATTTCAGTTGAAATAAAAAGAGATGACAAACCAGACATGGAAATGGTATACAGGGAAAGCACACATCCATAGAAAAGCGCTGGCATGCCACGACACTGAAAATGTCTGCCAACAGAGACTGCCTCTAAAACACACTGAAAACAACCAGACAGCTGCACAGGCCACTGCCGACCCGGCGCCTGCCCTGGAGAGAGGCAGGCCCCAGTGGCCCTGGAGAGAGGCAGGCCCCAGTGGCCCTGGAGAGAGGCAGGCCCCAGTGGCCCTGGAGTCTGGCCCTGGAGTGGTCTGGACACACAAAAGGCGGCTGAAAGCTAGGCAGCAGAATGGAACACCACAGGACGTGTACACCCTGGTGCAGGGCGGTAGCAGGGGTAAGACTTGTGAGGAGGTGGGAGAGGTGGAGGAAGGGAGGGAGGGTGGGGGGGGTTTGAGTGGCCGAGCGCTCCATTCACCTCTTTGTTGCCAGCGGCAGTGTGGTCTCTGCCTGCCCCCTGCCTGCCTACCTCCTCCCGGGGAAGCTTTTTGTCGTTGTCCCCTTCGATGCGCACCCGCACCACGCCAGACTTGTCCACGATCTCCTGGATCACCTTGCCGTTCTTGCCGATGACCTTGCCTGAGGGACATACGGATCAGGGAGAGGGGGGAGATCAGGGGGTATGAGGGAGAGAGAGATCAGGGGAGAGGCAGAGAGAGAGATCAGGGTGTAAGAGGGAGAGAGAGATCAAGGTGTATGAGGGAGAGAGAGATCAGGGTGTATAAGGGAGAGAGAGATCAAGGTGTATGAGGGAGAGAGAGATCAGGGGAGAGGCAGAGAGAAAGATCAGGGGGTGTGGGGTGGGTGTGGGGGAGACAGAGAGAGGGAGGAATGAGGTGATGAGTGAGAGGCCTCGGTGTTGCCTGCCTCCAACTTGGGGGAAGTGTAGAAGCAGCGGGGAAAGGCCCATCAAACTGTCTGTGCAGGCAGGAACACTAGTGTTTCCTGGACAGACAGGAAGTGAGAGGCTGTACTCACCTACGAGGTTCCTGGGGACCTGGAAGAAGTCTTCTTTGAACTCCAGGTAGACCCTGGCCTGCTTCACTGCTTCTGGTGTCTGGAGCACAGGACACACACACCCATTGGTCCAGTCAGGAATTATGAACAGAAAACGCAAAGTTGATAAGGAGGTTTATGGACTTCTGGTGTATTTCTCTCACTCGCAGAATCACTCACACACACACACACACTCACTACACAAATTCCCTACACACACACACACCTCTCCGTAGATTCTGAAGGTGCAGCTCTCCTCCTCCAGCTCGATGGCAGTGACGCCGGACACCTTGCGTGCCTGCTGGATGTTGGCGCCGTGTGAGCCGATGGCCAGCCCCATCAGGTCCTCCCGCACGCGCACCTCCTCCTGGTAGGCCGACGCCAGCTGCTTACTGGTCTGGGAGAGAGAGGGCGCACGGAGAGGTGACCAAGACTGTGTGTGTGTGTGTGTGTCATTGAAGCTAGCTGTGTAATTGTAGTACTTTTTCTTTTGTCATTTAGCAGACACTTATCCAGAGCGACTTACAGTAAGTACAGGGACATTCTCCCCGAGGCAAGTAGGGTGAAGTGCCTTGCCCAAGGACACAACGTAATATTGCACAGCCGGGAATCGAACCAGCAACCTTCGGATTACTAGCCCAATTCCCTAACCACTCAGCCACCTGACTCCCTAGCGACTCTCAATATCTACCTACGACAGCAACAGACTTGAGGAGTGGACATGAGAAGGGCTACACGTGTGGGCTGAACAGTGTGTGTGTGTGTGTGTGTGTGCCTACCTCCAGATGCTTGGTGGCCTCCTCGTTGCGGGACATGAGCATGAGCTTGGTGCGGATGCTCCGGAAGTGCATGTCGCTCAGAAGGGCGGCGCGCTTGACGCTGGTCTCGTTCGTCGACTGGATGGAGCAGACGGGGGGACGGGGGGGGAGAGGGGTGAGACAAGCAGCATCGACACCCTGACCGGGGGTGAGGCCGTGCCGGTGACCTGCATACTGACCAGCACGATGAGCTCGTGGGAGTCGGCGCTGTAGAAGATGCAGTTGGCTCCGATGGCTTTCCTGAACTCTTTGTGGATGTTGTCGTTGGCGCAGCTGTTGGCGACAATTCCCAGGATGGGGGGGGGGGGGTCAGGGCTTGTTGTTTTTGAGGGCTTCTTCACAACAACAACAACACCACAAGCTTTGGCTGCTGAGGAACGCTGACGTGACATAAAGCTCGACAGAGAGACAGCACTTCTAACTACTTTTGACTCTGCACCGCCCTTAAAACCCTTTTAACAAAAAGGTGCCACTTGGAAAAACCCGCATGCCAATAGTGTTCCATTAGGCCCAGCTCCACGGCGGTGCACTGCACCAGAGCGAGAGGCCAGGAGGTGGAGGGAGGGAGGGAGGAGGCGCTCACATGTCTTGGAGGTCCTCGGGGATGGCGATGGGGACTTTGTGGAAGGAGGTCCGGGAGGAGGGGCTGTTGGGGTTGACGGGCCGGATGCGCTCCGACGTGACGATCTCGTTGTATGTGGCGTCGCACGCGGCGTACTCGATCACGTAGAACTGGGGGGGGGGACCAGAGACAGGCGCTCTCAGAGAGGAGGAACGGGACTCACGGAAACAGACTTGCTCTGTCCATTACTGGGTTTAAACACCCAGTTACAGTTTGTATTCAATAGATTTGAATACATGTTCTAAGATTGTTTTATTATTATTATTATTATTATTATTAACCATTTAGGAGAAACCATAAAAATGGCTTAAACCAACTTGAGTGCATGGAAAAGGTGTTGAAACAACTACTAGACAGCAACTGCTTTAGTAGTTTGGTTCAAACAAGGGGAACACCAGGCAAGTTAAACGAGACTGAAATGCTGCATTGACTCCACACACAGGGAGTGTGGAGTCACCATCTGCCACTCTGGAGACTCATGGGCCCCAAAGTTGATCAGAAAATGACACCTTGCTTAATAATTCATTAAAAAAAAACGTTTCATTCGTTTGATAAATGAGGCAATTCTCCTTTCCCCTCAGAAAGAGAGAGAAGTAGGAGGGTTTGAACACCACACACACACCATGCTCCAGAATTTAAAGCCATCGGTTAACACTCAACATTCCAGCAGGCTCTTATCACTGATCCAAAATCAGCTCCAGCAAAACAGAGAACCTGCTGCTATCACCGCCTACCACCCCACTGACCCAGTCTTTAACATGGTCACACACACACACACACACACACACACACACACACACAGAGTGTTTCATGTTACGGTGTTGCTCATCCCACCATGTGCTACCTAACATGCATAACAGCCCCTGAGTCGGGTTGATCCTACAGGGGACAGGGAGGGTGAGACTGTGTGTGTGTGCGTCTGTGACTAGCAAGTGTGTTTCTGTGTGAGCGTGTGTGTCTGACTAGTGAGTGTGTGTTTCTGTGTGAGTGAAGATGTGTGTGGCTGTGTGTGAGACTGAGTGAGGGTAAGTGCAAAAAATCCATCACAACTTTCTCAAGGAAGAAATAACTCATTGGAAGCCACCAAATGAATCTCACCACACATGGATGAATTCAATCTTTAAAAACCTTTTGGGAAGGAAAAAAAATCCTAGCTAATATGGGGTTCTCTTAAGACATCATTTCTCATTTTCAATGAGATTTCTCATCTCATTTTCACCATTTCTCTTGGTGGTGAATCCCCCCCACCATTATCAAACACACACCCCTCCCCTCTAAGTGAGTGGCCCCCATGCCGGCCCCCCGGCGTGATCCCGGCCCCTGACTCACCAGTCCCTGACTCACCTCTCCCTTCATCATTCGGACCCGGGCCAGCCACCAGCCACACGGCTCCTGCTCATTGGCCCGCGAGTACACCTGGAGGAGGAGGGAGAGGGGGGAGAGCTTAGTGGGGTGCATAGTGATGCCACGCTGAGAGAGAAAGACGCGTCCTGTCAGGGGTGTGGACACGGAAACCGGGGGCAACCACAGACAGGAGGACAGACGGGACAGGAAGTCAAACCAGACACTGGAGAACAAAGAAGAAGACCACCCCTGGACTGTCGAGGCTGCTTGGCCATCGTCCACGTCTCCCAGCCAGGGAGAGACACGCCAGCTCTCCCCCCATCAGGGGTCTACAGCCTGGGAGAGTGGACCAGGTTGAGGGGACGGGACTGACTGGAGGGTGATGCTGTGACGTAGCCCGCAGTCTAGAGGCGGTGGCCCGATACTGGGGCTCTAGTGAAGGCTGGGAATCCATTCTAATCATGTGCCTAAATTGGGACGGCTGGTAATCTGTCGCTCTCTCCCTCTCTCTCTCTCTCTCTCTCCCTCCCCCTCTCTCTCTCTCCCCCCCTCTCTCTCTCTCCCCCTCTCTCTCTCCCCCTCTCTCTCTCCCCCTCTCGGTGGAGGTGAGGTGCGCAACACGCTGGGTAATCTCCGGCAGGACAGGGGCTCGTGGGGAATCTCCAACTATGAATGGGAGTATGCGTGTGTGTATGAATGTGTGTGTGTGTGTGTCCGACAGGTGGGTGGAGGACATGGTGGGTTAGGGGTGGGGTCCTTCCTACCTCCACCTCCTCTCCCTCGCCGATGTCCTTGTGGTAGTCTGCTGGGGGAGGTAGACGAACGTCACTGAAGGGCAGCTGTCTCTCTGGCTGCCAGCTATAGGGGAGAGAGACACAGACACAGAGTGAGAGAGAGACACACACAGAGTGAGTAAGAGGTGTAAAAGGGAGAGGAAACACAAACCAACACACCTGTCAGTCAGCTCCCAGTCAACAGACTGTCAGATACATCTCCCCCCCCCCCACCACCACCACCCACCCAACAACTGCGGACACTGCTCACACACCAACACCACTTGACGTTCTATATAGGCCTACTAATGTATTGCTTTAGGGGATGTACACTACCATAACCAAGCATTTGGGCAAAGCAGCCCTCATCATACAACAACATGTGTGCTACGGTACTGCACAACCAGAGACTCCATAACTACCTCTGTGGGAGAGGGGTGGGTGCAGCCCAGGCGAGGCAGGGGCTACTGTCCTACCCCCTCATGCCTGCATACCACTGGGGACTATTTTTAGGGACAGACCCCCTGATCCGACAGGCGGGGTGATAAGAGGAGAGGGGGCTGGTAGGGGACAGAGGAGAGGGGGCTGGTAGGGGACAGAGGAGAGGGGGCTGGTAGGGGACAGAGGAGAGGGGGCTGGTAGGGGACAGAGGAGAGGGGGCTGGTAGGGGACAGAGGAGAGGGGGCTGGTAGGGGACAGAGGAGAGGAGGCTGGTAGGGGACAGAGGAGAGGGGGCTGGTAGGGGACAGAGGAGAGGGGGCAGTAAATAAACAACTCGGGTAGTTTTTGGGGTAGAGGCCAGTGATTGTGAGAAGGGAAACCACCTACTTGTTTTCAAATACTATTGTGAGGGAGTCTTCATGGACATCCTTGATGAAGCCCTGAAAAACAGAGAAAAAACAAACCAACAAACATTAAGATCAACGTCCGTTTTTTTTAATCCCCTATGAAACATCAGGCGGCCCAGCCGAGCGACTGTGTGATGAACACAGTTGGGCACACACAGACACAAGACCAGTGGAGGAGCTTCTTAAGGGGGAGGGCTCGTCTAGCACGTCAGCCTGACACCTCTCTCTGACTGCAAGCTGCGAGGGGGAGAGAGAGAGCTTCGCCGGTCCTTTCGACAACACACACACAAACAGTGTGTTCAATAAAATGTGAGTTAGTAGTGTGTCATCTGGGTGTGACTCGATGAAGAGTATGAGAGAAGTGTGTGCGTGTGTGCACGCGTAGGCTGCAAACCCACATGTACACATTCTACAAACTTGCGTACCGCCCTTCGGTTCGTAACGCAGGCAGCATGTGACTACCGGTGGCCACAGTAGACAGCCATCTATAGTGAGGACATGACACTATCCATGATCAACTGCCAAGTGAAAAAGAGAGAGGAAAAATAGATCTATATCTGTTGCTCGTCCATCACTGCCCTCCACAAATCTGTCCTCGTGCCCAGTGGCTTTTACATGGGGAGGGGGTGCCTCGGTGACACTACCTTATATGGGACCGAGGGGGGTCTCTCGAGAGGGAGAGCCAGGCGTGCGGAGATGGGGAGAAGGATTTCACATTTCACCTGCTGGAAGGGGGAGGGGGGGCGTCCGTTCCCCAGAGAGTTGGCTAAGGTTTCAGGAGCACGAGTGATGAGTGTGAAAGCTGGACAGCTCCTAGCACACGAGGCCCAACCCAGGCCCCTCAGATCGGAGCTCTTTCAGACAACCCTCAAAAGTCTGACTTGTAACAGCTCTACTGGACTTCTGGAACTCCCTGGAGCTGACCAGAGATTCAGATTTGAGGGGGGGGGGGAAGCAACTGCCACTGTATCTGACAAGACAAGCTACAGAGGCTTCCTTGTGGCACAGCCCTTCCAGCTATTTATTAGCCAGTGAGGTAAAAGCACAAACGTACTATGCTCGATTTCTGGCTAAGAAACGATGAGGGCAAAATATCAGTTATCAAACAGTCGACCTCTCCCCAGACGAGGGGGCAGGTATCACGTTCAGGAAGTACTCTGGGATCAAAGGTCAGGCAAGCCCCCCCCCCCTATTTGGAGTGACTGTGGTCACAAGACCTGTCAGGGTGGGGGGGGGGGTGACCGGAGAGTCTCCGGTGGCCTCGTGGTGATTTGATGACCCTCGTCCTCGCCCATGTGCTGGCCCACATGTCCCTCTCCTCTTAGGCTGGAGAAGGAGCTCTGGAGTGGGCATGATGGGGTTCAGGAGTGCCCTAGGACTGAAGGACCAGCCCCGGGGAAACCCGAGGGGTCGTCACGTGGATGCTGACGGGCCGCACGCAGAAGCTGTCAGATGCAAGAGCACTCGAAGAGTGTCACTGTTATTTTCTATGACTCTTAAAACAGATGGCCAAAAACGTTGGTACAACATATCCAATTTAGCACATACACACACACTGTTCATCCTAAATAGAACCTGACCCAACTGACCTAAATTGTCTACTTCTAGAAAGCCCCTTTAAAATCAAGAGACTGCCGAGTTAGCCTTTGTTAGGCTGGTAGCTTGCGGTGTAGATGGGTAACGTAAATGAAGAGGTAGATGAACAGCGTGAAGTGGAAAATGTCTCTTCACGCCAGCCTGAGAGTCCAACTGTCACCTAGTAAAACTGAGAAACAGGTGAGGCAGAGCACGAGGAGTAAATATAGGCCAGAGAGTCTCGACGCCGCGCTCTGCCCCACCAGGGGAGCAAGCAGCAAGATGGAGGACAGGGAGAGAATGAGGAGAGAGAGAGGGAGGGAGAAAAGAAGAAGAGAGATGACACAGGAGATAAGACAACAAATAATCAGTAAAAAGACGAAAATCTAAAACAGGAGAAGTTGAGGGGATGGGAAGGAAGGAGAGGAGGAGGGGGGGGGGGGGGTAACGGGACAGGACGAGGAGAAGGACAGCGGGCAGTGTTGAGTGTTTGGTGTTCAGATTAGCAGCAACTGTTCCTGTCACACCTGCTTTGGGTGCTCAGCCCTGGGCTTGGTGCAGCCGAGCCATTTGATGTGTCATTAGGCCATATGACTTAAGCACAAGAGGCAACATGCTAGGTAGGCTGTTCCACCAAAATCGGATCCACAGCAACTAGCTCATGGAACTAGACTATGACTGGAAGGGAAAATGAGTGATCAAATAGTATGATCGAGTGTGTTATGTAGTACATTTACATTACATTTACATTTAGTCATTTAGCAGACGCTCTTATCCAGAGCGACTTACAGTAAGTACAGGGACATTCCCCCGAGGCAAGTAGGGTGAAGTGCCTTGCCCAAGGACACAACGTCAGTTGGCATGACCAGGAATCGAACTGGCAACCTTCGGATTACTAGCCCGATTCCCTAACCGCTCAGCCACCTGACTCCCCTTAGTAGATGTTTCTAATACATTGCTGTGGAACAATTGTGTACAACAAAGATGGTCCCAATACCATGTGAATGGGCATTTAAGTAAACAGGCAGTTTTGATAGACATGGCATTCGAGCTAGAGAGCAACAGGGGGAAAGGCTGAATAGGTAGCTACCCATTTCTGGAGAAAAACCGCTAGGCACATTTTTCAGCAACTACTTTTCTAGAGCCTGGCATAACGTTTAAGGGCTGTCTTAAGGTACTGACACATTATGTACATAATTGTTTTGTGAAAGTGCTCGGCAACATACTTATCCTTTTCTTGCCTTCTCCTTGTACAAACTTTAGCTAGCTAGACAGGAGACTTAACGAAAATAAATGTGTGTTGCTAGCTAGCGCGCAGGCTAATATTAAAGTATCCAACCCAGTGCAAGGAGTGTCCGGAGACATTGTCATCCAGTTACAAACTATCAAGTTAACTCGCCCAAGAAGGTATCAAACAGTGCAATAAGAAAGCTTGTTACACACAACTAATGAACTGTTTTGAATAAACATGTGAGCTTTGTCGAAGCCTGATGTGCTAACAAGAAGCTACGCTATCCATACGACGTTATCATTTGTCTAGCCAGGCCTCCTAAAATGATGCGACTCTAGAAATTCTGGTTAGCTACCTAGCTTACGTCGTTAGCTAGCTAGCTGACTGGCCTAGCTTAGATGACTATCTTGCTAGCTACAGAACAAAACAGTTTGTCCTTCCACCAGTTTGTCTAACACTTGCAGACCAATTTCTCCTTGCACTAAGATTTGCTTGTCTAAATGTTTACCTTGTAAAAGGCCCCATTCGAGCCGCGAACTTCCACCGCCAGCCCGTCCATAGTCGTCGGTAGATCCCCACGACTATGCTTATCTGAAGCCGCTAAGACTCCGTGTGCGTCCGGTACCACCCCCAGCTTCGCTGGCCCGTCGCCGCTCTCCGGCCGCTTGTGGATTTCCAGTGTTTCGGGTGGTGGGAGAGGGGCAATGGTGAAGGTGTTGGGAGTTGGATGTTGATACCAACGGGTAACGTTGAAACGAAGATCCGACCCCCAGCAGTCTACTTCAAAACGTTGGCTGGCTACTTAATTAGCCTCACTAGCTTGATGTCTCGCTCAAGCAAGGTACTGCGCTTAGGAGCAACACGGGGCTGTCAAGTTGATGTCGCTTCAAGAGCAAATTTCACGCTGGTAAGCTAGCAAGCTAACGTTATGATGCTATGACGAGGAGGGAGGATGTCGTTAGCAAATAGCCGGCTAACCTATCTCGCTTATTAGCCAGCTAAGACCACATTGATTCCGTGCAAGTATTCTAGAGTAAGCCAATACAGACGTCGCGGTGAAGTATTAGAAGAAAGTCGTCGCCGGGGATCCTTTTTTCTTTTTTGTGTTGTAATTTGCTGCGAAGTCCCTCTCCCGAACAAACGTTTGTGGTGCACTATTGCCCGGCAACTCCTTAACTCCAACTGCCCGTCCCCACAAACGCACGCCGACAGAGTGAATGAGAATGGGACTGAATGACCTCGAAAACCCCACCCCTCACTCAACAAAACCCACCCAAAGGCCTATATCAGCCATATCATTGGTTAATACACTCGTCTGTCAACCAATGTTATCCTTTATTGGTTTGGTAATTAAAGGCTGGTCCATGTATTGTCCAGGGATAGATCCGCATATATTGGTGATACTGTCTGTCAGTTAAGTGGTTGCCCAAATTAAGGGATTCAATTCAGATCATGAATGACCACCTTTTAGAATGCCAAGCCCAGTGTGAAACGGATTACTAATAACAATCTGAAGTTCACAGAGACACACAACATGTTTGCATTATTTTTTTTTTTTTCTTTACCTATATTTTGTCATATAAATTGGTTTGTTCTTTAAGCCTATTTTTTTTTCATTACATCTTGTGATAATCAGCCAACCATGCAAACGCTTCACAAACAGGGGCTGGCTGATGTCAGTGTGAGTGATAGTTGAGCAGCAGTCTTAAAGAGAGCAAACAGTGGTCAGGAAGTGACAGCACAGAGGCACTCTCACGAATATGGGCCGACATAAGCAACTTTTCTTAGCTCTTCATTTGCCCAAAATATAGCACAATATGTGTTCAGCATTTTGTAAAAATATGTATTTACATTTTTGTGTCCACTGCAGTTGCATTAAATTGATGGCGCATCCTTTTTTCTCCAGCAGGTGACAGCGTCTAGCGGTTCATTGTATTGATGGTTCATCCTTTCCTTTTTTTTTTTTTTTTTTTTACAGCACGCTAGGGGGCTAAACGTGGATGTATGTTTGGAAGAAGAGTTACACCGCTGCTCAAAAATTTCATAATGCAAAAAAAAAAGAAAAAACACTTCATGCGGGCGTGGGGTCAGTATAGGTCCCCCAGATACATTTCTGTTTAAATCACACTTCTGCATATTTTGTGTAGGCTATGCAGTATTTCTTAGCCGATACTTTTACATATGTAAGTTCATACAGTTCATACATTTTATTATCTGAGCAGAACCTCTCTAGTGCTATCTATAACGGGTGTAGGACCTACATATACATGTTATGATTTTTTTTAATTTTATAATAAGTTACCAATCAAATGTTTAATTGATATCATAAGCCACTTCCCATCGCACTTTCTAGACAAAACTGCAAGACCTATGTTGGATATTATAATTACAGTTTCTTAAGTTGTTTTTAGTCTGTAATGTCACACTTTGCTAAACCAGCACCCGTACTTAATTTTGTGTTAGAAGTGTGGTTTATGCCACTTCCTTCCATGTAAATTGAGCTATAGGCAACGTTGGTTGTACAAGCTTGACATTTCCTCATCAGTTTTTCATGCAAAGGGTTCATTAACGCTTCTCTGTTGGCAAGCTGATTGTGCCCGTGATGCCTGTGGCGACAGTTCTGAACTTGACTTGCGCCACTGTCAAGAGCTGAATCGATAGGCTACAACCTACGAATACTGCAGGCATTTATAACAGTTGAAAAGACCCAGGTATTTTTTTTTAAATGAATTTATATTTGTGATAATTTATAGGCTAATTTAAAACTGTAAACTTACATTTTATATTTAAACTAGGCGTAATTTATGCTATTTATTTATATAATCTATGTTTAAAACTAGGTTATAGTGGTCATTGGATGTGTAGGCTATGACTTTGAAACCATGTAGTTCCGTTACTGATGACACAGCATGAAACTATTAACTAGAATTGATTGTCGCACGGAAACCAAGCCACATTTGTAGGTAATGGCTGGCTTACATTTAAACATAAATAAACCCCTTTGTCCAAATTCTTCTGCCTTTTTTGTCTATTGCAGCATTCAAATTAGTCACGCTTCGATTATTATATATATTTTCATGCCACCTATGTGCATTTGCACAGATTCTGCAAAATGTGCCTCGAGTAGCTTATGTGTCGATAATGATCCTGGAGGAGATGTCTGGAGGAGGAGCGGCGCATTAGAGCAGAGGTGTTCTTCCTTCTAAACATATCCAATTTATCAGCGATTGTAATTATTTCGAAAACCACAATTCGAATAAAGGTCATCAATCAGTCAACAAATAACCAGTTTATTTATAGAGCAATCATGTAAATCGCAAGGGTTTCCATTGCGTAGCCTACATGTTCAGGATATAGAGGGTAATTCAAGTCTATTTTATTACCTTGGTTCAGCACAGGAATCTTTTAACGCCTAGGCCGCTGATAGGAGGCTATTATTCATGTAAGACCGGACTCATCACGCCATAGTCCCCCTCTGAGACAAAACGTATTCAATCAGTGATATCAACATGACAAGTTGTAATAGAATGTTTGGCTACATGATCTTTCCATGTTGGTCTGAGAAACTTGTATTTAATTATAGCTACTGATGATCATCTCAGACCATTTTACTTCAAGTGTAGGCCATACTTGTTCGGCAGAGAGCCTATTTTGAGAGGGAACACTTCCTGCATTAAATACAGTAGGCTACATCATGACAGTTTGTGACACTTATCACACAAGTTGTAATTATCACAGCAAGCCCTTAGCTGCTACCATGGTGTCTTAGCGGTTCCTTGCTTACACCCAATGTCTCTCAGATTTGTACTTCATAAAAGAATGCAAGTCCTGCTTGTTATGAAAATAGATTAGGATAACATTGGCCTTGTGATTAAAAATGAAATAAGTCCCTCAGTGCATGTTTAATTAAAACAGGCCACAAGTAAATGTATGAATATGTCCTTAATAGTTTCTCGGGATCTCTCCACTCTTTGCAGGCTCAGATTCATTCCAAGACCGGACTGTGTCAGAAAATCATCAGCAAAGTTTCAGCAACCTTCCCAAAATGTCCAACTCCAACTTGTATTGCCCTATGATGCAGTATATGCTAAACTTCACAACCAATAGTACAAAAGGCCCGGCCATAGTGTCCCTCCACGGCCTGATCTCCACCCTGGGCATCCTGGAGAACGTCCTGATCCTGGGAGTGATCGGCCTGCGTGTGCGCCGCACAGTCATCAGCGTTTGGATCCTCAACCTGGCAGCCTCCGACCTCCTGGCCACCGCCTCCCTGCCTTTCTTCACCTTCTTCATGGCCCAGGGTGATAGCTGGATCCTGGGCACCACCTTCTGCCAAATACATTCCTCCATCTTCTTCCTCAACATGTTTGCTAGTGGTCTGCTGCTGGCGGCCATTTCCCTCGACCGCTGTCTGGTGGTGATAAAGCCAATCTGGGCCCAGAACCACAGGGACATCAAGCTGGTTGGCAGAGTGTGTGGACTTATCTGGGCCCTGTCTATCATCTGCACCATCCCCTTCTATGTCTTCCGTGATACTTTCAAACTGCGCTCTGAACGAATCCTGTGTTACTATAATTACGCCAAATTTCTACCCGAGGGGGAAGTTGATCTTCCAGGGTTGTGCTGGGCGCGGCACGGGGCCCTAGCTGTGGTCAAATTCATCGTAGCTTTCCTACTTCCCCTGGTGTGCATCGTCAGCAGCTACGTGATGGTGCACTACAGGGTGAAACAGAGAGGCCACCGATGCTCCTTCAGATTTGTGCGCCTGGTCGTGGCGGTGGTGGTGAGCTTCGTGGCCTGCTGGGCGCCGTACCACATCCTCAGCATCCTGGAGGCGTCGGCGGCCCGCGGATCACGCATACACATCGCCACGGCCACGACCCTGCCCTATGCCGCCAGCTTCTCCTTCCTCAACTGCGTGCTCAATCCCGTCCTCTACGTGTTCAGCTGCCCCAACCTGTGCAGCAAAATCCGCGAGTCCTTCAGCGCGGTTCTGGAGAACGTGCTGGCCGAGGACATAGGGGAGATGTCAAGACGACGCAGCACAATGCGGTCCTCCGTTAGCACCTCAGAGATACTGTTGAGACAGAAGAGCACCATCACCCCTCCCCTTGACCAGAAATAGGTCAATGGAGGAAGGGAGGAGGATCAATAGAGAAACAACCATCCTGCTGAGGAAGAGGAGAGGAGAAGGTGGTTCTGAGGAGCAGGTGGTTCTGAGGAGCAGGAGGTTCTGAGGAGAAGGTGGTTCTGAGGAGAAGGTCGTTCTGAGGGGCAGGTGGTTCTGAGGAGAAGGTGGTTATGAGGAGCAGGAGGTTCTGAGGAGAAGGTGGTTCTGAGGAGAAGGTGGTTCTGAGGAGAAGGAGGTTCTGATGAGAAGGTGGTTCTGTGGAGAAGGTGGTTCTGTGGAGAAGGCAGTTTGCTGAGATGGACTGAAAGGTTGTGAAGTTTAAGGCCATACAGCCATGTAAGAAAAGCCTTGTCCAAGAAATACCATCATTAACAGGCCGTTGTTGGATTTTCTCATTTGAATTTGTGTTATAAACAGTGCTATGTTACCTCTTTTTTTATGTACTTTGTAATGTTGTACCAGCTTTTAGATAATGGGGCAATTGGTTGCTTTTGGCATCAATTTTAAACTGAAAAACAGGCTTAACAATGAAATTGCATGTAAATTGTATTGCATGATCTCAGCAGTTGTGCTGTTGAAATTGTGAGAAAAACATTTCTGTCTGGGAATGAAACTAACCACAAACGTTTTTCTTATAAGCAAAAAAGTGAACTGAAAAATGTATTTTGGACAGCTGTGGATTGTGTACTGTGCATTTCTTTGAATGACAGAAGTTGCAAAACTGTGACGATGATGAAAATGTATAATGCAATATGTATCAATACATTTATTTTTGTTGTAAAATGCTTTATATGCTTTTAAATGTCAAAGCTAATGCAAATTATTAAATGGAAAATAAAACTTGAAAAAACGCCATATTATACGTAATCCTTCCCTTCACATGACTCAGCTTCAGTACATCTTTGCAAGGGTGCCACAGGATATAACTGTAGAGTGTTCATATATTGTGTTTGATCTCCATCAATGTTCACAAAGTCTTCTGGCTGCAAAACAAGTTGTATCGTGTATGTTCACATTCAGAATATTCTCCCCCTAAGACTGCCATTGCAGATCCCAGCCAGCAAAATGTCTCCCATGGGGGGGCACAATTGCTACATTTCTTTCTCAAAACCCATTGTTCCTCGGTCAAGCTGGAAAAGTGAGTCAGTTCCTCGAACTGAGGTCCCCCCCCCCCTTCCCCCTTTGAGAGCAGCTGAATGCATCCACAGAGAACAGCAAACACAATGGCCAGACTCATTCTCTCAAAGACCAGGGAACAAGGCCAGCACAGTAAGTCTAGTCCCCTCGGGTCTGTTTAACCTAAACGCTGATACTCTGGTCATGGTGACCTCTGGCGCTGAGAGGCACCTCCTTGGACGCTCTGTGCCGACGTCCCAGGCAGGGTAGAGACCTGCGTAGCTCGAGCCGGGCATCGTGGCACAGGAAGATGTAAAACAGGGGGTCTAGAAGGGTATTGAGGCTGGTCAGGCCATAGCACAGCCGGTAGGTCAGGAAAATGGACCGTTCCAGTTGGCAGGGTTTCTCGGTCAGGAGCAGGGACACAAACCTGTATCCCCCTACAAGGTGGTATGGTCCAAATATCACGATGAAGTTAATGGTGATGAGGATGAGGATGCCCACGATCTTGTTGCGTTCGTGGTCCGAGACGGAGGGCGAGCGTTGTAGGGTCACACGGATTCGGGCGGAAGTGTAGCTGCAAGGGATGGCAGCAATAAAAGAAATGTTATGAATCAGTTCTTAAAGACGCAATATGATTATCCGGCAACATTCATATATGGAAATACAAAACAGCATGGCTGTATTAAACATGTATTGAAAACCATGCCTACTGGGAGTCAGGTGGCTAAGCGGTTAGGGAATCGGGCTAGTAATCTGAAGGTTGCCAGTTCGATTCCCAGCCGTGCAAAATTACGTTGTGTCCTTGGGCAAGGCACTTCACCCTACTTGCCTCGGGGGAATGTCCCTGTACTTACTGTAAGTCACTCTGGATAAGAGCGTCTGCTAAATGACTAAATGTAAATGTAAATGTACTCACTCACCCCAGTATTCCACAAGGCAGAAGGAACCCGAGAACCACGGTGGCGATCTTGAAGTGGACGTACCTGGGGGTGATAGGGTACTGCTCCAGACACAGCTTTCTCTTGGCATCAAACACCGTGTTCAGGAGCCCAATCAGACAGAACAGGAAGGTTAGTGTCCAGACCACCACCCCCGAGGCTGCCGCCACCCTCACCGTCCGCACGCCACGACTGCTCAGGGGATGGACGATGGCCAGGCAGCGGTCGAGCGCGATGAGGCACAGGAAAACCACGCTGGCGTACACGTTCACGTAGAATATGTAGCCCACGAACTCGCAGGCGGGCTGGCCGTAGGGCCAGCTGTGGCCCCCCTGCAGGTAGAGGATCCAGAGAGGCAGGGTGAGCAGCTGGAGGAGGTCGGAGAGCAAGAGGTTGAGGATGTAGACCAGCTGGCAGCCACCCCCGCCAGAGCGGCCCAGTTGGTAGAGCCCCCAGAGAGAGAGCAGGTTGGACGGCAGACCCAGTGAAAATGCAAAGCTGTAGATGTAGGTGAGACCATTAGTATCAGTGTCCAGGGGGAGGTTGCAGCTGTAGTTTTGGGACATTGTCTCTAACGCAGGAGGGGAACCCTCAAAAACTGCAGAGAGAACACAAGGAGTAGCACCATAGATATCTCAAATGAGATTAGTCCACAGGTGTGTCCACTGTTTGATGCACATGTGAAGACTCTGGGTCAAGATGAGTTCCACACAGGTGTAAGAATGCTCTCCTGCTTGAGATCTAAAAACTACATGTCAGCAACACGTCACTGTCGGCTACATGACCATCAAAGATAACCGAGAGCTCAAACATAATTCTAAAGACAACGTTCCATGACCTAGAAGGTCAACAGGTGCATGTCACAAAATGTCCGATTCACTTAAAGTACGAAACAAAACAACGACTTTTCAATTGTGAACCTGAAATTGTTAGAAGTCTTAAACATCCATACTCAGCTTCCATGAAAAGAATGTCGGTCCTTCCAGACAGCTCCGTTCCATCCACGTCTGGGTGACCTGTGCACAGTGTCCGCACTGAAGGGTACACGGCTCCTTCACTCGGCCTTGTCTATTTCGTAACTATTTCCTCTGCAGGAAACCCACTTTTTCAACTTTAAAGGCAACATCCTGGAGCAGGAGAACGCCTTTCTTTTCCAGAACAAAAACACTCCACTACCTCCCTTTACCTCTCTCACTTTTTTTTTTTATCTCTACAGTCTATGAGCACAGAACTAGATGACTGAGAAATATATTTGGTGAAGGGAACTGGAAAGGAGAACTAGGAACTAGATTGTATTGCACTTGAGCATGTGTCAATTAAAAACGTTCACTTCCGTTCCCAGCAAACATTGGATGAGATGCACGCAATCTGCGTATGTTTATTCAAGTCAGAATTATGTCAGAATTATGTGTAATTGTTGTGGCAAAATTGTATCAGAAACTAATTTAGCTTTTGCATTTTCCATTAACAGAAACAAACATGTGTGAGTGTACTTTGCTGCATGGGTGTTTGTGTGTGTGTGTGTGTGTGTGCGTATCCTTGTGCGGGCCAGAGATAACACACACCACAGTGATCATGATTGGTTTAGCAGTGTGTGCAGTGCAGGAAGAGATAATTCTGAGATCACTGAAACAAAAAAAGCCAATTATGTATCACTCAAACATTCTTAGAAATGTATGAGTGTTTATCAACCTTAAACAAGAAACGTACACTCATAGCAGATTGCGGAGTGCTAGATGTAGGTATAGTTTACCGTATGTAAACACTGAGTAAGCTACCCTCAGTGAACTTTCAAGCATTCAAGCAGAGGAAAAAAGTCTTCAGCACATTTCAGATTGTTTGGAGAGATTAGGTGTGTTAAGACAATGATGCCGGGTTGTATTTTTACCACATGATTTCAGAGAGAGGAGGGTCTAATCATTCTCATCTCGTTTCTTTTCTTTGAAATGTCACCAGATGACTGATGAGGATTTATAGGTGTGGAACTATAAATCTTTTGTTTTTGGAAGGATAATGTTTTAATGGAAACCAAATGTTAACATTGAATTGAGTATTTTAAATACTGTTTGTTACATTTTATACTCATTATAAAATGAATAAAAAATAAAATCCAACTATTATATTTCACTCGAACTATTTATGTTATATGTAGACAGGAATTCAAGTGTACACATGACCTAAACTAAAACAAACATACATCCTATCGCTAGATCAAAATATTTCATCTAAATTTATGTCAATCCAGCTTGGTCTTGTTGTTCCTGGAGCATTTGTAGCAGCAGAGCAGTCTGCAGACTGAGAGGGCTGCCCAGAGGGAGGCCCCGCTGAGGGCCAGGAACAACACTGCCACATCCAGGCTGTGGTAAGAGAACCAGGCCAGGCTGGAGGCCTGTGAGCGGAGGTGGGCCGCTCCCTTGTTCCTCATCACGTACTCGATCCAGAAGGTGGCGCTGGCGAGCGGGGACACGGGCGCGTCGCGGTGCAGGCGGGAGAGCCTCTGCATGCTGCGGCGGTAGGAGGGGTTCTCCAGCACGTCTCCGAGGGCCACCAGGAAGTCCTCGGAGGTCAGGCTGGCGACCTCCAGCACCCTCGCCGCCCCTCGCACCTGCAGGCGCAGCAGGTTGTCAAACTGGTCAAAGAGGAGAGGCAGACCCAGGATTGGCACCCCGTGGTAGATGGCCTCATACAGGCCGTTGGTGCCTCCATGGGCCACGAAGACCTGGGTTTTGGGGTGTCCGAGGAGGTCGTTCTGGGGGAGCCAGTCCAGGAGCAGTGTGTTGTTGCCCAGAGAGGTGGGCCTCTGGCCCAGGTACCTCCACACCACCCTCTGGGGAAGCTGGGCGAAGGCTGTGGCGATGGCCTCCGTTATCTCCATGGGCAGGGCCGACACGAGTGTGCCCAGAGACATGACCACCACACCGGCCTCGCCGGAGCCCTGCACGAAGCCCTCCAGCTCCGCGGAGAGAGGCTGCGGCGGGCCACACTGAAACCCCCCCACGTACACCACGTTAGGCATGGTGGGCCGCGGGAACTCCAAGACAAAGTCTACCCTCATCAGCCAGACATCGGCCGAGCGCTGCATGGAAAGCAGGTCGGCCCCGGGGGGGAAGTGATGTCGGAGCAGGCGGGCGTACAGGGGAAGGATGACCAGGCGCTCTTGGAGCAGGCCGGCCACGTGGCGGAGCGCGTTCTCCGTCCTCTGCAGGAAGTCCATCCTGTCGGAGAACAGGGAGTTGTACATGGGGACGTAGGACGGGGGGGTGGGGGCCACGGCCATGTGGGCCTCTCCGGCGTTGAGCCAGCGGACGTTGTAGACCATGGGCAAGCCCAGGTAGTGGGCCAGCAGGACACCCGAAGGGAAGGCGGGGTCGGTCAGCACCAGGTCGAACCCTGACGCCCTGAGTCTGGAGGTCAGGAGGTAGTCCTCCAAGATGGCGGAGATCATCTGCAGGGCCGTGCCGTGGAACATGACCAACATGGCCGCCACATCCCTCTGCTGCTCTAGGAAGCGCCGAACTGGGGTCATCCGGCGCAGGTCCAGCGAGCGCCGCATCAAGACCGTGTAGAAATCGGGCCCGACGTGCCCGCCGCCCCCGCCCACACTCTCGTCTGCGTCCTGAGGGGCGATCGTGACGGAACTGTAGAGAGGGGAGTTCTGGGGGATGTACCAGCTCTTGGCGGAACGCACCACGGTGAGGTTGTGACCCCTGGAGTGGAGCTCTCGTAGGATCACCTCCATGTTGACCCAGTGACTGCCGTCCTCCGGGACCACCAGCACCCTGCCGCCGCGACAACCCACGCCCAGGAGGAGGAGCCAGAGGAGGAAGAGATGGACCTTGGACAGCGCTGCTTGACGTGCGGCCATGTTTTTTTTCTGGGGAATAAACAAGAAAATACCATCAGGCAAAACGTACTTTCTCTCACGGATACTGTATATATTTAGAAAAGCATACGATATCAATTGTTTGATTTTCTGTATGCATTTTTTAAGTTAGCATACAAAATGTTTGAGGGGGGACGAGATAACATTAAATGGACATTGAGTTTTGTGTGTGGATTCATTGTCCTTAATCTGCTGAGCAAAACTCCCAATCTCACCATTTCAGCCTATGCATCTGGCAGATGGCCAGATGCCTGGGGGATTACGCAATCACAAACCATAAAGGGCTGTTATGTAGGAAGGGAGGGGCTCATTTTTGGACATCCAACTTGTTTTTGGAAACTGATCCCATGGTATATGAACTGTAATCATGGGGCGTTGTTGTAGATTCACTCTATAATGGCTTCTCACCAAAAAGGAACATGACTTTTCACCAAACACATTCAGCAGTGTGGGCTGTTATTGAAATGTCCGAATCCTTAAACGGAATACCGAGGTTACCACGCGACAACATTGCAAATTGTAAACCTGCAGTGCATGACTGACTAATTATTTTACTCCAAGGCCAAGTGAGCAATTTGCCACCTAGACAGGATGTGGTAGATGTCGGGCAGATAAAAAAGCCTCTTTAACTTCCTGTTTTCTTCTCTCACACAGAACGTCCTCTGAGTTCCCAACGCAGTGAGGTCCGCCCTTCAATGATCTCAGCAGGCTGGATCCCCTGACAGCACCGGTCAGTGGAGCAGGACTGACCAGTACCATGTTGCCATGGTGACCTTCTGTCACAGGTGACAAGTTACATGGGCCGACTTGACCTGGGAGGTTTGCCGTACACTGTTTTACAACACTCGACAGCACCATTGATGTAACTCAGCACAACAAGCACATGGCTCTCAAATAAAATAAAATCAAATGTATTTGTATAGCCCTTTTTACACGCAAGCATGTCACAGAGGGCTTCACATACGCCCATAGAACTGCCCCTCAACCAACCTAAACCCTCAAGGAAGACAAGGAAAAACAGAGAAAAAATTGAAGAAACCTTGGGAGGAGCAATTCAGAGAGGGATCCCCTCCTCCAGAGACGGTTGGTGAGAGAGAGGAGCAGAACACAGGCTAAACATAGTCATACAGTGTCAATGGGTTTTGAAACACCACAGCTTCGACACAGGGCTGATCCTGAGCCGTGTGCATTGACCAGCTTCTCCTGCCCATCACTCACACTGCGAACTTCTCAGACAACAGCGAAATCTCAAGATATTCTGCGGGTTGAGCCACTCGACTGCTATGCCCTGTCCTCCCTCCATCAGGCGGAACCGTGAACATCCACACATCGTTCAGAAAGGCAGTAACATAAAAAACAATCAACTCCACACAATCAACTCACTGTGACCAGTTGCACATAGGGCAGTCAGTCCCTGTCTGTGTGCGGCTGGGCTGTTTCCTTGCGGAAGATACTGGAAGACCTGGTGTGGAAGGTGGCGTGCTGCACTGGGTGGATAGAGGAGGACGTTCTGGGTTACTGGTGGAGAACGGTTTTGTTGTCCATCTGACCTCAATCCCTGTTTTTTGGGGACACGTTTTGGAACACTCAAGCTGTTTCAGTTCAAGACACAGAACACATTGTTCTCCCAAGGTGGAACTTCAGAATACTGACTCAGGAGAGGGTTCTAATGAGCTAAATGTAGATGGCAGCTGTAGATATCTGGCATGGTTTTAACAATATTGAGAGAACAACACATTATGTTTTTGGAATCAAACCGACTGCATTTCCACTGTTCCAAAGTTAAAGTTGTCCTTGTTTTCCATTCCATTTCTTTTCTTGTGGCAAGGCTTCCCATCCACGGACATCATCAGCCATCTGACATGTCACTGAACGATGATAACGAGTACAAATAAAACCCTTCCATTTGATGGAGCACAACATTATGCTTGTTTAAGGAGGCACACGCTGTCACCTGACTACCAGAATGGTCTTGTTTGTCCAGGAACATTCGTCGAGGCAGAGCAGTCTGCAGACTGAGAGGGCTGTACAAACGAAGGTCCCAGCTATTGAAAACGGGTCATCGTAAGTAGAAGGTCATGAGCCTGGAGTGATCCTAGAGGTCAATGAGCCCATGTTGGATTGTGGCTGTCATTGACAGGCGCCTTACCGTTGCCTTGGAAATATGAAGGTGGTAGAAGCTGGAAGCCGAGGGCGAATCAGATCCCCTGGTCTTATCATCTGCACTTCCTTGAGAAAGTGTGACATCAGTAATTAAAAAATAAACAAACCCTCCTTTTTATGATTAAGTTTAATGCTAACTTTATTCTTGAGTTGCATTAGATTGAAATGCACAGATTCCTTCGGGCTAAACTGTGTTTCTGTGCAGCATTGTACGTATTACGGCTTCAACAGATCAACCTCTGCTAAAAGATTCCAGTGAGCCATACACACATCGTCATGGTTACGACACGTAGCCCATAATCACTTTGGATGTGCTCTACTTTGGGGGAGTTCATTATTCAGTTGTGTTGTTGAAGCAAAACACAGGCAGGTGACTGGAATATCAAGAGAGTTCAGACTTGATCGTTAAATGTGATACACTTTATTTCCATGCCTCTCGCTATGACAGATTTATGAAGGTTAAGTCGTAACGGTAAGAAAAATCTTTCAAAAAAGGTGTGAAAATGTTTTCGTCATTGCCTTTTATAGACGACTGAAATGTAAAGTCACTGAATTTTAGAGGCTAGTGTTAGGTTAGTGCTATAAGAGAGCCTTCTGTTTTTAAAACAAAATTCCCCCACCCTCACACACACACACGCTCACACGGACAACATACACTCATAGTCTCATACATACAGTACTTAACACAAAAGAGGGTTTCTGAGCAACACACAGACTGTCTTTTCTTTGCTCCAAAAAAACACACACTATAACAAACTTTACAACTCTTTGGGGGACCATAATGCAATAAAACAATGAGAAATAAAGCAACAGGACCAAGTCACATAATAGACGAATAAAGAAAATCTTCGTGATGTCAGAGATTACATGAACCTGGTGGTCATGAGGGCCTGGGGGCTGGCGGGGGAGATGTGAGGCTGGCTGGAGATGACCCCTGTCTGGGGAGAGGCTGCCACCATCATGGCCTGGGCCTGGGCTTGGGTCTGGGCCAACACTGTGGGCTGGGCATTGATGAAGGTGAACGGCTGGCTGCGTCTCTTTATCTCCCTGGCCATCTGACACCAGGAGCACACGTTACAGAAGGTGGCGTAGACGCAGTCGTCTGTCATGTCCCCCTGGAGAAGAAATAACAACTTCATTTATACCTTTTGAAGAAAAGAAAAACCTACGAAAAAAAAAAAAAAACGACTTCTGCTGAACAGTCACACCACTTTTGGACCCACCTGGATGCCGTAGCGGTTACGCACCGCCACCCTCATGGACATGGAGACGGGCGGAGTGCAGCTGGGCAGCCCCAGCATCTGCATGCCGCCGCACCCCACGTCCAGCAGGGGCAGACAGAAACACTCTCCGAACTCAGAGGCAGTGGTGCAGGCGAAACACGGGAAGCACCAGTAAGCAAAGCAGCCTGAGAGTTTCAGGGAAGAGATTGATGAGGACAGATATAAAACACAGCCTTACCTCACTCTTTATAACACTAGAGTATAAACCATGATCGTATTGACTGAGGCAGAATTCACAGTACAGCAAGTCTACAAATATGACCCAAAATAAAGAGGTTAACAATTCTTAATTACTGTAAAACCAAGAAACAAAACGTGAGGTACCCATACTCTTGATTTTCCGGTCTGAAAACTGATTTAAAATGACACGTTTAAATGTAACCAGAGTAGCTGACAAATTTGTAAGTACACTCACAGACTTGCAGATCATCAAAGCATCCACAGATGCCTGTACTCCACTGGTTGGTCTGGACTGCTATAATAGCCGGGGGTGGGAGCTGGGGGGGCTGGTTGTTTATGATGACACTGGTTGCCATGGTTTCTATCCAACAGAAAAATACCTTGGATTTAGTCAACAACGACAACACGTTTCTTCCAATGACGCCAAATTGACATTCGACCTTGGACTAAAGCGTAAGAAATGGCTTCAGCACATTGGTTCTCTCGTGATCTGACTTCCTCCAGTTGTTCTGTAAGTTGACATGGCACCATAGAGCCTTTGTATGAAACTGACAACAATCAGTCCAGCCCACATCCATTACCTTCATATTGTACACATTCCCTGATTGATCAATTTGTTTGTCGTCCGTTCCAAACCTACATACAGTGTATACAATTCCCTTGAATGCACAATCAAAGTGCCTTCACACCAGCACTAACTGTATTATCACAGTGAAATACATTAACCACGATTCACAAGATAGTCCATGGTAACTCTCATTTGTTCACTTGAGGTTTCTAATTACGGAACAGAAGGCACTCACCTGGTCACTGACCTGGTCACTCACCTGAACTCAGGGTGTGGGAGCGTCAGTTACTAAGCTGGCTTGACATTAAACCTTCAGCAGAATGGAGGAACTGTGACTGGAACTGTCTTCATTTGCATTAGTGTGGTTTGCATGGGATTGTACATCCTTAGATTTTTTTACTTCATGGAGAAAAGGCGTAAGTCTCATACAGATATATTTTATTACAATAAATGTACAGGAATAAGTATATTAAACATAGTGGTACTGTAATGTTTTTTAATAAGAGGCTGTCTGGATGAGTGATTTGTTATTTGAAAATGTTTACAGTAGTGTATTTTACATAGACCAAAGGGTACCAATATATGGGGCAAGCATCAGCAAAATATAGAATAGATATAGAATGCCATTGGCTGCTTCAAGTCAGCCGGGCTGCAGGCGACGCCCACGCTGCATGAAGTCGAACGTACCTATTGTCAGTGTGTGTGATGATGACAGTGTGCATGAGATGTGTCATAACCAACCATAGATGGGGGGAGGGGACCAAGTTAAGGAGTGTAAAGCTAATTAATTAAATGATATAATTGAGCCCATGTGGTCCAGGCTCGTTTGTTGGATGCCTCTTCTAAATCAAGTGCACCCCATGCAGGGAGGTGAGAGCGATGGGTTGCACTCTGGTCTTCATCTCCTTAGACATTTGACACCAGGCACAGGGCCCACAGAAGAAGGAGAACACACAGTCATTACATAGGGTGCCCTGAAAAAGAAAGAAAGAAAGAAAGAAAGAAAGAAAGAAAGAAAGAGAGAGAGAGAGAGAAAGGAGTGTTGTGTGCGTGAGTAAGAAAGAGAGAGAGGGAGAAAGAGAGAGAGAGGGTTAGAGAGATAGAAAGATAGAGTGAGAGAACAAGACAGAGTTTTACAGACAATTCCTTTACAACCAGTATCAACAACCCTGATGCATTGTTTAAGGACAATGAGCAGAAACTAGGTGGGTGACCAAATAGAGAAAATGATGTTTCAGCCCTTCTCTGACCAGACTTCCAGTCAAACAAAAAGATCTTACAAAACTTGTGTCTCATCTGTGGACGTGGGCTCCTTTATATTCGAAAGGTTAGTGGAACAGGTTGGTTGGTTCCGAGTCAGATGAAAGGTAAGTGAAATGCCATAGACCAGGAGAAAGACACCATCCACATGAAAATGTATAGGAGGTAAACAAGATGCTAAAAATCATAATAAAAATAACACAATTCACGTCAAATCACGGCGTAGGGGTGCTATGCTGGGTGACAAACGATCTCAATTTAAGTGTGAAGGAAGAAAGCGAAAAGACATGAATCGATACGTGTGTGTTCTGTTTGTCCCCACCTTGATGCCGTAGCGGTAGCGTAGAGAAGCTCTCAGGGACATGGTGGCGGGGGGGATAAGACCTAAGCAGTTAATCAGCGGCAGACACAGACACTCTCCTCCTTCCTTCGCTGTGATACATGTAAAGCAAGGCAAGCACCAAAACGCCAAACAGCCTGGGGGAAAAAAGTTTCATGAGTTTCACTTAAGGTCTTTTTTTAAAAACTGTTATTCTTTCTTTGTTATTCATTCTTTCTCTGTTTCAAACATACGCTTGAACCTTTGTGCATACAGCTTAGACACACGCTCACACAGGTGTGTATACATTTCCACAAGGTAAAGCTTACAAGATTTCATGTCTTTAGTGCAGTCACAGATGCCTGAGCTCCATTGATTGGATGTCGTTGCCATGGCGAATGCCTGGGGCTGTTGAATGACCATCTTTGTAGTCATGTTGAAGCGGAGTCAAGTTATAACAGTAGCCTATGACAGATGACCAAAAACCTACGCGGACCCACAACAAAACAACATTAGCGAAGCAAACAAAACATTAACACACAACGACATTAACAAAAACGAAACATTTATAAAAACGCTACATTAAAAAAAACAATCAACTAGGCCTACTTACAACACCACAACATTAAGTGACAACACAACAGAATTGGTTCACACCACATCAGCCGAGAATACAGTAGCATTAGCCCAAAACACAACAACATTTGCAGGAACGCTGCATTTCAAGTTGCTCACAACTGAAGTGCTCCAGACCACTGGTCACACCAAAAACTTGAAAGCTGTTTAAATTTCCTCATTCTATTCTCTTTGTTTCTTTCTCATCCTCCCCTCGTGCATCCACCCTTTTCTGAATGCAAACAAAACCTTTCTGTCTCTCGTCACCTGCTAATTTCCCTAAATGTCAACCCCCACTTTCAAAGAAAACGGACAAAACACAGACAACACAGATTTGAGAATTGTAAGCTACATGAAGTCAAGAACTACAAACACTACCCAATCAATTGTTTGCAGTTCATATGAGGTCAAACGGGAGGTGGGTGATAACCAACCATAGATGTGGGAGGGGACCAAGTTAAGGAGTAGGAGTTTAAAGCTAATTGATTAAATGATATAATTGAGCCCATGTGGTCCAGGCTCATTTGTCAGATCCTGCCTCTTCTAAATAAAGTGCGCCCCCTGCAGGGAGGTGAGAGCGATGTATCGGGCCGAGGAGGAGGAGGAGGGGGAGTTAGCATAGACTGCTGCTCGTCTTTTGAGCTCACGGGAGATCTGGCACCAGGAGAGTGGGTGGCAACAGCAACCGTATAAACAGTCACTCCACACTCCCCCCTATAAAACACAACCACACAGATCATTAAACAGTACACAGTTGCAATGAGTACAGAGTGACACAATTTATTGTCTTCTTCAGAAGGTTCCATACAGATATATTTTATTGCAATAAATTATGTACAGGAATAAGTATATTAAACATAGTGGTACTATAAGGTTGTTTAATAAGAGGCTGTCTAGATGAGTGATTTGTTATTTGAAAATGTTTACAGAAGTGTATTTTACATAGACCAAAGAGTACCAATAGATGGGGCAAGCATCAGCAAAATATTTCTTATAGGTTAAAGTCTTTGTGTTAAATAGTCATCAGTAAAATAGTGATGTTGAAGGGCTAGGTTAGGCTACACAGGACGAGACAGGATTAGATAGGAATGGGCTGGACAGGTGAGCATCAGGATACAGGATCTGTCCACGAACAGTGTGGCGTGACAGTGTGACTGGAGGAAACAGACACACTAGACCCAGCTGATCGGAGATCCGCCACATGTGGGATGTGACATTGTCAGTGTGTGATGACGACAGTGTGTGTGATGACGACAGTGTGTGTGATGACGACAGTGTGCGTGAGACGTGTCATGGTTACCAGTGGAGATGACACAGAACCAGTGGTAACAGATAGGGCAGTGTGTAAAGGCTATCTAGCTTGTGTGTTTATGATGATGAAGATGCTGATGATGACCAGGTCCTTAATGAGGCCGTGTATTGATGAGGGTGATGGGTTGCACTCTGGTCTTCATCTCTCGAGCCATTTGACACCAGGAACAGGGCCCACAGAAGAGGGACATCACACAGTCATTACATAGGGTGCCCTGAAAGAGAGAGAGAGAGAGGGAGGGTTAGAGAGAGAGTAAGATAGAGAGTGAGTGAGTGAAAGAGAAAGGAGAGTGTTTGTGTGTGTGTGTGTGTGTGTGAGAGAGAGAGAGAGAGAGAGAGAGAGAGAGAGAGAGAGAGAGAAAAAGAGAGAGAGAGAGCGGGAGAGAGAGAGAACAAGAGAGAGAGTTTTACAGACAATTCCTTTACAACCAGTATCACCAACCCTGATGCATTGTTTAAGAACAATGAGCGGAAACTAGGTGGGTGACCAAATACAGAAAATGATGTTTCAGCCCTTCTCTGACCAAAGACTTCCAGTGAAATAGACAGATCTTACAAAACTTGTTTGTTATCTGTGGACGTGGGCAAGGCTCCTTTATATTCGAAAGGTTAGTGGAACAGGTTTGGTTGTTTCCGGGTCAGATGAAAGGTAAGTGAAACGCCATAGACCAGGAGAAAGACACAATCCACATGGAAATGTATAGGAGGTAAACAAGATGCTAAAAATCATAATAAAAATAACACAATTCAAGTCAAATCCCGGTGTAGGGGTGCTATACTGGGTGACAAACTATCTCAATTTAAGTGTGAAGGAAGAAAGCGAAAAGACATGAATCAAAGTGTGTGTGTGTGTGTTCTGTTTGTCCCCACCTCGATGCCGTAGCGCTGGCGTAGAGAAGCTCTCAGGGACATGGTGGCGGGGGGGATGCATCCGAACCAGTCAAGCAGCGGCAGACACAGACACTCTCCTGCTTCCTTTGCTGTGATACATGCAAAGCAAGGGAAGCACCAGAATGCAAAACAACCTGGGGGGGGAAAGTTTCATGAGTTTCATGTTAGGTCTTTTTTATTTATTTTTTACTGTTATTCTTTCTTTGTTATTCGTCCTTTCTCTTTCTCTGTTTCAAACATACGCTTGAACCTTTGTGCATACAGCTTAGACAAACACGCTCACACAGGTGTGTATAGACTTCCACAAGGTAAAGCTTACAAGATTTCATTTCTTTAGTGCAGTCACAGATGCCTGAGCTCCATTGGTTGGATGTCGTTGCCATGGCGAATGCCTGGGGTTGTTGAATGACCATCTTACTCATGTTGAAGCGATGATTCTGTGGAGTCAAGTTATAACAGTATGACAGATGACCAACAACCAGTTCAGATATCATTTCAAACTGTTATGCCATACATACCGCATCTTTGATGATGGCAACATTACAGTACATTATTAGTACTTTAAGCTATTGTGTGAATAACAATTAATAATAATGTCATTAATGTATTCCTTGCCTGCAAATAAGTTTACCATTTTTGAGAGAATGATACATTTGGGAACACTTTACATGAAGGTTACATTAAATATATAACTACATAGCAATACTTATAGTAACAACATAGTGGTTACATAGGAAATGCTACATGTTTGCAATACCTTAAGTTATTACACAAATGAGTCTTGGTTTGAGGAAGTATATTTACATTTACATTTTGTCATTTAGCAGACGCTCTTATCCAGAGCGACTTACAATAAGTACAGGGACATTCTCCCCGAGGCAAGTAGGGTGAAATGCCTTGCCCAAGGACACAACGTCATTTGGCTAGGCCAGGAATTGAACTGGCAACCTTCTGATTACTAGCCCGCTTTCCTAACCGCTCAGCCACCTGACTCCCTACAATCCAGGGGGTAAGTGGATGTTGACAGGGATCTAGTATTCCTCCAACTGCCCCTTTACAACATCCACTTCCCCCCTATACCCCTCCTCCATACTGTGTCTTCTAACATAATTAGCAAGCAGTACCACTAACACTTAACATTTAATGACAAAGCAATTCCTGTGTACTTACAATGTTTTTACAATAGATATTGCTAGTTACATAATAGCTACTGCAGCCTACTGTAAAGTGTTACCACGAAATGTCACTCAACAAGTGGAATTGTAACAGCGTCTTACATTTAGTCTTTTTTTTTTTGTTGTCTTAGTTAACAACTCTGAAGTTATTCGAAATGACCTTATCAGTAGTTATGTAGTAGGTAGTAGTTGCTTCAGTTCATGCTGAAGCTATAGTCTTACACATGGAACAGGAAGAGAGACAGCTGTTTTATGTATATTCCCATAAAGACATGTAAGCAAAACACCACAAGAAAGTTCTACATAACTGCAGTCCCTTGCTTAAAGACGTCATACAATTTCATACCTGTGTATTTTCCAGAGGAGAAGCTGGATAGAAGAGTCCAGAAGGGAAGACACTGAACCGAGGACACTGAAGGGTGCTGTTTTATAGAATGAGAAACTCACAGGCTGACACTCTGGTTTACCTCATACCCAGACTGGTATTCATCTGGTTCATCCAGTTTTTATTGAAAGAATACATTCAACTTTCTGAGACGTCCCTGCCCTTTATTTCCACCGGTATCGCCCCAGAAACTCTCTATCTTTTGTACCTCACCTCACATCTCTCTAGGAGGTGTTCCTCATTGTCACAACCGTCGAAGATCTGTCGATATCTGACTCCAAAGGTGATGTTTGTGACAAAGGTGACAAGACACAGTAATAGTATTTATCCTGTCATAGGACTCAGTTCTGTACAGAACTATACCACAAATACTTAGAATGTCCTTATTGGACTTTTTCTAGCGGATGCATTCAATGCATTTAGTCATGCATGGCCCACTTGGCTGTGATGATCTTCTGCTAGAAACCTAGTTAATTCAACTAGGCTTTTGTTGTACGACCAAGCTAAGCTTCAACCTTTTTACATGCGAGCATGACATCATCACCATCCAACACACTGCTTCAGTCAAATATGTCAATAACATTAAATATTTAGTAATTTGTTTATAAAAGGGTGTTTCTTTGAAATAGAGGGAGGGTCTTAGCATCGTTGCTAAGCTACCACCAAACAGGAGGGCATGTGTTCACTCTTATCTATATGTCCGTTGTCCATACAGATGGTAAAGGAAAATAATTGGCTCCTATTACAGGATACGTTTGCTCTGGTGATGGAAGAAAATCTTGGCCGAGAGCCCAGGGCTGTGGAAACATCCTTTGACATTGGGTTGTAGAGACAGTACTAAAGATTTGTCAGATATTGACAAAAAGAAAGCCAAGTTCACCTGGACAGGTAGCACTTGTTGCATACTGGGAACTAGAAGTAAAGCTTAATTCACTATTAACAGGGGCGCAACTACCCAGTGTCGGAGGGATATGCAACCCCTTTGGCGCCCCCCCCCCCCCCCCCCCCCCCTCTGAGAGTTTCTCTTTTCCCTCCTACAGGAGGAACCCTAATGAGAATACTAACAAAAACGTGCATAGGCGCCCCTATTATCCTATGCGCATAAGGGCGCCTACCCACTTTTTGCGCCCCTGACTATTAAGTGTCAAGACAAAACCAGACAGATTTTACCTAATTCCACAGCCCTTTTCATGTAAGATGAGCTATTGGAATTTAATACTGATAATCTAGTAATATTTAATATTTTAAGTGTCAGGTGCCACTTGATAAAAAGTAAATCATCATGCATGCCTAATCAACTAATCCTGCTATTGCAGTAACAAGACAGACTGCAACCATTCAGCTTAAAGAAGTCTTACAACAATGTGTAAGTAGTTAATGGTAAATCTCTGTCTCAGGTATGTGATGATCCCTTGCCAAACATGCCAGCTTGACGATCTTAGAATGGTGACATGTTTGGGATCTTATTATCAGAAGAACACGCCAGGCAAGATGGTTGTGTTTTTCATGCTTGGTGTTGACAACTGTACATGCTAGCTCGTACTAATCTTGTGAAACATTGGAATGTAAACACTACAATGACGCCACATGCAATTGCAAGCTGCTCTTTTGGCTATTCTGAACATCTCACCCTCCACAACATTGTTTGGTAGCCAGGGGTTTCTCTGGTCAGCTCTTGGCTAACCTAATGTAGCCAAGTCAGTGTGAAAAAACAGTTAATTCACATTATTGCCAGCCAGCTACAGAATTAACTATTTGGAAAACCTGTTCTAATGTATTTTCTACTCTTTCATTATATTAAGTCACTCAAAGTTGACAGACCAGTTCCTGATGACATTTCCATGAGAATGGTCACACTGAAACTTGTGTGTGTGTAAATCTCTTCCTTCTGTTTTTCTGTTCTGTTTTCTGAATGCAAACGAAATGTTTCTGTATCTTGTCTTCACTTTCAAAGAAAACAGACAAAACACAGACAATACAGATTTTTGAGAATTTTAAAAGAAGGCAAGAAATACAAAAAACATCCAATCAACAGTCGTTTGCAGTTCATATAGAGGTCGAACGTAAGCTAGAAGGCGTAGTATAGACGTGGGTGATAACCAACCATAGATGTGGGAGGGGACCAAGTTAAGGAGTAGGAGTTTAAAGGTAATTGATTAAATGATATAATTGAGCCCATGTGGTCCAGGCTCATTTGTCAGATCCTGCCTCTTCTAAATCAAGTGCGCCCCCTGCAGGGAGGTGAGAGCGATGTATCGGGCCGAGGAGGAGGAGGAGGGGGGGGAGTTAGCATAGACTGCTGCTCGTCTTTTGAGCTCACGGGAGATCTGGCACCAGGAGAGTGGGTAGCAACAGCAACCGTAGAAACAGTCACTCCACACTCCCCCCTATAAAACACAACACAACCACACAGATCATTAAACAGTACACAGTTGCAATGAGTACAGAGTGACACCATTTATGGTCTATCTGGTTTTGTTAAACAAGTGAAGTTTATTCTCAACTGACAGTTGACAAGTCAGTAAAGACATGTGCTATTATCTGCAGAATCGTGCACTCTGGTGGCAGAAGTGTAGTACTGCAGATGTGATGGTCCCATTGAGGTCATCCATGAATTAATCATTTGTTTAATCATAAGAGCTGGAATGAAACCTATATAATATATGACTGTGACTATTAATCTAAATGTACATTTTAATACTATTACATATTTTAGTAGGTAAAAAGGCCCTCTCAAACCACATGTATCAACAGATGCATAGGATTTGTCCTAAGAATAGTCTCCTATTCATCCTGTGACCGGTAGCTTCTTTCAGGGGCTGCATGCCTCCCACACCACCTCTCTGAGTCAGCATCAGCTCCTATAGCAAGTCTCAGACTACTGCCAATGTCTCTCTCTCATTCTCTCTCTTCTTCTGTCTCTTCCTTCCTCTCTTTCAGTCTCTCTATCTCATCTTATACTTCTATCTTTCTATCTCTCTCTGACTCACTTTCACCCTATTTACTCTCTCTCTCTCTCTCTCTCTCTCTCTCTCTCTCTCTCTCTCTCTCTCTCTCTCTCTCTCTCTCTCTCTCTCTCTCTTCCTAATCTCTGCATCTTTTAGTTTGTGATATCTCCCCAAGTCTCCTGGCTCCAGCACGCCATGCATGTCATGGCTGACGGCAGGTTATGTACCAGATCCAGTACACAACCTGCCCCCCTGTCTGTGGGGAACTGATGCAGATCAGAGCTGGTGGACCAGGGAGCCAGGAGCTGGAGCAATGTTGCCAAACAACCAGTTTCAACAATGCCTACTCTGGAATGTGTGTGGGCTAATCATCCCTTAAAGCCGCAGTATTATCAAGTTACAATGCCATTCCTTCTGGTTCATACAACACACAGGATTGTCTTTTTGCAGTGGCTGTATTAAAATCAACACGCTGTACACGATGGAAATTTGGCAATGCAAAGAATGCATTGGGGGGGGATTCTTTGAATCATTTGGGGATCGTGTGTGTGTAGTATGCATCATCTAACCTGTAAAAGCATCACTGTCATGTCATTACTGTTTGTTTTTCTAACAGGAAGACCAATGCCACCTGTGCGTGTACCTGGATGCCGTACCGCTCCCGGACAGAAGCCCTCATGGCCAGAGAGGCAGCGGGTACACAGCTGATGCAGTCCAGCAGAGGCAGGCAGGGACACGCCCCCACTGACCAGGCCACCTTGCAGGTGTACACAGGCAGGCAGCACAGCGCGAAACAGCCTGGAACCACACATACACACACACACACACACACACACACACACGTAATCATCACACACAAACACACACAGACACTGGTAGTCTTCTGCCCTATTGTAATCATTTCCTCCCAGTGGTGGAGTGTGTTCATGTGTGGGTTACAGAGTAAGAGGAAATGTTTACTGAAATATTCACACCCTGTTAGACAAGAGTTACAGAAGACACTCGGAATCTGGCCTGGCAAGACTTAGTAGACAATAAAATAGGTAACCTATTCAGGTAGAGCAAGAGTGAAAGACAGAGAGAGAGGGAGAGAGAGGGAGAGAGACAGACAGACAGACAGACAGACAGACAGACAGACAGACAGACAGACAGACAGACAGAGAGAGAGAGAGAGAGAGAGAGAGAGAGACAGACAGACAGACAGACAGACAGAGAGAGAGAGAGAGAGAGACAGACAGAGAGAGAGAGAGAGAGAGAGAGAGAGAGAGAGAGAGAGAGAGAGAGAGAGAGAGAGAGAGAGAGACAGACAGACAGACAGACAGACAGACAGACAGACAGACAGACAGACAGAGAGAGAGAGAGAGAGAGAGAGAGAGAGAGAGAGAGAGAGAGAGAGACAGACAGACAGACAGACAGAGCGCTCCAGCAGGCTCTTACTGTCTCCCAGGTCCTGGTGGCATTCACAGAGGCCGGTGCTCCAGTGGCCTTCCTGGGCCTGGCTCCCTGGCTGTTCCCTCACCACCTGGAGCTGGGGAGAGGGGAGGAGCAGAGCCTCTCTGTCCATGTCTGCCCAGGGCGCAGAGGGAGAGACGGACACACACACACACAGCTACAGGGTGGCTGTGTGTGTCCGTCTCTCCCTCTGCCCAGGGCGCAGGGGGAGAGACAGACACACACACACACACTCACAGTACATGTGCCTTTACAAACCCTAACCCTAACACCTAACTATGTGTAATTCATTTATTTAGGATAGGAAAGATTACAAATCTTACTGTTCTGTAATGTTTTGGAAATGAACAAAAATGTAAATATTTAGAGAGCTGCCGATTTAGGTAACAGATAAACAACTCAAGGTACATTTACTACCTGCTGGAATGTCTCCGCGCTGCCAGATAGACCAAATGGAAGCTGACTTTTATCTTTCTGTCTATGCTCTGTCTATCTCTTGTGATCTCTATCTAACATGCTCTCTCTCTCTCTCTCTCTCTCTCTCTCTCTCTCTCTCTCTCTCTCTCTCTCTCTCTCTCATCCTGTCATCTAGCCGGTTATCTCCTTGTTGCTCCAGTGTTGTGTCAACACTAAACATCCACAGAGGGGAAAAAACTCTCCTGTTCTCATGAGAATCCAAACTGAACTTGTTTTGGTTCACAGGTGACTGTTCTTTTCAATTCATTCATAGGATTCTGTAAGTCCTGTTCCTAAGTTCCTTCTGGACCTACAGAGATTCACCTGAGGCATGCTGCTCTACATTTCATATCCTTCGTCTTCCTATACCCGCTGTGATTTTCCATTACCATTGTGTGTATGTGACTCTGTGTGTATAAGTGTGAGTGTGTATTTGGAAGCGTGTGAGTGTGTGTGTTTATCCCTTGAGTGGTGTTTATATTTGTGTTACTCACCCAATGTTCATGGGTCTGATGGACCCACAATATTATTGGAGTTTGACATCAAAAAAGCCCTAACTCAGTATAGCCTACCAATTAATTACCGACATCAAATGCACAAGTTGAATCATCTGCTTTAGAAATGATTTGTTTATTAAAATTTACATTGGGTGACTTTGATCACACGAGACAATTGTGTTTATTTAGTTCATTTGACCTTTATTTTGACAGGGTGTTACAGTGACACACAGGGCTCTTTTTATGAAACCAAATACACATCAGTATAAGAGAAGAATTAAACAACACACATCATTCAAAACAGAAAAACAGAAAAAAGCCCTTGATAAACCATTCAAAAGTGACCACCATATTGCTGAAGATATCATCTTAGATAAAAGGGATAGAAGGGGGTAAAGGGCGCCTGAGGAAGGGTTTACATGCTTTCTTGAAGATGGATTCTACAAAGACACAGACAGACAGGCAGATATTAGTTGATAAGCGTAATCAGTCAGTAGCAAACCAATTCACAAAACCACTTTCTCTTTAATGCTCCTCTGCACCCTCTTACTCACCATGCGGGAGTGTTTTACTGCAAAAGCATTTCCTCACATCTTCTTTCTCCTTCTTGGTTTTCGGGATGCCTGGCTTGCGACACGTCTCTTTTCCAACAAGAACTGAAAGCAGAGAGAGCATTGTTACAGTCGAGCCATCCAGTTACTCCTTACATTCCAATACACATCGAACATGAATCTGTCTATTCGACTCCTTCATTGTGATACACACCAAACACAAATCTATCTATATGACTCCTTTATTGTAATACACATCAAGCTGACAGACGGGCCTCACCTTGACATCTGCATCCGTGCCGTACTAAGGGCATTTGTGAAGGGCCGACAGGCAGCCTGGCAGATGACACTAAAGGTAGCCTGGCAGATGACCCTACAGAAGAACAGAATATGAAGCACACCGAGGACAGTTAGGTCAGGTGTGTTCCATTTACTTCTCAGTTTGTCTTTACGGAACTGGTCCACAAGGTTTTCCTCACAGTGGGTGACGGTTAATACTTGACCCCCAGTCAAGTATTAACAAATAGCTACTGAATCGTGGTTAAAAGTCGAGTTTATCCTGGAATTAGGTAGCCTATGTCCTTATTTTAGGCTATGCTGTCTGTGGGTGGGAGGCATCACATAGGCCTACAACATGTAAAAAAATGGTTTGATTGTACATAAAACAGATTGCAAGGTTTACAATGACAGAATACTGAACACCTCTGGCATGCAGTGCAAGATGCAATAATGAAGCACACCTATACACGCAGTTAAATGCCAACATCTACATTTCTGTGCCATATATATATATTAAAATAATACCTGTGTTTTCACTCCAGATGGAAGTTAGGATGACCAACAGCAGAGCGACAGAGATTTGCTTGGACATGATGTCAGCGGTTAAGTCGTTTGTCTGCTTCTGACGTGGGATCTGGGGGTAAGTGGAGGGATTAGGGTTTTATTCCATCTCAGATATCAATGTGACCCACCCCCTCACCTCCTATTCACCTGTAAGGAAGTCTCATTCTAATGGGAGGTGGAGGTAGTAGGTGGGTAGTAGTGGGGGTGGTGGGGGTTACGGCCGTTGGTGATAATGCCTCTGCTCTGATGATGGGTTTGAACATGTCCTGCTCCAGGTTTTCTGCTCCACTGCGCATTAGTTTACCCGTGACATGCCTCATAGGGATTGAGAATATTGAGGGCCTACGCCAGCACGCAGTAGCCTTAACACTCTCGCCTAAGATAAGATATAGCCTACCTTTATTCGTCCCACAATGGGGAAATTAGGGATTATTATTATTAAGTTAGTCAACACATGCTGTGTTATTAGATTTTAGCAGGTCATTGTTCTAAATTAGTTTTGCTTACGGAAATTCGTATTAAAATGCTAGTATCTAATTAGTTACATACTGGTAAATAATTGAGCATGTCACTAAGACTTTGATAAATTTTCGAAATATGACTTCGATATGAGTGTGTGTGTTGGCATTTTCATCACAACGGTCACCTAGTTGTTCATTAGGCTGACAGTTGAGTCACGATGTTTATGTTCATGCGCAGATACACTTCGCGAGGTTAGTGTTTACATGTGGGTGTTCACAAATATGCCAATCGTGTACTCATTCTGTGCCATATAAAAGTCCTTGCGATGACGTACTTGGTCCATAAGTGACTCAGACGCAACACAAGGAAATCCCCAGTGAGAGTAACGACGAAATGTGCTTCTCCTTTAAGTTGAGGCTTCCTGAGTGTCACTCCAAAGGATCTGATAAACAACAACGCCGTATTACGGAGTCAGATCGTCTTTGAGAAGGAATTTAGTCGAAACATAACGCGAAAATCTCAAAGGTAAGACTACTGATAATAATGGGTATAGGCTATAGGTAAATGGTTTCATGTTATAATGTTGGAAACAGCATAGGCTACAAGTGTAAAGAAACGTTCATTTATTTAGATACAAGTGGATCTAGAAACTTGATATATGACATTTTAAGAATTAGTTGACATGCTAGAAATAATATCTAGGTATGTCCAACACATGGGCATATAGTGGAATTATATGTTGACTAGTAGCCTATGTAAGAATTATGTAAGTGCTCATTCGTTCTTTCTACATTCCGTTCGTAACAAGCTATGAACCCTAATAATAACATTCAAGTTTGTGTAATTGACAATCAATTGGTTGTCATACCAAGTAGCTTGTTTTTAATCTCACCTAGAGCATTAGTTGATATTTTAGTGGTTTCTGCCTCTACAATTCACAGTTTTATCGTTTATCGGCACTGCGGAAGTGAAGACTGTCGAGCCGTAAAACAAGGACATTCTGAGGACATCTAGTGGACATAACGACGAAGCACCGGCTCAGTGTAGCAGAGATGTACGGAGCGTCCGGGATACCCGAATTGATCCCAGCAAATGGCCCGCGGCAGCCCAACGCGGGCCAGTATAATGCAGGACGTTCTCAGGTGGCTCTCAACGGACACGGTGTGGTAGCTAACCCGCAAAGACTTGGCCAGCGGGCACCTAAACTCGGACAAATCGGCAGATCTAAGAAAGGTAAGCAAAGCCAGATGAGCACCTGTTTTTCTTTGACTAGAAGTGCGACCAGAGGTTACCTGGCCTAGCATGCCTATATATCAAAAATGAGAATGTTCCCTAAACACTGTCATCTAAAGGAATTCTTATTACAGCCTAGTCTCCCAGACCAATAAGAGGCATGAGAACCATTCTGTAAATCTGTCACAAGTGCAGCTTATTCGAATGTTCCTTCTCTCTTCCAGTTGACCTGGGGGACGAGGACCTGGATGACCTCATGAACAATAACGGACAGTGTCCCGTTCTCTCACCCATCTCTTAAACGTACGTCGGCCGTGCCAAATACGCCCCCCCCCCCCCACTCACCCATCCCCTTCTCACCTCCTCCCCTCGGGGACGCCAAAAACTCAAATCAGAAATGGCCTTGGATCTTTTCAAGTGACCTTTTAGGAGAGCTCTCTGCAACATGGCACGGCACAGAAAGTGACCCACCCTGTGGCCAGAATTCTACTCCTTTGCATTGATGGCTTGTTTAGTGTATCTAACGTATCAACTGTTAAGCTGTGAATGAACTGAATGTGTGAATGGCTGACTTTACCTTGCCCTACCTTGGCAGTAAACATGGTGTGTGGTGGGACAGGGCAGCATACTTAAATCTATTGAGCTTCTCAAGAGCTACGTTTATGAATTCTGCACTGGTTAAATGAGGTAAATTTAGAACTATGGTTCGCTGGTAGAAAGTTAGCCACGGTTTAGCTACTGTTTCCTCGAGTTAGGTGTTTCGTGTCGGAAGGACAACTGTTAACGTTTAACGTTCAAGTAGAACATTGGGTTCAGATTGTGGTTTAAATCTCTGTGGTACTCTTAAACCAGGTGTATACTTTTTCTGTGGAATGTTTATAGTTATTTTGAGAATGTTTTCTTAAAGCTGTATAAGGATTAATTTATTGTTGTAAAAGAAATACTTTAGTATTCTTAGTAAGTTTGGTTTATTACTCTGTAAAGAAAAAAAAGAAAAAAGATTACAAAAGGCCGTTATTTTAAACATATCTTGGAATATGTTGTGTTCTTGTTGAGTTATGGTGTAACAATTTGCACTTTGTTGGAATGACTTTTGTACACTGTGTTCAAACTTACCATATTTCTATGCATGGAGTCTATTGAAGCATCAAAATAATTATAAACCAATTTCCAGTTTCAAGGGCTACTCTCTTTGCTATGGAAACATCTTATCACATGTTTCTTAAGGAATATTTGGACTAAGTTCACCAAATCAGTGTCTTGAAAGGGTCCATTATCAGTGACTCAATTGTTTTATCTTGTTTATGTTGGTCAATAGGGACCCTGCGCATATAAACTGTTAAGCCCCACCCTCAGTCTCCTGCAGAGATCTGATTGGATGTAAAAAAGGGATCTGAAGGTTACTAACGATTTAGTTTGTTCCCAAGGAGGTTTGCAGTTCATAGGTCAGACTTCAGGACTGCTTGCCCAATCACGTTGTACTGTTTGATTGAGTGGTTGGTTTGTAAATTGTGAATATTTGCATGATGATGGTGGCTTTCTTGCATCATGCTTTGATAGAAATAAAAACAATGCCTGTGGTATTTTCAGAGCTTCGTTTGAGTCCATGTCTGCTTCATTTATGGTGTTACTGTAATTACAATCCACACGTTTGATATCGCAATGTGTTTTTATATTCCAGAAATGTTGCTTTAGGGTACACTTAAACAGTACATAAACAATTATACGGAGAGAGAATAACAACAATAAATGTATACCTATCCTTCATGATACATGTCAATTGGTTGGTCATAAAAATGGTAAAAGACAAAAACAAAAACATGTAGGATGCACGGTACTTAAAAAAACTCAAGAAAATGTTTCAGAAATATCTTCATTTAACAACAGTTCTTCCAACACTCAGTTCCTTTAAGAATCTCATTGAGGCAAAAACATAGTCAGTTGAACTTTCACCTTGTACATCTCACACATAATATAAACTTTTTTCGAAAACCGAAGCCACAGAGATAGTCTAGGCTACACTATTATTGAGCTATGCTGTTGGAGTGCTACATTTTACATCAAGACAAAAATGTCCTACATTCTCAACATCGAATCCAAGGAAACACAATAAAAAAGAACAGGAACTTGTGTTGAGAGTTACAGTAATACAACACCCACTCCATGTGACATTAAAGACACCTGCAGTGCGAGGGTGACTGTGTTGAGAAGTATTTCATATTAGGACAGGGCTTGTAACAGCCCTCTATGAAATCTGTGTGTGTACTGTGTATGTGTGTACTGTGTGTGGGTGTACTGTGTGTTTGTGTGTATTCTGTGGTAAGTAGCTGGTGCGATTCACCTTATCCTGTAAAGTCAGAGCTAGCATGAGGCACCGTGCCGGAATACAATATCACTGTATCTCCACGGTGTGAAGTCACACCTAGTTTGTCGCTAAGCGCTATTGGTAAGGCTATGTCTGGTAAATACTGTGTAAAACGTCAACACGAGTGAACAGTTTCCTCTTCGTAGATATCACTGTAACCCCTGAGCTTGTTGAGTAGGAGGTGCCCCTGCAAGCACCACAGTTTAATTGATTACTCTCAATTACACGGGGGAAAGCTAATCGGTGCTGTTTTCTCACAGGGGGCTGCGACTGTTGGCCTAGACACGCCATCTTGGCTCCGACACAAGCCGACGTACGCCCTAAGAACCTGTCCATTAATACGAGGGGGGATCCAATTATAATGTGTTTGTGAGGTCCACTCGTAAACAATTGTGGAATGTTTGGAGGGGGCGAGAGACACCATTTGAAAGAAGAGTGAGAGCTGTGGTGGTCGCTGAAGGTGTCGAGGGGCTATCTGTTATTGCAATAATCACATCCACTAACTCTTTCCAATGACGCATATCCCCAACTGTCCTCAATGCAAAGTGTAACAAGGCACACGCCGCTCCGTGGCCTACCAATAGGGGGGGGAATCTGTCATCTTGACTTTGCATTCGTTCTGGTCAGTTCTGGGCCGAGGCAGCAGGGGGAGCTCACACATACTCCTTGGTGCTGCTGGGGGCACGGGGGGAGCTCATGGGTGGGTACTTGGACACCTGCTTCCTCCTGGGACACGAAGAGGCCAGCATGGCCCCCCCGAGCACATCCAGAAGGGAGCCGCCCCAGGCGATGAAGATGGCCGCTCCAAACTCGAACCTGTGCGGTGGCGAAGGAGAAGAGGGAGAGTGAGACACGAAGGAGAAGAGGGAGAGTGAGACACGAAGGAGAGAAGACGGACTCCTGAGAGGCTTCTCTGGAAATGTGTTGGGGGGGGATCAATAATATCGACCCGAACGACTGAATGAACAGCTCAAAACGAAAACAGAAACTGCTCGGTGATATATGAACCCCTCAACAACCACCACGTGAACCGCACGGACACTCACTTGGTGTTGACAGGCGTGTAGGGGTTATAGAAGGCGCGGATGACGTTGTGGGCGAACCAGGAGCAGGCTACGACGGCACACAGAGCTGTAGGATGGACCACACAAGCAGACGCACACAGAGACATCAGACAAACAGACATGAGAGAGAGATGAGCTCCTCTCCTAGACCTCATTAAGACAATCAGAGACTTGTGCCCTTTGAGGTGACCAGGGAGGGTGGCTGGTTACAGACCCTCCACTATGAGACTTCTACAGTCTTTCATCCTCTTTGGCTCAGTAACGACCCGGTGAAGACATTTTATGTGACAGAGTCTATAGCACAACTGGTCTCATTCATGACAGATGACCTTTGACCTGAGCAGGGCTTGGGGCTGTAGGTGGGAGGGCTTCTGGTCGGAGGACCTAATGTCCTCTTCTTGTTCAGAACAAACGGGCCAAGATCTGAAGAACTTCCCTTCATGTACAGCCTGTACAGCGGTTGAATAAGCCCAGATCTCAGTCTGGCTTGGATGTGATCTTACATAAGAAACAAGTTGGAAGGCCTTGAGTTTTTCAGACTGGATCAGGAAATGTTCGACCTTTCACTTGCTAAACAGAATGACCTGATGCCCGTAATACAGACTTCCCGTACGGTGATACTATAAACATACTCGTAAGACTCCAGCTCGCAAGCCCTTGTTTAGCTGACTAATCCACGCACAGCCATTTTTAGACGTACTACACCTGAGTCATGACATGCTGAAAGTGATTATCTCCCTCTCACTCCCCTTCTATCTCCCTCCACCTCCCTGCATCCCTCCATCTATCTCCCTCCCTCCCTCCATCTATCTCCCTCTACCCCCTCCCTCCCCCTCTACCTCCCTCCATGGTTGCTCACCTCCCACCAGCAGTATGATGCCACCAGTCATGGCGACGCGAGACTTGCGGACTTTGTCGCCCGCGCCGCAGGTGGTGCACTTCATGCCCATGCACGCCACGCCCAGGCCGGCGACGGAGACGATGATGCCCACGATCATGAGGGCGCGGGTGGCCTGGAGGGCACCTGGGATGGGAAGGGGGGGACGGGACGGGAGAGAGAGAGAGGGAGAAAGAGAGAGAAGGAGAGATTACGAAGGAGAATTCGAGAAGGGTGAGATACAGTAAGGGATGCATAGAGACATCAACACTGACAACTCTTAATACAGCTGCTGTACGTAACAGATAAGTAGATACGTTCAGCAGACAGAGAGAGACAGATAGAGAGAGAGAGAGAGAGAGAGAGGGAGAGGGAGGGAGAGACAGAGAGAGAGGGAGAGGGAGAGTGAGAAGAAAGGTCTCTTAATAAACACAGTGCAATACATCAGGGATGTTTTATGTGCGTGTCCTGAGATTGTGAGTTACATTCACATTAGGCTGTCAGTGGAACTTGAATGTGTGTTTGTCCTGGAACCACGGGCCTGGGACACACACACACGCACACACACACACACACACACACACTCCAATCTGCTGTTGTTTAAAGGGGGTGGGGGGATTCTGGTGAAAGCCTAACTGTCACAGGCCTAATCTGTCACCCCCCTTATAAAACTAACACAGGCAGAGCCCCTCCACTTGCTCTGTCCACCTAGAACCAGTCTGTGCCAGTCCTGGCCATCCCCCCAGGGCACATAGAGAGGGGGGGTGGGGGGTGGGGAGAGGGAGAGATAGGAAGATAGGGGAAAAGAGAGGAACGAGAAAGAGCTAGATAATGAGGGGGAAAAGACTGGTCCAGAGAAGGAGAGGGAAAGGAGAGGTAGTATAACCATGGGGTGAGAGGGCTCATTAGAGCGAGCGAGGGATGGAGGGTGGAGCGAGAGCAGAAGAAGAAATACCTCTCTCCCCGCTGCATTCACCCCAAACAATGGAGGCTCCTTTCCAGATTCATGAAAACAGGCCCGGAATGTCACCTCACCTCAGTGCCCCCCCCCCCCCCCCCACCCACAAGAATCCTCAACCCCTTTCTCCCTGCTTCTACACCCAGGACCCCCCCCCCCCACCACCACCACCACCAGTACCACCACCACCGCCCAACACACAAACTTCAAGAACTGCTATCAGGTGCAGTCCCAACTGGTTGAGACCGGAAAAAGAGTAGGGTGTGTGTCTGTCTTTCTTTTCAACCCCAAAAGGAACCTAATTTGAAGCTTGGTAGAGGGGGGTCGGGTAGGAGGGCAGCACCCATTGTGGAGAGGATGCTAAGGGTTAAGGTGAGAGGGGTGGAAAGGGGGTGTGTGGGGGAGGGGGGGGGGGGCCTGAATTCCCACTCAGGGTATCCTGGTGGTGCTGTCTCTATGGCTACACCCTCGACTGGGCGCACGATGCTGGAACCATAAATAAAGGTCCCCTTCCTGGCACCCCTCATGCCCATGCATCAGCTGTGCTCCTGGGCCTGGTCGATGTGGATGGAGGGGCTCTGGGAGGACAGGCGGCTCCAGAACGCCACGGGAGGAGGGCCGAGCTGATGGTCAACAGCCAGGGACTGAGAGGAGGCTGTCGGTCACCTGACTGGAAACTCCACCGTGGGCGGAGGGCCAAAAAGCAAGTGTTGGAGGAGCGGAGAAGTGGGTTTGGAATGAGAGTTCCAGTACCAGCCCCATCATGTGCTTGATGGAAGTCCTAGTGGGATGGGTTGTGAGTGACACATCAGATACTGTATGTGCTGATGTAAACAATACCTGTGGGACTGACCGAAAGCGATGTTAAAAGGTCCTACCAGTGTCACACTAATAAGGAAAAACGGTATAACTTATGAGGAAACGATAGCCCACTGTATGGTAATACCGCAGGCGATTAGAAAGGAACAGAAGAACAGCAGACTGACCCGAGGTGACTAAAGTGCACAAGTGACACCAGCCAGCTCTATTAGGGCACCTTTCATTACAACAGTTACGGTATTACCAGTTGACCATTGATTTGAATCTTAGTGTCAGACCTTCCTATTCCTAAAACAAACAAAATCAACAGCCAATTGGCGGCACCCACTGTGCGCCCCGTGCGCATTTTACGCACTGCGCTCAGAGAGTGCCGCCTATAGCGGTTTGATGGGTTATATTTAACGATGCTTTAATGTAATATATTTCTACTTACTATCAAGCTGCAGAATCGAGTCGTAGACTTTACATTGGAGTTGTCCGGTGCTGTGAGAAGCACACGACATCCATAGTCCCTGATACAACGCTACCGCCGTGATGATGTTGTCTCCGATATACGCAGACATCTTCCACTGAGGAAGCATGGTTCCGACAATGAGCCCGATGACACCGATGAGTGAAAGGGCAAATCCTAAAAGCTGAATCCCGGTGCTTGCCATCTCAAAAACACAAACCTCGACTCGACAACTATAGATGGTTTGCTAAAGAAGTGGCTTGGTTTGCAATTAAACAATTACGAAATCCCTTGCGTAGTGAGTCCAAAACAGGCAGGTGAGCTTTTATTGTCTGAAGTCTATATCCTTCTGTTAAATCGTCAAATACCCTTTACTGATGCAGCAAAATATCGCGCAGTCAAGGTTTAGGAAGGTTGTCGTGGAGCGTGGAGGACTTGGTATCTGCGTGTGCGAATTGAGATGTGTTACTACTAGTGAGAGGCATATATGAGGTCGTGATACCTCCCTTCTAAGATTTTGCTCGAAGGACCAGACTACGTCACAGCCAGTAAGCTACCGACCCCTGACTCACAACAGCAACAGGTTATTACCATGTATATTACAGTCACAGGAGAGCGCAAGTTCCCATACCACACCGACAGTATCCAGGCTATTTTTAAAGGTGTTTCTCTGTTGTTCTTTCCCAGCAGACATTAGACATCTCAAACTTACCTCACAATTACTAGGTTGTCAGCAGCTCAACCGAAATTCCAACACACACTTCTAACAATTTGGGTTATAGCTACTGACAGACGTTTGAGTAAAACATTTTAAATTTATTTTAATTTTATTTTTTAACACATTTTAAAATGATCATTTTTGTCATTTTTTAATCACTTCCTCTCGCTTTCTTTGTGTATGCATGCATGCATCCATGTGAGAACAAGCGTGGGATTTTAACACCACTGTCCCAGATCCGCTAAATAGGTACAGCGGCTGTAATTCAATCACAGCTTCTCTTTCTCTCCACACAACACACTGTACCCCAACCGTCTGACGTTCCCTTTCGCTCCAGACAATAGGGTGTACCCCGATCTCGTGAACGCTATACACTAAAATAGCAGTCATAAAACCCAGGCCAAGACCATTCATCTATTCACTTCACAAAGCTAACATCCATGGGTTTCGATCGTCCTTAAATTCTTTACAGACACATTTACCGTTATAGAAGTTATAGTCCCGTCTCAGACTTTAAGACGGGACTCGAGGAATTTCCTCGCGCCAATAAACCATCTTACCCGGACAATGTACTGTACACAGACACCAACATCCCTGTGAGTGAACAGCTGTAGACCAGACTTGGGGGATACCCACATGTTGCTTCTCCATGACAACAGGAGAGGACTGTACAACTATTATATGATACCAGTCAGGGGGAGTCAGGTGGCTGAGCGGTTAGAGAATTGGGCTAGTAATCAGAAGGTCGCTGGTTCGATTCCTAGCTGTGTCAAATGACGTTGTGTCCTTGGGCAAGGCACACACACTCTACTTGTCTCGGGGGGAATGTCCCTGTACTTACTGTAAGTCGCTCTGGATAAGAGCGTCTGCTAAATGACAAAATGTAATGTAAATATACCAGGATTTGACTTTACAACTATTACATGACACCAAGGTGGACTGTACAACTTTTACATGACACCTGGAGTGGATCATACAGCATGAGTTGACCCCCATTAGTGGATGATATAGCATGAGTTGACCCCCAGGAGTTGATGATATAGCATGAGTTGACCCCAGGGTTGCTGGCCTCATTAGTCTGCAGGGCAGCTTCCAGGCTAATTACATAGCATCTGTCCCTCTGGATTAATCAATCAACCCAGTGTGGCTACTTCCTGGTGGGATCAGAAACAAAACGGGCCATTGTCCCAGGAGCACAAGACTGGCGCCAGTGTGTGTCTGTGCGTGCACCATTGTGTTTGTGTGTGTGGGTGAAAGAGTGTGTTTTCATGTATGTGTGTGTGTGTGTGTGTGTGAGAAGATGTGCATGTATGCATGCACAGTACAGTATGTGTGCGCGATTTCAAAGTTGCTTAGCAATAACATAGCAGCCCATGAGGAAATGTTTATCTCGCCAAACTACTGAAAGAGTTAGCGAGGTACGGGTGTGCGAGATTAACATCGCTTTTATGATGAACCCATCACAGTGTTATGTGTGTTTCTGCTGGAATGGGTGTTTCCCACAAAACAGGATGTCCCCTGGCTGCCACCTCCAACCCCTCCACCCCTCCGCCTCTCTCTGTACCTCTCCTCCCATTCCCGCCTTCTCCTCTCTACCTCCATTTCCTGCCCTCAGTGTGGTGCTGGGACCTGAGCCTGGCTTAGGGCCTTCATGCTGGGGTTTGCAGATCAACAATGAGCTTTTTGTCGCTGGGGAGACGTTTCCTATAAATCGGACGACCTGCTATGGCTTGACCGCAACAAGAACGGGAGTCAAGGAAGAGGAGGAGGGAAATGAGAGGATGAGGAGGAGAGGTGAGAGAAGAAGGTAGAGGAAGAGAGCTGGATATCTAGAAGAGGATATATGAGGAGGCAGAGGAGAGGGAGGAAGGGAAGAAGACGAACGCTCCTGGAATCCCCTCTTTCCGGCACAAACTGGCATGGTTACCCTTGGTTACGTGATTTATCTGACGTCCTCTTGGCAAGCATGCCAACCAGGGCCAGAGTTGCCAGGCACACAAAAGAAACAGGGGTTTCTACCCTCTCTCTCACCCTCTCTCTTTTCACAACACCCTTTTTTTTTGCATAAACACACATTCGTCTTGTCGGCTGAGCAGGCCGCACAAAGCAGCGAGAGGAGAGCAGCAAAACAGCTAAATCAGCTTCAAATAAGGACACTTGCCCTTACACTTCTGGGCCTGTTTTCCCCCCTCTCGGCCCCCCTCTCGGCCTCCCTCGGCCCCCCTATAGGTCTGAAGTGAGCAAGTGGAGTGATTAGAGTGCGGTTGGAGCCTCCTTAGAAGCCAGCGAGGCGTTAGCAATAAACCACACAGGGAAACCATAGGGTTTTCCCCCCTGAAAGCCTCAGTGTTGGCTGAAGCCAGCGGCGCCCAGCTCCGCTCTGGACCCCTCCAGTCTTCTTATGCAAGGAGATTGGGGGTCTTTTGTCCGGGAGCAGCAGGGCAGCTCCAAGACTCGGCCCTGAACTTCAGGGGTCATTTTTTCTCTCTCTCTCTCGTGTGGGCCTGTGATGTAATTAGAGAGAACGGCAATGTTCTCTCTCCTCAGGACATCTTGCTCTACAGTCTTATTGGAAGTGTCAACATGTTTTTAAGCTCTGCAATTCACAAAAAAGACCCCAAGGCAGTGTATTAGTTACCCTAGTTAAAAACAGGCAACATACATTGTTGGCATAGAGAGCCCAGGGTTAATCTATTGACACAGTGTACCAGGCAGAATCTAAAACCAAATGCTGGTGAATTCAAACATGGAAATAACTATATAAGACTTGAGCATTGACCCTCATCATGCTTTTGTTTTGATGGTTAAGGTCCAGGGGCTGAGTGGAGCCCCTCAGTTTTTCTCAGGCTCTCATGAAGGACCACAACGCTGGTAGAATTGGGGCAGGAGAATTAGGTTACTAGGCAGGAACATTATTGAACAGAGCAGAGTTCAAATTGGGGAGAAGATGGGGGTCGTTCAGTGTAGCAAGGTTATGTAACCGTTTTGAGTGTGTTGTTGACATTGGACCACAAGGGGGCCACATCTTTGGAATTGTAAAAACAGGAATTTCTTAGAAACCTTTTTTTTTTACGATGGTTAAGTAAGTGCAATCCACCGTGCTGTTGCAACCTTGGCTGTCATCATCAACTCATAACCAGTATCCAAAAGATACACAGAAGTCTACTGCCCCCTTCTGCCGATGTAAACAACTGCAGATGTTGAAATAACCTTTTCCTCGTACTTTCTCGCCCCGGTGAAAACTCCCTCAATCTCCAACCTACCCTTCCGGGAATCTTCCCGGAGGTTATAAATCAACATAATTTATCGGATTATCATAGGGTGATTATGGGATGCCGTGGTTAATCGTGGAGAAAGGGAAGACATATGCCTTCCTCAGAGGAAGCTAATCGTGCTTTCAGACACTTCATCCCGTCCACAGATAAACCCCTTCTCAGTGCAGGGGAGCCATCCTATCACAGTGATGGATGTCACCATTCATGGAGCAGAAAGGAGAGTTCTTTAAATGCGCAGGAGAAGAAATATTCGATTTGTCTGGTCCTTTCTGCTCACCTGCTCACGATTATAATAGGTGGATAGATGACGAAGTGTTATCTTTTACGTTTCCCATTAATGACATGGTAGAAATGTTGAAAAGCATAATAAGCACAATTAATAACCTTCGTAGCACATTTCAAAGCTAATCTCTGGTTAAAGACGAAAGAAGTCATGTTTAAACTGTAGTGTATTTCAAACCTTGATTTCAAACACACAATCCCAATGTATGACATTCATACCATATATAAATATTATTATTTATGTTATATTAACTATAAACAATATCTGTAACTACATGTCTATACTAGTCAGTACCATCACTATTGTGAAATAATCGGAGAACAGGTAGTAAATGTAATACTAAGATCTTTCTCCATCATTTTTAGGCCTCCTAATGAATAGGCGGCATTATACATGGGTGGATGTGGCAGGCAACATCACTGGAATAATGGGTAGTGTAGTTCTAAGATGTAGTTTGGGATCTTATAAGCACCAGACAGTGTGTGTATGGTAAAAGGGTTATTGGAGTGTGTGTACACTGACATGTTTAGCTCATGTATGTATACCTGTGTGTGTATATGTGTGTGCGTGTGCTCAGGGAAAGGGTTGGTCAGGGGTGTAGTTGAAGCTGGCGTCCAGGAACATGGCCAGGGTACCCAGGGTGGTGATAATCACAAACAGCCAGAAAAACAGTCTGTCCAGCACTAAGGCTATGTACTGCCAGTCTCCTGTCATCTGGGAAACACACACACACACACACACACACACACACACACACACACGCACACGCACACACAGAGCAGTGTTGAGACAGTAGTGTAAATATGCAGTGACACATGGACACCAGCAGAGCATGCGGGAACATTATGCTCTGTGACAGGAGAATGGAGATGGACTGAAAAACAATCTGGATGAACGGGTGCGCATGTGTGCTGAACCAAGCAGTTCTGTGTGTGTGTGGGTGTGTGTGTGAAAAAAAGTGTATTTTAATGATAGTGAGTGTGTATGTGTGCGTGTGTGTGTGCCCGTGTGTGTGTGTGTGCCTGTGTGTGTGCGTGAGCCTGTGTGTGTCCCTGTGTGTGTGCGTGTGCCTGTGTGTGTCCCTGTATGTGTGTGTGTGCCTGTGTGTGTGTGCCCGTGTGTGTGTGTGTGTGCCTGTGTGTGTGTGTGTGTGCCTGTGTGTGTGTGTGCCTCTGTGTATGTGTGTTTGTGCCTGTGTGTGTGTGTGTGTGTGCCTGTGTGTATGTGTGTGTGTGCCTGTGTGTATGTGTGTGTGTGCCTGTGTGTGTGTGGGGGGCTCACTGAGTCGTCTGTGTCCTGCTTCCTGAGTTGCTCAGCCATGTATGTGACAGCAGCAATGGCTGACTTGAGGTCCGGGGGGAGTACCAGGCAGTAGTTGTCACTGTCAAAGAACTTCTGTAACTGCACTGTACTGTCACTCCTGAGAGGGAGAGAGACAGAGGGAGAAAGAGAGAGAGAGAGAGAGAGAGAGAGGGAGAGAGAGAGAGAATGATTGAGTGAGACATATGGAGAATGAAAGAGAGAGAGAGATATTGACAGAGTAGAAGAGCGAGAGAGATGAAGAGTTGAGATAAACAGGAGAGAGACAGAAATATAAATGAATATAAAGAACGAGAAGCTCCAGCGCTAAACGAAGGGAGGCCACCCACGCACACACCACCTCCTGGAACCCTCGTCACACACCAACGCACGAGCGCACCACTGACAGCACCCCTGGGCGTGAGGCTGTCCCTCTTCAAGGACTCCCAGCACCATCCACGTACCCTGGCCCTGTTCCCTGCTGCTCTCCTGCCACCTGCCCTCCTCAACACAGCAGCCCCAGCAGCTGCCCTGCCTCACCCCGCCTCTCCTAGCCCCCCCCCCCCCCCCGTCATATTCCCCTCCAGAGGCTTAGCTCCTGTGGAAGTCAAAGGGTCTTCATTAGTCTTGTCTGCGTGGACCCGTGAGTCTTGATAGATCGGGTTGTGTGTGTCCTTGTGTCCCCTCTGCTCAATGGTGAATGACACGTCCCCCCCCCCACACACACACACACACACATACCCCTGACCATGAACACTAAAATAGTGATAGTCAACCATGACGCATTCCCTTGTTGTAATCCTATTCACGGAATTGTTTGTGCAGTACTGAGAACATCCATGGTAATATATTCATTGTCTTCTCTGACAATAATTGAGGGGAAATGGGAGTTTTCTGCTGTGACCTGACACATCACTAACCTGACAATCACTAACCAACACACACACCACACATCCTCACTGGCCACGACACACACACACCCACATACAACACAACACATCCTCACTGGCCACGACACACACACACCCACATACAACACAACACATCCTCACTGGCCACGACACACACACACCCACATACAACACAACACATCCTCACTGGCCACGACACACACACACCCACATACAACACAACACATCCTCACTGGCCACGACACACACACACCCACATACAACACAACACATCCTCACTGGCCACGACACAGGTGCCTCCATATATCTCCCAGATATAGTCCAGCTGAGTTGACCCCACACACGACCATGGCACCCCCCCCCCCCCGCACACACACACACAACCACCTTCCCAACTCAGCTTCCCCCCACAAACAGGGTGTTAATGTGTAGCAGTCACGCACCCTGCCTGTGCCTCTGGCCCTCTCTCTGCCCCTCTCTCAGCCCTCTCTCGGACCTCTCTCTGCCCCTCTCTCGGCCCTCTCTCTGCCCCTCTCTCGGCCCTCTCTCGGCCCTCTCTCTGCCCCTCTCTCAGCCCTCTCTCGGCCCTCTCTCTGCCCCTCTCTCGGCCCTCTCTCTGCCCCTCTCTCTGCCCCGCCCAGCACCCGAACGTCCACCCCTCGACTGCTGGCCTGTGTCTCGGTCTCTCAGTATCACACAATCTAGAACTCTATCTATCTTCATGTATGCCATTAGATCTTTCCACAAAACACTCTAGTCCTAACACTCCATCTTGCCATTAGTCTATTTCTAAATATTTCAATCTGCCCATTGTTTCAAATCAATTTACAAACCATATCCATTTATCTGTCAGAATGTCCATCGGTTTATCTTCATATCAACTACAGCACAGTCTCTGGAAACCAATGCAGTACAGTAAAAGTCTATCTATAGTAGGTATGGGAAAGATTGCTGTACAGTAGATTAGTTCATGGGGGATAAAAAGTAATGTATTCACCTATCTATGAAACAGTGAAAGTCATTATCCTGAATGTGAGGCTGTGTAGAGGATGTTGCTCTATTGGGATTTCAGGTTGCATGTTCTTTACCACACCTGTCCTCGTGCCTGACCCCATCGCACAAACTCTGCTGAAAGGCGTGTGTGTGAGAGTGTGTGAGAATCATTCATGTGTGTCTTATTGGATGTATGTATGTATGTACCGACATGTATGGGTGGGTATGCTGCTCTGTGTGTGCATGTGTGAACGGACTTCACCAACTATCACCTCCTAAACTCCCCAGACTGGCACCAGGCCCCACCTGTCAGACTGGCACCTTGGTGTGGGCATAACCCCTGATGGGGTGGCACCACGAGAGGCAGGGCGGCAGGAGGGGAACACGACATGTCACCAAGGTCACGGGGCGACATTGTGACAGCGGATGTCCACTCGAACAGGAGAAACAGGAGGAGCCTCAGAAAAAAAGGGGGGGGGGGGGGTGTGTGTTTGTGTGTGAATAAGGGAGAGAGGAAGAGAGAGGACGAAAGAGCGAGACGGGGAAAGAGAGACGGAGAGAAAGAGAGAGAGGGGCTTGTGTGTGAGTGCGTGTGTCCACAGCTCAGAGCTCAGCTATGCCCAGATCTGTCTGCTGTGTGCCAGAAACATTCCAGGGCTTCTATTCATTACCACTGACAGATGGAGCCTGTCTCTATGACACGTACACACACGCGCGCACACACACACACACACACGCAAAGACATTCAATGGTACTTGTAAATTCGGTGTGAAGTACCTGGCTTCTAACTAGCTTCCTGACAGGAAGAGCGAGAGAGAGACAGAGAGACAGAGAGAGAGAGACAGAGAGAGAGACAGAGAGAGAGACAGAGAGAGAGAGACATCTAGCAAGTGGTGTGGACAGTCGACAGAGGAGCCTCTGTCTCAATCTCTCTCTCACTCCCCTCAATCACTGATATTATTTCCAGTCACCATCCAACCCCCCCTCCCTCCCCCACGGCCCCCACTTCCACCACCCGGACCTCCTCACCAGAACCACTAAAGCCCCAATTCCCCATCACTCCACACCTCCTCGCCATTCATCCGGGCCCGTCCTCACCCCTCCCTCCTTCTCTCCGGGATTACCCCCTAATGCCCAAACTAAACAGAGGCTTAGGCCGTGGCGACTGTGGCCCGGGCCGGCCGGCTTAGCTGGGACTGACGGAGCTGGTGCCCTTGGCCTTGCATGATGCCCAGCGCAGAGCCAGCATTGGGGCCGCCGGCTTGTTTACGAGCCCCACACGGGGTGGCAAGGCTGGGGATGGCTGTGGCGGATTACTCTGCCCACCCTGTGAAAGTGTCAGACGTATATCACTGCTGAGTGAGGCAGAGCAGAGGCGATAGAGGTAGCTTGGTAGCTTCTGTGGACGCACCCTAATGTTGGAGCTCGACAGTGGGCTTCATGGGCACAGGTTTCACAGGCAGAGCAGTGCTAGTTAGTGTTAGCACATAGGGTGATATCAGCATCAATGTTCACACACAAACAAACAAAAGTGGTCGTGGAATAGTACACTTGGTTCTTGTTCGTGGCAGGTTTATTCCCCCCTTCCAGCGAGTCATTTCTTATGGATTTTCGAACATAAACTCGTACTTTAAAACAGCTTCAATGTTCTAGTGTGGGCAGGTCCTATCCTCATGCCAAGCCCAGAACATTGTGTACCTAACAGTAATAGCTAGTTTGGCTCTAGACAGAATGTGTTTAGATTTTGGCCCAGACTGTGGACTTTGAGGAAGATTCATTCTCTGGCTGGGTGTAATTTACATTCAAAGAAATAGCCGTGCCAGAAGAACATCGATATCAGCAAATATCTGCACAGCCTCAATCTTAGGACTGCTAGCCAGAATGGGCGGCAGTATAATCACCCCTGACTCAGGAATAGTTATAGTGTTTTCCAAAGTTCTAGGACTAATTAAAACAGAACCACATTGACCCATTAGACCAAACCGATAACACAGAAACCAACAACATGGTGGAAAAATGTTGAATACACATGGTGACTATCATCGATAAAACAGATGAAACTTGAGTCCTACTCTCTTGAGTTTTGGGTTCCAGTGCCGACAGTCAGCGGTTCGAATCCCGGCTGTGTTACACTACCTTTCCCCATAGATGCGCCTGCCTCCGCTGGCCTCTCTGCCTGTGAGTTACCTGCCTCTCCAGGGTAGGACCAGCTCAGGGTTGATCTTCCTGAAGAGGTACTCCCCGGCCAGCCTGCGGCCGCCAATACTCTGCAGCGGTGTGTCGTTGCTAGGCTCCTCCTCCTCCACCGGACGTTCCTCCGTCTCCGGCCGCTGCATGCCCAGGTACTTCGGCAGGAAGTGGATAAAGATCTGAGGATGAGAGCTGGTGGTTAGCTTCAAACAGCTACGTGTATGGATAAATGGTTTGCATTTAGCTGTTGGCTTGTAGTCTTTTCAGATAACCTCATCACCTGCTGGGGTTAAGGTGGGATAACTGATATAGAATTAACTGATAAACAAGTATATATGGCAACAAACTAAGAGTTGGGAAAGTCCTCTCAGGACAAGTTAGCATTACAAACATTGTCTTAAGTAGCCGGGCACATTCCTAACTCACACACTATAGAGCCCCACTCAAACTGTTCCCTGTCTATCTACAGTGTCCGTCTGTCTCTCTACCGCCGCCCCACAGGCAGCTACCTCACCTTGCGGACCCAGTGGGGCATGATGTGGGTGCTGGAGGAGCGGTGGTGCAGGTTGAGGACCACCACGCTGAGGATGACGGAGCAGGTGACCAGGATCATGGTGAACATGACGTAGTTGACGATGATGGGGATGGCCAGGGAGGTCTCGGGGACCTTGTCTGCCAGCAGCAGCATGAAGACAGTGAGGGCGATGAGGACAGAGATGGAGAGGGTCATCTTCTCACCTGGGGCAAAGAGAAGGGGATTTGGGGCAACAGGTGAGAGGATATCGAGGGTCTGGATCTGCTGTGTACAATTATTTGGGTGTGGTTCAGTAGAGGTGTAAGTAAAATCCAAAGACACCAATTTCCTGACATCCCCTCTTTACCATCGCAAACAGATTTCCCTCCAAAAACGGCCACGTTCCCCCAGAATCTCTCCCATGTCCATGGACACATCAGGCGGCTCTCACCTGCTCCAGGTGGCAGGTAGAAGACGAAGATGGCCAGCACCATGGTGAGGATGCAGGGCACGATGATGTTGACGATGTAGAAGAGAGGCTTCCTCTCGATGATCAGGTAGAAGGTGATGTCCTCGTACAGGTCCTCCCGCACGTTCTTCCGGCTGGGCTTGTGGCAGATGGCCCACTCACCATTCTCTATCAGAGGGGGGGGAGGGGGGGGGGGGGGAGGAGGGAGGGAAGGAAGGATGGAGAGTAAGGGAAAAAGAGAGGGTGAGAGAGAGGGCAGAATAATTATGGGAAGTGATAGACCAATCAGATAAGATAAAGGAGGCCAGAGGAAGTGAGGAATTGGAAGAGGAAAGGTCCCAAAGGATTAGAAAGATCAGTGACTGACCAGTGAAGGCGTTTTCGTCGATAACGATCTCTTGGATTTCTTTGCCGTTGTCATCCAGGAAGTACTGCAGGTCCACCTCTGAGGCGTCGTAGGTGTAAGAGCGGAACACCATGGTGCAGTTCTGCCAGTCAAAAGGAAAATACGCCACCTACAGGAGAGGAGGCGTTACTGCTGGAGTCGAAATGTCCAACAACAGTAGCTTGTTCTCAATATTAAAGAGAATATTTCTTTAAATGGAACTTTGCACCACTTTGGGACATCACCGGAAATGATACCTCGATAGAGCAGCTACTACGGTAGATGGCTGGGGGAAGCCAGTTGATGGTTCCGTCACTGTACACCAGAACATTGACATACAGGGCCACGTCAAACTGGCCATCGTTACTGGACGCACGACAAGACACACATGAAGGACAACCAATTAGAAAGCCTGATATCCAGTATGTAAAAGAGAAACATCAATGTGATATTATGAACTTTATTAGCAAGCAACACTGTCATTAAAGTCTATTAACTTTCTGGGCAATGTAAACCAGATGAAGTGATGATGTCATAATGTCACGTGACGGTAAGAGGAAGTGGCAGGAACACGAAGCTCACTTGTTGATGAGGTAGATGTCTGGACGCCACACCTTGTTGGGTGGGATCCTGAGAACGTCGATGTTATCGTAGTTCTTAGGGTCCCATGACAACCTGTAGTCTGTCCATGCCTGGAGAGCGGCAGGAAATCAAAAGAGACAGAATATCGTAAACAGAGAGATGAATCCCTCATCAAAAGAGAGGCATAAATGAGGTAATTACATTACTGTAAGAAGAAAAAAAAAAGACTGTTTTGGACAGGTAGAGGGAGAGAGGACAATAGAGAAGGATATAATGTGAAAAAAGAGGGGATTGGCTGGGCAGCATAGGAACTGACAGGAGGCGAAATCATTAGCTCTGTGCTGTCGTATAATGCTGTCATTTATAAAGCTGTTTTGCCTGTCTTTGATAAGTCATTTACACCCTGCCGATACACACTGTGCTGTCAAACAGTCACACGCACACACGCACATGCACACGCACACACACACACACACACACACACACACACACACACACACACACTACTCTGTCACACATACTCGGGCCCTTCAGAATTCTAATTAGGATGAGAGAAGAAGAGAGCAGTGGAGGGAGGCTTCGAAATAATAAAGAAAGAGACAGAGAAAGAAGCAAAGAGAGAGTGAGAGAGCAAGAGAGAGAGAGTGAGAGAGAGAGAGAGCAAGAGAGAGAGAGCAAGAGGAGAGAGAGTAGGAGCCAGATAAAGAACAAAATAATTTTCAGTTATGAAAAGTGACAAGCCCATTTGGGAAGTGAAATGGGGTGGGGTTGCGGGGAGGCCGGCCTGCCAGGTAGGGAAGAGGAGAAGCGAGGGTGATGAAGATGAATGGGGTTTGCTCTCACCAGATTCATGAACACGTTGGTTGTCATCTCTTCATTCTTCTCGTTCTGCAGGCGAAGAGACACAGACGTTAGCGTGCCGTTGAATCTGGTTGGGCGAGGCAGCCCACTACACTCAATCCTGCCCAATGAAGGCTAATAGGCTCTGCATGATTGGAGGCTCCACACCATCGAAAACACTGCCTGTCACTGCCGCCCGCCTGCCTGGGCCTGACTGGCTGGCTGGCTGGCCGCCTGCCTGCCTGCCCGACTGAATGACTGGATGTCTGGCTGCCTAAATGACTGGATGGCAGGCTGCCTGAATGGCTGCTGAACGAATGAGCGGCTGGCAAGGCGATTCCGAAACATTAGCCCCATGGCTGTGTCGCTGCAGCCTTTATGGAACACCCTGTGGGTTCTGTCGAGCTTTGGTGTGTGTGTCGTACCAGGCTGACGAGCTGGGAGAGGGTCATCCCCACTCTCACCATGACCTTCTCCTCCCAGGACCGGGCCGGGCGCACCTTCAGGTTGTAGTTCTCAAACAGCTTCTGGTGGAGCTTCCGCTCGCTCTCTGACGCAGCTGGAGGGGAGGCAGGGAGGAGGCCAGGAGGCCAGGGAAGGGGAGGCAGGGAGGAGGCAGGAAGGAGGCCAGGAGGCCAGGGAAGGGGAGGCAGGGAGGAGGCAGGGAGGAGGCCAGCGAAGGGGAGGCAGGGAGGAGGCACGGAGGAGGCAGGGAGGAGGCCAGGAGGCCAGGGAAGGGGAGGCAGGGAGGAGGCAGGGAGGAGGCCAGGAGGCCAGGGAAGGGGAGGCAGGGAGGAGGCAGGAAGGAGGCCAGGAGGCCAGGGAAGGGGAGGCAGGGAGGAGGCAGGGAGGAGGCCAGCGAAGGGGAGGCAGGGAGGAGGCACGGAGGAGGCAGGGAGGAGGCCAGGAGGCCAGGGAAGGGGAGGCAGGGAGGAGGCAGGGAGGAGGCCAGGAGGCCAGGGAAGGGGAGGCAGGGAGGAGGCAGGGAGGAGGCCAGGAGGCCAGGGAAGGGGAGGCAGGGAGGAGGCCAGGAGGCCAGGGAAGGAGGGAAGGGGGGTTGGGGGGTGGGAGGGAAGGGCAGATGTAGGGAAAAGGTGCGAGGGTAAACAGTTGTGGGGGGGAAAGAGGGAGCAGGAGGAGATATTGGCAAAGGAGGAACGAGACAAGAATGAGAGTGAGAACAGTTGAAGATAAACATGAAACGTACTGGGAGAAATGGTCAAAGACGAGCAAAAAAAGCAAGCGCGAAAGATAAGGAAAAAGCCTGGGGGGTGAAAGAAGAGACCAGGCGGATGGCAGGTGGTGTACAATGGGCAGCAAAGGTGACAGAGCACTTGTAATCCACACTGCATGGGTCTGGATCAAAGACATGGCTGGCATACCAGCACAACCTGGGATCAAAATAGAGTCTGATTACCACCCAATCATGTGATGATAGACTCTTCGTATCCGGAAAGAGTGTCTTTTGTCATTACAGTCTGAGTGGGGCACTTTTCTGTGGCTGGTTTTCTTAGCTTGACTACTTTTCAAGTAGTTGCAGTCTATTTCTTTTTTCCTCTGTCCACCTCCCTTTATCTCTTCATCCCTTCATTACAGAAACACCCTGACACAGGGACTGAAACACCCGGACACAGAAACACCCTGACACAGGGACTGAAACACCCGGACACAGAAACACCCTGACACAGGGACTGAAACACCCGGACACAGAAACACCCGGACACAGAAACACCCGGACACAGAAACACCCTGACACAGGGACTGAAACACCCGGACACAGAAACACCCTGACACAGGGACTGAAACACCCGGACACAGAAACACCCTGACACAGGGACTGAAACACCCGGACACAGAAACACCCTGACACAGGGACTGAAACACCCGGACACAGAAACACCCTGACACAGGGACTGAAACACCCGGACAAAGGGGGGGCACATAAAGACAATACCAGTCCAACTGAGGGACCCAGAAGAAGAAGTTAGCCAGAGGTCACATGCTGGCATGAGGGGATCCATGTGTTCTACCCTCCACTGGGTCACAAGGTCAATGCCAATGACAACACCAACCACTTTGTTCCTCTGTCACTTTTGGTCAGCCATTTGATACACAACAGCAACTGGGGTTCCCGAGAACTAAGTGTAAAATATCGTTTAAAGTAAAGTATATCGGAATATTGTCAAAATGTACAGAGTGGAATGTATGAATATTGTGTGTACGTGACTTTCACAGTGGAATGGCAACTTAAAGCCAACCTCCGCAGGGAACAGCTACTGTGTTTGTGTGTATCTCCCACATGAGCAACCAACATGAACTCACATATAGCACAAACACACACACACTTGCCTTACCAGTGAGTGTGAGAAAGAGGCAGCCCAACACAAGCACGAGGAGACTATCCATCCTTCCTCCAATCTTCATCATCCTCCTCCTCCTCAGTCCGCTGCCTCTTCCCCTTGCCCGCTTCCAGACGCCCTGAACATCCACCGCACCCGGTACCCACAATCCCGTGCGCAGCAAACCTGGTCTCCCTCAACCTCCCCGGTCAATCCAAACTCCAATCTCCACCAAACCCTCACACACACACACACACACACACTCTCTCTTCCCTGTAAACACACACACACTTCCAGTTAGGAGTCAGTGAGGCAAGCGTCCGAGGCATGCAGCAGGGTGTAGCTATGCCGATCGTTTCAGACAGGGTTCGGGGGGTCGTGCGTTCAGACCCAATTTTTCTCCTGGTGCGCGTCACCCACCGAGTGACGAGCCGGCCCGATTGGCTGCGTCCGCTGGGAGTGACGGGGGACAGGAATGCTTTAGGGACCGCAAAGTGTCCCAGGCAGGCACCTGTTGGTGCTCGCCACCCCCAGACCGGGCTGAGGTCTGGGGGTGGGGGAGAGGGGGGAGGAGGGGTGGTATGACAATAGGGATTTTTGTGTGTGTGTGTGTGTGTGTGTTAGATGATCAAGAACCCACGACCCCTTAGGGAGCGATGACGGGGGGTGGGAGGAAGGGTGAGGTCCCACACGTATTATAGCGTGCAGGCTGCTCTTACACCCCCTCATGAGCTTCACACGAATCACTGTCTGTACATCTGTCTGTCTAATTGGTGTTTGCCTGTTGCTCCCTCTCTCTAGTCCTGAACCTCTCTCCTTCTTTTTTTCCTTCCCTCACTCTTTCTTTCTCCTCCCCTTCTCTCTACTTCTTTCCCTTGCCTCTTACCCCTCTTTTTCACCTCCTCCCCCACGCACTCTGCATCTCTCTCCCTCTCTCTCTCTCTCCCTCCCTCCCTCTCTCTCTCTCTCTC